>NW_020837948.1:9331100-9365953 GCF_003676395.1 Aethalodelphis obliquidens
ATATATATATATATATATATATATATATATATATATATATATATTCCGTAAATTAAAAGATAAAAGAAATTTCTTTAGTCAGATAAAGGATACCTACTAAAAGATCTACAGAGAACACCATTCAAAATAGTGAATGTTGAAAGTTTTCTCTCTAAATTGGGAATGCGACAAATATGCCCAATGTCATCATTATTCATCATTGTACTGGCAGTTCCAGTTAATTTAATAAGACAAGAAAAAATAAAATGTAAAAGGATTAGAAAGAAAGGAATAAAACTGTTATTATTTACATGCAATTCAGTTGTGCATGTAGAGAATTACCTAGTGAAGATGGCGGAGCAGGAAGACCCTGAGCTCACTTCCTCCCACAGGCACACCAAAATTACAGCTATTTAGAAAGCAATATTTATTAAAATGGCCTGAAGACTACAGAAAGAATCATCCACAACTAAAGAAATAAAGAAGGAACAACAACAAGAAGAATAGGAGGGGCAGTGGCATGCATAAATAAGACCTATACTCCCAGGTGAGTGACCCACGAATGGGAGGATTATTACAATTGCAGAAGTTCTCCCCAAAGGAGCGAGGGGTCCAAGTCCCACACTGGGGTCCCCAACCTGGGGGTCCTGCTTTGGCAAAACAAGCTCCCCAGATGTTTGGCTATGATGGCCAGTGAGGCTTACTTTTGGGAGAGCCAGAGGACTGTAGGAAATAGACACTCTACTCTCAAAGGATGCACACAAAATCTCACATGCTCCAGGACCCAGGGCAGAAGTAACTTGAAAGGAGCCTGGGTCAGACCCACCTGCTGACCTTGGAGAGTAACCTAGAGAGTCAGGAGGTAATTGCAATTTACCCTCTGGACATAGACACTGGAAGCGGCCATTCTGGGGAGCGTTTTCTACCACAAGGACACTGGTGCTGGCAAGTGCCATTTTGGAGTCCTCACTCTAGCTTATTAGCACTGGAACCTGGACTCACCTACCAGCCTGTCAGCACCAGTGCTAGGATGACAGGCCAAGCAGCTAGACAGGTGGGGACACAGCCCCATCCACAAGCAGGCTAGCTGCCTTAGGACCCCCTGACTCCTCAGCTACTCCAGGACCTAACTTGACCCACCAGAGGTCTCAGGACCTGGTCCCACCCACCAGTGCACCAGCACTAGCCTCAGGACCCCCAGGCTCTACAGTTAGCAGTTGGGATTTGCCCCCCCACCCCATCAATGGGCTGACATCAACTTTGCGATCTCAGGAGCCCTGCAGCCAATGATTCCAGGACTCAGCCATGTTAGAGTCTAGCCTTCCCACCAGCAGGTTGGCTCCAGCTTCAGGACCCTCAGTGTGCAACAGCCAGAGACCTTGGGACATGGTTCCACCCACCAATGACCCAGCACTAGCCCTGGGACCCCCTGGGTCCCAGCCCAACCCACCAGTAGGTGGACACCATGCCTGGGATCCCCTGGGCCCTGGCCCTGTCAACCAGCAGGCTGACACCAAGACTCGGAATGCCCCAGGGTTACAGCTCTGCCCACCAACAGGCTTGGAGACCTTGGGCCCTTCAGCAAGGCACAATAGGATCCAACCTCACTCATTAAAAAGTCTACAAATAACAAATGTTGGAAAGGATGCAGAGAAAAAGGAATCCTTGTACACTGTTGGGGGGAATGTAAATTGGTGCAGCCACTATGGAAAACAGTATGGAGATTCCTCAGAAAACTGAAAATAGAACTACCATATGATCCAGCAATTTCATGTCTGGGTATTTATTTGAAGAAAACAAAAACACTAATTTGGAAAAATACATGCAACCCTTATGTTCACTGCAGCATTATTTACAGTAGCCAAGATATGGAAGCAACCTACGGGTCCATCAAGAGATGAATGGATAGAGAAGGTGTGGTGTATATACACACACACACACACATATATATATATACATACATATATATATATACACATACATATATATATATATATATATATATATATATATATATATATATATACACAGTGGAATATCAGCCATAAAAAGAATGAAATCTTGCCATTTGTGACAACATGGATAGATCTAGAGGGTTTTATGCTAAGTGAAATAAGTCAGACACAGAAGGACAAATACTGTATGTTTTCACTTACATGAGGAATCTAAAAAACAAAACAAATGAGCAAATATAACAAAAGAGAAAGAGCATCATAGATACAGAGAGTAAACAGGTAGTTTCCAGAGGGGAAGGGGGTGGGGGGAGGAGAGAAATAAGTGAGGGAGATCAAGAGGTACAAACTTCCAGGTGCAAAATAAATGAGTCATGGGTAGGAAATGTACAGTAGGAAATACAGTCAATAACTAAGTAATGTATTTGTATGGTGACAGGTGGTAACTAGACATATTGTGGTGATTATTTTGAAATGTATTGAAATATTGAATCGCTATGTTGTATACTAGGAACTAACACAGTGTTGTAGGTCAGTTATACTTCAAAAACAAACAAAGAAACAAACAAAATCATAGAAAAAAAATCAGATTAGTGGTTACCAGATGCAGGGGTTGGGAAGAGTGAGAACTGAATGAAGGCCATCAAAAGGTACAAAATTCCAGTTATAAGATAAATAAGAACTAGGGATGTAATGTACACCATGATAAATACAAGCAACACAGCTGTATGTTATACATGAAAGCTGTTAAAGAGAGTAAATCCTAAGAGTTCTCATCACAAGGATAAAATATTTTTTTCTATTTAATTCTGTATCTATCTATCTATTCTGTATCTATATAAGATGATGGATGTTAACTAAACTTATTGTGGCAATCATTTCATGATGTATGTAAGTCAAATCATTATGCTGTACACCTTAAATTTATACAGTGCTGTATGTCAATTATAACTCAATGCAACTAGAAGAAAAAAAGCAGAAAAAATAAATATTTGCAAAAAAATTGTGCAGGCAAAAATCCAAAAAGAAGCTAAAGTTAAATCATTAGAATTAATAAGTGGTGATAAAGTATTAGAATTATCAAGTGATTTTTGGAAACTTACAGGAAAAAAGTCAATTTACAAAGTCAACTGCATCTCTTTATATCAGCAATAAATATTAGAAAATAAAAAAATTTAAATGAATCTATTCAAAGTAGCCATAAACATTTGAATATCAAGGAATAAAACTAAGGGAAAATATAAGATTTCTATACAGAAAATTGTAAAACTGAAGAATTTTTGATGCTCAAATAATAAGTAAACAAAATGGAACTGGCAAGTCCAGAATATTGACTCATGATTATATGGAAATGTGGTTTATGATAGAGATGACACTAGAAGACATTAGGAAAATCATGAACTGGTCAATAAAGAAAGTTTGGGCAGGGCTTCCCTGGTGGTGCAGTGGTTGAGAGTCTGCCTGCCGATGCAGGGAACATGGGTTCGTGCCCCAGTCCGGGAAGATCCCACATGCCGCAGACCGGCTGGGCCCGTGAGCCATGGCCGCTGAGCCTGCGCGTCTGGAGCCTGTGCTCCGCAACAGAGAGGCCACAACAACAACAACAACAAAAATGTTCAGGCAACTGCCATTTGGAAAAATAAAATGTTTAATGTTTCCTTTATTACTCCATTTACCAAATTAAATTCCAGGAAGATTAAAGTCCTAAATTTTTATTTATTTTTTATTGGTATATAATTGATATATAACATGTTAGTTTCAAGTGTACAAAATAATGATTCAATATTTGTATATATTGCAGAATGATCACTGCAATAGGTCTACTTAACATCCGTCACCCTATATAGAGATTTTTTTCTTGTGATGAGAACTTTTATGATCTACTCTCTTAGCAACTTTCAAATACACAATAAAATATTATTAACTATAGTCACCGTGCTGTACATTACCTCCCCAGGATTTACCAAGACTTAAATTTTAAAATAAAAGATATCAGAGATAAAGATATGCAACTGCATGTATAACCTTGGGTGAAGGAACGAAAGCCTCAAACATCTTCAAAAGCTAAAGCTAGAAAATGAGAAAGTCAGGAAGGGAACAACTGACACATCTAACTACAATAAAATTTAAAACTTCTGATGGGTAAAAAACAAATGACTCGTGAAATGTGAGTAATAAAGTGGGAAGTACTTCTAACATATAAAGTAGACACTATCCCCTAAAATCATTTAAAAACCAACAAAACACAAACAATGGGGTGTGGGTAAAGAATATAAATATATGACTCATAAAAATGTAGATACTAGTGTTCAATGAAAGACATGTAAAGATATTTGACCTCAGTGATACTGAGGGAAATACACATTTTGGCTGAACTAATTTCTCTACTGTCTGAATATTGACTCTGAGGACTGCCCACTCCACCCGCCCCTCTCCTCAGTAAACCAAAGTGCACAACGCTATGAACGGCACATTTTCACACTATACACTCCCAGACCGGGCAAATGAATCTGAGAAGGGTCCCAAGCACCTTACAACCACAAAGGCACTTCAAGAAGGAAGTATCCTGAAGATAAGTGACTCACAAGCTATGCCTGCCCCCAGGTACTCTCACCTGGGTATCCACAGCAAAGATGAGCCTACAGTAGTCAGAACCTACATTCACCGCAAAGCCCTCGGAGACACTCATGAATACCAAAGAAATGCTCCCTGCCTTTCAAACTGCAGTCTAGAATCTCCTAAGAATTTTCAGATATTCAGAAAAAACAACAAAAGCTTGGTGGGGGTTAAGGGGGCTGGAATTGCCAAATCTAAATTGCAAGAAAATTAATATCACAATTAAAGAGACATAACAGAGAAAAACAGAATAAAAGTTGAAATAAGTATAATTAATATCCTCAAACAGACTTTCTTGCCCATGATAACAGAAACATGCTTCTCTAAAATATTTTGTTTAGAGATTAAATATAAAATTCTTATTAATACATATTTAGTATATTACCTATTTCATATAGTTTAAATATAAATAAATATTACATAATATAAATATATGTAAAATATTTAATGTATGTAGATACACATTCATACATATAGGTTCATAAATGCTGAAATTTTAAAACATAAAACAATAATGAGCTAAAAAATAAGAACAAATAAAATATGATTTGGTGAGATGGTAGATTGGACAAAAGGACTTATTAAAAGCAATTATACTCCAATAAAGATGTTAAAAAGAAAACCAACTGCAAAATGGCAAAATAATGGAAAATATGTAGAAAATTTGACAGGCACAGATATGTACAAATATGCCCATTGTATCATTGTTGTAATAGTGAAAAGTTAAAAATATTCTAAATGTCCTTTACCTGTTGAATAGTTAAATAATTTATGATGCATCTATATATATGAAAGAGTGCATCCTAATATTTATTAAATATTATATATTGCATATATTATATTAAAATATTGTGCTTCCATTCTTATTATTATATATGCCACAAGAGTTACAATTATAAGTAAGCAGTGGCTTTAAAAAATTTGGGTTTTTAAAAAAACTTAGGTTTTTTGTTGTTCCAATTTTATTGTAGTATGATTGACAAATATTGTGGTATGATTGTATATATTTAAGGTGTACACTGTGATGTTTTGATATACATATACATTGTGAAATGATTACCACAATCAAGCTAATTAACACATCTATCAGCTCACATAATTACTTTTTTGTGAGAACACCCGAGACCTACTATCTTAGCAAACTTCAAGTATGCAATACATAACAATAGTCACCACGCAGTGTGATAGGTCTCCAGAACTTATTCATCTTATAGCTCAAATCTTATACTCTTTGACCAATATCTCCCCGTTCCCCTGCCCCACCCCCTTAACCCCTGGTAACTACCATTCAACTTTCTGTTACCATGAGTTCAACTTTTTTAGATTCTGCATATAAATGAGATCCTTCAGTATTTGTCTTTCAGTGTCTGGTCTATTTCACTTAGCTTCATTCACCACATTGTTGCAAATGGAATGGTTTCCTTATTTCTATGGTTGAGTAATACTCCATTGTGTGTGTGTGTGTACATACATATAAACACACATTTTCTTTATCCATTCATCCATTGATAGTTTGTTTCCATATCTCAGCTATTGTGAATAATGCTGTGATGAACATGGAAGTACAAATGCCTCTTCAAGATAGTGACTTTATTCCTTTTGGATAAAATCCCGGAAGTGGGATTGCTAAATGATATGGTAGTTCTATTTTTAATTTTTTGAGGAACTTCCATACTGTTTTTCTTAATGGATTACAAACGTCAACAGTGCACAAGGGTTCCCTTTTCTCTACATCTTTGCCAATACTTGTTGTCTTGACTTTTTGATAACAGCCATTCTAACACATGTGAGGTGATATCTCATTGTGGTTTTGATTTGCATTTCCCTGATGATTAGTGATGTGGAACATCGTTTCATGTGCTTGTTGGCCATCTGGATGTCTTTGGAAAAATGCCTATTCAGGTCCTCTGCCTATTTCCTAATTGGATTTTTTTTTTTTTTGATACTGAGTTGAATAAGTTCTTTACCTGTTTTGGATATTAACCCCTTATATAATTTGTAAATATCTTCTCCCAATTAGTAAGTTGCCTTTCTGTTTGTTGATCGTTTCCTTTGTTCTGCAGAAACTTTTTAGTTTGATGTAGTCTCACTTGTTTAGTTTTGCTTTTGTTGCCTGTGCTTTTGGTGTCAATTCCAAAAACTCACTGCCAAGACCAATGTCAAGGAGGTTTTCCCCTATATTCTTTTTTAGTTTTATGGTTTCAGATCTCACATTTAATTAATTAATCTATTTGGAGTTGATTTTTGTGTATGGTATAAGATAAGCTTCCAATTTTATTCTTTGCAAATTAAGGGATTTTATCTGTAAGTAGAAGGTTACAGGAACAGTTTAGGAATGTCAGGTCAAGGTATTGGTGATTCACTTAACCCTTCCCTCATGATGGAATTATGGCCCCTGCAGCTCCAGCCATTACATCCTTATTTCATGCAGTAAGAAGGAGGAAAAGGACAAAGAAAGTAGGGGCAGTATCTTTACTGAGAAAACAAAAGTTTCTCTGAAATCCCTAGAAGATAACTCTACACTCATTGGCCAGGATTGTGTCAAATGGCTATACAAGCTGCAAAGGACAATGGTAAATATAGTTGATTTTGTGTTTTAGCTGGGTACACTTCTACTTCCAATAAAACTGGATTCTATCAGAAAGAAAGGGATATTGGATACTGAGTGGGCTTCTAAGAGCCACTCAAAACTGTAAAGAAAAAAGAATGATAATGATGTATATAGATTAATACAATATTCCATTGTCACAGAAATATATGAATAATATCATATGTAAAATAAAAAACCCTTAAATTATATTTTTGCTTTTATGTGGATTTATGTGTATTTACTCATGAAAATGTATACACAAAGGTATTGCATTTCATGTCAATTTGGGAAAAAAGTAACCAGGGGAAAAGCACAAAAGAACATCCTACAAAATATCAAAGTTGGTTATAGCTGAGGGAGGAGAGCATGGATAGTTTTAAAATATTTCTTTGCGCTTTTCTGTATTTTTTCCATTTTTTTCTACACTAAGCATGTTGATTTTGGTAATTAAGAAAAAAGCAGCAAATGGATATGTATAAAGGATGGCATTAGCTAAGAGTTTTATGTATCTTGAAGAGTGGGCAGCCAGAATAATTTCAGAGACTGATGATTTCTTTTAGGATTTTTCCAGTTGTTTGCTTGCCTTGTTTCATTTCTTTATTTGTTTGTTTTGTTTGATTTTCAACATCAAAACTATTTCATATTGAAAATGTTCATAAATGGGGATAGAATTTTAAAGACACCCATTTACTTTCCGTTTTCTTTAATGAATTCACATTGATTGCCAGTGTGCCAGCTTGATTACCATCTCCCTAGGCACAGAAAGACTTTCCTGCAGAAAGTCAATGTTATCTAAAGCTAATACTTTCTACAACTTTTTAAATTAATATTTAAAATCACAGATGCTAGTCTGAACTTTTATCATGTGGGTGTTTTCTCCCTCCACTATCTTCTTCCCACTCCCTTTTTTAGCCTACTGTTTAATTATCAAAGAAGCAGAGGCATGATCCTGCATAGAAAATAAAATCTAATCAATCCATTTCCTCCCAAGGCTCAGCTTCTAGGATGTAACATTTTCTCTAGGCCCCTTCATTTTCAGTGCTGCTTGTTTGATCTTCAGCTTACTGGTGTCTTATTCCTCAATCAGAGACAAGAAAGTATATAAACTGAGGCTGTGGGGAGCATATCAAACATTTGATGCCCTGGAGCTGCCATCTAATTCTTACCATCTCCTTGAGGTGATTTACCTCAAAGCAGTGAATTTTGGAGGAATTTTATTTTCTTTTCTGTGATAGTGCCAACTCATACTTATTTCACTGCATTGATATAAAAAAAATAAGTGAATTAGTTTAAATTGAAAGAATTTTGGAATAATAAAGAGCATGAATCCAAAAGGAAAAAAAATCTTCTAATAGTATTTGTCTACAAGACACAAGAACTAATCCTGATTCTAGAATATGCAAGAATCCTAGATAATATTTTTAATTTCCTTAAGTTATTCCATATTTTAAGCATTTCCTATTTTCCGGTCATCAACTATTATTAATCTAAAGGATCATCAGTTAGAAATACACTTTATTGATTCAGGAAAATTACTTGCATTCTCAGTGAGAAGGAAGCTCCTTCCTTCTATTGGGTAGGATCTTGCCCAAAATTTTGACTCTCAAAAGTCAACTTTAAGCAGCACATTTCAAGATCAAGAATATTGGTAAGGGGTAAGAGTGGAATAACTAAAAATTTAGTCCTCTGATTTTTCTGACATCTATCCTTTAAAGGGGAAAAATGAGGTATTTTTTCAACATTTCTCTGGATAAGCAGTTTCCATGACCATAAATTTGAAGGAAAGCACACACATGTCTGCCATGTTTGACAATTCAATGAGGCCAAAGACAATAAAATAAGTATATGTATATGGTTCTAGGTGTTTTATTAGAATTCCTCTTTTTTTCGTAATTGTGAATTTCAACTCTCATTTTACCAGATTACAAGAACTAATTAATTAACTGACCTTAAAACATAGCACATTACATGAGGGACAGAAAAAAACTGTCTTTTTCAATTAAATTATACAAATACGAGGTATGTTGCCATACTGGGAAATCTAGACTAAGACAAGAGAGTACTTTAAGAACAGGCACATATTGGCTTAAGCTGTGAACAAGAAACACTTGTCTAAAAGCAAATGATTCTGTCCTAAATGAGTAACAAGATCTGCAAGGATGAGAGGGCCAACAAAAGTAACAGGGACTGTAACTTTATGGGACACAGGGAAAGTGGAACAGAGTGAATGATCAGGCTGATGTGTCATTTTTCTGGGCTACAACCTGAACGGTTCATGGATGGATAAAATGGGGTTAAGGCAAGAGGAGAGGCAGTTATCACACACCACCAGATCTCAGCAGCAGAGCTGTGACATAAAGGACTTGGTGTGTCGTAAAGACTGCTAAGACACTGAAAGTTGAGATCAGAGGTGTCCCAAGGCAGAGGAAATCACACGTCTTCCTAGGGGGTTTTTAAGATGAGAAACGTAAACCTACAGTGTTCCAACTCACATCACCTCCACCTCTACCCAGTTATCTAGCCATATTCTTCAAATAATTTGACCCATTAAAAGCAGAAGAAAAAAAATTAAATACGTATAGACAATCCAAAAAAAAGTAGGGAGGGAAAATAAAATTCAAGCAGGTAAAGAAAATACATTGCAAGAACCATTGCCCGATAGATTAGGAGCTCAGAAAAATAATTCTCCATGGTCTCAAATAAATTTCAAAAAACATTACCCGTCCATAAAAGAAAAGCTCACAAGAGAGACAAATGAGGTGCTAAGACAGCAGAAGACAAAAGGTGAGCTGGTTGAGCACAGGGATAAAATGAAAAAGAAATACATAAAGAGAAAAAAGATACATTAAAAACAACTGAAAGTAAGATAAAGATGACTCAAATCACATTCAGGTAGATGTTAAAAGCCTAGATGAAATTATAAATAAAGTATAATGGAAAAGAATAAATATATAGGAATGAATATGGAGAAAGTGGTAGATTGAAGGCCACACAGAAAACCATCACATGTATAATTAGTGCTTTGAAGCAGAATTTATAATGAATGGAGCTGAAAAACCATTCAAAGACCAAAAGAAATCTTAAAAAATTTTAAATTGTAGCAAAGTATTAATCTGCATATCTACAGAACACTCTGTCTCCCAGAGGTCTTAGGAAAATTTGTTTAAAAATGATAGATACTAAATTATATCCTGTTTGTACCTGAGCAAAGATTTCACCTGTAGAAAAATTTACCTGTAGTATATGGTCATCCAAATAGTAAAGGAAGCTATGTATAGAGGGAAAAGTCAGGTTGCTTTAGACATCTCTGTAGCTACTTCTCATGCCAAGAGTCACGGAAGGCATATCTACAACATTTTAAGAAAATAAAGTATCATCCAATCATTTAAAACAGTGAAGTTACCCTTCAACTATAACAGCAACTGACATGTTACCAAACATACAAGAACTTAGCACACATCAAAACAATCCTCAGGAGAATAAACAAACTCCTGAAAATAAAATCCATCCAAATAAATGCTGAATCAAAATACAGGAATAAGGAATGCATGAAAACAAGATTGACATCAGATTTCTCATTGACAAAGCCAAACTCAAGAAGACAAAAAAGTAATAGCTCAAAAGTTCTGGGAAGCAGTAATTCTGAACCTAGATACTTTTGTACAAATAAACTATCATTTGTGAAGGCAAAATCTCAACAATTTCCGACAAGTAAGAACTCAGTTTACTACTCGCAGACTTCCTCTGAAAGAATTACCTTACAATGTATTTCAGGAAAAAGAAAAGAGAATTCATAAGGAAAAATTGGGATGTAAAAAACAATGTTGAACAAATAAAGCAGTAAAGAATATTAATTGTCTTATTTGTTTTCAGGGAAAGATAATTGACACTGACTGATTATAGATGGTATTCATAAAATACAAGTAGAAATATATGTATTAGTCAGCTTTTACTAGGTAATATTGTTACAAACAACCTCAAACATCTCAGTCCTTTACAGAAATATTTTCCTTTTACTCAGATTCATGTGGTCTATGGATTGCTAGAAGTCGGACTTCCATTGAAAGAGCTCCATGATATAATGTTAAATGGACAAAACCCAAAATATGGAGAAATATGTATATTATGATAAAAAGTATGTACAACAGTGCTGTACTAAAAATATAGTCTGTTGACTAGCATTACTCATCCATGATAAGGTAAGTACAGAGAACTGAGTGGCAGAAAGGAATGGGAGGAGCTTAATAATCTCTCAGGTTTTCAAGCCTGAAATGGAAAATCCACACTAAACAACTCTGCAGAACCGCCCCCCACCCCCCCACATTTTACAAAGTCTGGGCTATTAAGAGGAGGAGCTGGCTCTGTTTGGGTGAGGAGGGCGTGGAGACTGTGCAGAATCACCAACAGAAGAGGGGCAAGACTTCAGCCCAGAGTATGGCAACCTTCTTAACTAGGGGTTGAAGAGATGAAGGCTGCAACTTGGTGTTAGTTTGCAAACTCAGGAATTTCCTGGGTGAAACCTGAAACTGGCCCCTATAGATGGAGGTCAAGCGAAGATCAAAGAAAGAGGCAGAGCACTCCAGATAGGTAGGTAGCAGGTCTAATAAGCAAGGGAACTTACAAACAAGGCTTGTCTTTCGGTTGCAAGACGAGCAGTCAGTCACACATACCACTCAAGTGGTCTGCATACCACATTGCTCTCTCAAGGCTGCATCCTTGAAATGGTGCCCACTGTGAGAATGGTGGGCAGAACGTACATTTGCCCTCTTGCACAAGGACAAAGGAGGAGCCACCAATTACTTGAGTCCAGATCGAGGGTCAACAAGCAGTCATGTGCTCTCAATGACCTCCTCCATCACTTGGGTCCCTCTGGCTCCTCAGAGCTGGCAGACAGCTACAGTAGCTGGGGACAGCTACATGAGTGACGATGTGGGCTGTGAACTAGGAAGCTCACTCCAGTGACACTGGGCACTCCAGTGGCATTCCCATGTCTGAGGCCAAGAATATGGCCTCCCTGCAGCCTCAGCTGTGCAGGGCACTGCATAACACAAGGGGCAGGCATGATGGCCAAGAGAAACAGAATAACATGCCCCTTACCTTTTTTTTTTTAAACTGAGTAACTTCTGGAACTTATTTCCATATAATGAAGGAGTGATCGGAGCCTTAAATTTTACTGATATTGGAGATATAGCAAACCCTGGCATACAGATGTTAACTCAAGATTTAATTTCATTTAGACTAATGTAAAATGAGACATATTTTAGACTGCCAGTGTCATGGAAAGATTGGCTGACTTTCAATTTGTTAGGCATGATTCAATTTGTTAGGCATGATTCAATTTGTTAGGCATTGATTTCATGCAAATTAAATTATTTAATCCTTAAGCCCTATGAGATAATCATTACCATTATCCCCATTTTATAGATGAGCAGACTGAGGCTTCGAGAGATTTGCCCCAAAATTTGCAGCTAGATTCTGGCAGAGCTAGCACAACTCAACAACTGTCAGATCTGTTAGTAACTTCTATGGGACTGGTGTAGTAGAGTGGGAAAAAAATTGGCCTCAAGGTCAGAAAATGGCTTTTGGAGATTAAGTCTTGTGGTTACTATTAATTCCTTGCACACAGTAAACACCTAAAACATTAATTTCCATTCTCTTTTTATTCCTCCATTCTTTGTTGGCATACAAATCTTTGTTGGCATACAAACCTTCCTATATTTGGAAGTCTCAGTCAAAGTTCACATATATTTTGCCATAACGTATACTGCAAATGGAATTTGGAAATGAGAGGAACAGCTGTCTTAAATATCAGCTTTGGATCGCTCACTTAGGAAAATCAAAGTTTACCTTATCTTTTATCAGTGAGCAATTCGCAGTAAGTCTTGAATACATTAACCTTCGAATAAGAGTACTTGTCAAAGTTTCTGGCTTATTAGAGGCATGTACCTAGTGCCTGCTCATAATTTTCTTGTGTTTCAGAAAGACTGAAAACCAATGGAAGGAACGTGGGCTTTGGAATTAAATGAAACAGAGCTGCAATCCTAGTTTCTTCCCTTACTAGCTATGTAACTGCAAAAATTATTCACCTGTAGGGGCTTCAGTTGCTTCATTGTATCTTCATAGAATGATGTGAGAATAAAGTCAGGTAAAACACGCAAAGCACCCTGAAGAATACTAAGTGCAATGTAAGAACTCAATAGCTCAGTAAGTGGTTATTTTTATTTTAGTTCTCTCTTCTCATCTGTCAGATCAAGACGATGCTTCTGCTAACTCAAAGGGAATGAGTTGAGATATACTTTTAAAGCGCTTCTGGTACTACAAAGGAAGATTTCTTGATTAATTAATATGACATTTTTCTTATGAATAACCCACTGCATTAGGTAATGCACATTTTTATTCCCATAAGGCAACTTTGCATGCTTCATTTCAATAACTATTTCCTGGGCATTGACTGGCCCTGTACCAGGTCCTAGGGGTTTAAAATTCCCGAGAAGTTACCTCTGCTCTCAAGGAGAGGACTCTTGAGTAGTAAGGAACTCAGTCTGATCATAAATTCCATAAGGACACACAGGGTCTTCCTTACCTCTGATGGCACCGAGCACAAAGCCTGCACTGAGCTTAGCAATGTTGCCGAATTTAACTGAATTTCTGCGAGGGTCCCATGTCCTCATAGCTTAACTCGAAATTTCTCCTACAATATTACATAATCCTTCATCTGTGACATGTAAAGATGTCTGGAATAGTTCCAGAGCTTTTTTTTTCTTATTTTTCTCATTTAAGCTAATGCCAGTCTTCTAGATTTAAATGTGGCATCCACATCTCTACAAATCCTATCATCATATTCCAGAGAATCCATCTTTGCATAGACTACACAATAAAAATCAAAAAAGGAAAGGTTAAAAGTATGAGGAGGTGGAGGAGAAAGAGAATTACAATAAGAAGATACAGAAAACAAGTTCTTGGAAGAATTATCAGTGAAGAGATAATTATTATGCATTAACAGCCGACAGCTAGCATTAGTGCAAGGAAGCTGTCTGTATTCTCTAAGAACTTCAGACAATGCGGTATTCATTTATAAATTCTTGACAGCTCTTTAGATAAAGTGTGTATAAAAATTTTGCAGCAATCCATTATCTGCCTGAATGTACTTAAACTTTGGAGTTAGAATATATTTGAAATAATTTCCCCAAGTCCTAAACAAACTTCCTTTCAACTATATGACCTACAGTTAGAGAATCATTAAAAGGATTAAAATGAGTCAAAAAGTTCCTCTTTTCCTTCTTTGGTTTTCCCCTGTTATACCTATAGATCTTTGAACACTGTTTCTGGCTTGATCAATTGAATCTCTATAATTGTTTTGAAAACTACATTCAGCCCTCAGGAAGGAACGTTTACCATCATCCTGACCAAGCTGAGGCTGTCTGAATGTGCCGAGAAATTCTGATGAGGAAATGGTACAGACCTGGGTTAACAACTAAG
The DNA here is from genome assembly GCF_003676395.1 of Aethalodelphis obliquidens. Classification (NCBI taxonomy): domain Eukaryota; kingdom Metazoa; phylum Chordata; class Mammalia; order Artiodactyla; family Delphinidae; genus Aethalodelphis; species Aethalodelphis obliquidens. Next base: position 9,345,717 of record NW_020837948.1, read on the forward strand.
GGAAAGGTAGCAACGGAAGCACCTTGGTAGACAATACAAAGAGACACATTACATCTTCAAAGTTTTTCAAAGAATCCATAAACAACTGAAATTGGCTTTTTGATTTTTTTGAGATGACCCCACCAAGCCTGCTCAAGAGCAGATTGTCCAGAGTAGCCTCTTTACTAGCTGCCAGGGAATCAGTTTTACTCCCATCACCGTAACTCCCCAAATGCAAAAACAAACCTCACTGATCCCAGAATCATTGTAGGTTTTTGTTTTGTTTTTAACCTCTACCCAGTTTCTTATACATCATGTTCTTTGATGACAGTATAGTAGTTATTGCCTTTACATTTGGATAAGCTGCTATTTTGCTTGCAGCTAACTAACTAAAATGCCTGAGTTGATCTTCAAAAGTCCCAATACAAGCAAGCACTATAAGGGCAAGTTCCAGGAGGGTTTTCTCAAAAGCCAGAAAATGGTTAATTCACAATCATGTAATGACAAAAAAGACTGGGTTGCTGCAAACTATGCAGCATGTTAGTAAGGACTCAACATTTCACTTTCTGGTTTTACTTGCCTTTTTGGTTGAAAGTAAAAGCCATCAAAAGGCAAAATAAAAACAGTAGCAAGATAGTAAAATAGAGTCATCATAAGAGCAACAACCATTGGGGGAGTCATCTTACGTTCAACTAAACATTCAGACTCACAAGACTATCACAAGCTTTCTTGGCCTCAGCTGACTCTGTAAGAGATAGGACAGAGCCCCACTTACTAGCAGGTAAGAGCAGCATCGAGCCTCTTCTTTAGAGGAGTCCTTGAAGCAGTCCACACAGCCACCCAGCTCCCTCAGCTCACCTCTGTAAAAGAAAAATTGTACTGGTCACTTGTGAAAAACAGCAAGCAAGACTGTATTCAAGACTACTGCAGTAGGGGAGAGAGGTTGAATGCAACTCTCCTGAAACAAAAGGTGAGAAGATTTTCAAACGCTGGCGTGAGTTAAAGGGACAATACTGGATGATCTTAGCTGGGAGGTTACTCAATGGGATTAGACCATCTCTGTTTGTTAACTGTCCCTTGTTGCTTATTGAAGTTAGGATCCTGACCTGCCAAAGAGAGAGGGGACAGGGGACCTATCTTTCTTTCTTTCTTTTTTTTTTTTTTTTAACATCTTTATTGGGGTATAATTGCTTTACAATGGTATGTTAGTTTCTGCTTTATAACAAAGTGAATCAGTCATACATAAACTTATGTTCCCATATGTCTTCCCTCTTGCGTCTCCCTCCCTCCCACCCTCCCTATCCCACCCTTCCAGGCTGTCACAAAGCACCGAGCCAATATCCCTGTGCCATGTGGCTGCTTCCCACTAGCTATCTACCTTACTACGTTTGTTAGTGTGTATATGTCCATGACACTCTCTCGCCCTGTCACAGCTCACCCTTCCCCCTCCCCATAACCTCAAGTCCGTTCTCTAGGAGGTCTGCGTCTTTATTCCTGCCTTACCCCTAGGTTCTTCATGACATTTTTTTTTTCTTAAATTCCATATATATCTTTCTTGATGATTACATTTCAAAGGGAGGGCTCCTAGGTCCTTGAGAAAGACATTTCTCTGTTGTGGAAGATGTACATTTCAAAGGGGCAGAGAAAGAATTTACAACTGCAAGTTTTCTAAGGTTAATGCTCTAAGAAAAGGGAGGTCTGGGGCCCATCATCAGGAAGAAATCTGTCAAAAGTTTAGCGAAGCTGAGGGGAGGGTTAAGGTCAGCTGGGTCACCCGAGGTGATAGTTCAGGTGCAAGGGAATGAACCATACTGGTTTAAAAGCCTCCTGCCCCATGTGATCCTGGATTTCTAGAAGAGTTCCATAGGTCCCCACAAGGGACATGTCTAACTGTAAGGGTCATCACATCCAGGGAGGCCCAGAGTTACAGTTCCCTATCAGATCTTTATAATTCTTCCAGTCCAGGTGCAATTTACCAATCAAAGGTCATTTTTTCCCACAAGCAATGTTTCCTAATAACGCAGTTGACATTTTATCTTTATCAGGTTTTCAGAAGGGAAAAACACAAATTTGACTGGGAGTTAAATTCTTTTGTGGAAGGGGAATGAATTTTTGTTATCCTTCATTCTTAATAGGTATCATAAAAATGTTGTATTTTACCTTTTTTTCTCTCTAAACACCCTCTCTCTAATCCTTCAAAAACACGCATAGGCATGAGGATGTACACAACTACGCACACACATCTATACATGCAATCTGTCATCCTGTCCTTCACCATTCAAAACTGGCTAAAATTCCTTCTTAGTAAAAGCTGTCTTCAGTTTAACTATTCCGTAATTCTAGTAAGTTAAGCAAGTGTGTGATGCACGTTACTGGTTATGAACATATTCTTAGTTCTCTCAGCATTCTAATTTTCTATTTCCTCTTCTTGGGTTTCTAATTCATTTATACCACCTTGGAAAGCAAGCCTCTGTGAACCCACATCTTTGTGTATTGATTATAGACCTTGTCCATGCAATCTGTATTTATCCAGTTAGTACTCACAATGGCCAGGCTCTCTTCCATGCATTAAATAAATATATGTCCCTTCAGTCATGGGGATTGTCAGTTGGGAGTACAATAGACCTAATTTCCAACATAAATTGACAAAAATTATTTTTGATATATACCTGGGTAACAAAATAGAAATTGAAAAATGAAAACCAATGAAAAATATATTCAAATGTGTTAGAGGGAAGGTTCAATATAATTGCTATAATTGTACCTTAGGTTTAATTCTGAGTCTCCTAGGAGTTAGCTAAAAAAAAGCAAACAATTCTTAAAACAATCCTGAGTAAAAACTTGAGCAATATATGAATGTACAAGGTAGTGAAAATAATTCTATAAACAGCTAGGTGGATAATGTCCTGATATATAGCTGTCCCATGTCTAAAGTGAGCCTAGTCTAGGACCAATAGCACCAAAAGGAGATGAATGGTATCTCCCCTTCTAATCCCTTCCCCAAAAGGAATCCATTTCAGCCAGATGAAGAGCAGGTTATGTGACACTGGATATATGTTTCAATGATGTGATGAGTGTAATGGAGTTGCTTATTGCTACTTGAGAGGAAATCTATGTATTTTGGAGGCCAACAGAGCAGGTAGTAGGGTTCACATAGTTTTGCTAAGTTAAAAAAAAACCAGCAACAATTAGCTGGTGTTCTCCCACAGAAGAATGTCTATATGGAGGTACAACCCTGGAGTAATTGCATGCATGACCAAGATTTTCTTTTGGGAAAAGCTTTGGCCCTGCTTTAGCATTTGATCAACCAAGTGTTCAAAGGAGTTTTCAGAAACCTGCCTCGTGGGTAATGAACCAAGAAATGGAGCATGAACCAAGAAATGTTTTCATGTGGGGTGCCACCAGTCACAACGCCCCAGACGGGGTCAAACATTAATTGTTCTCCTTTGGTACATATTTCTCACCTCCATGAATTCTGGCCTTGCACACCATATATAAAATGTATTTTTCTGATCAGAAAACTAGTTTCCTTGCAAGGCAGAGTTATTCATTATTGGCATTTCATACTTTGAAGAATATCCGGCACAGGAAATATTTGTTTGTTTAATTCATTCTATGGAATTCTTTGTGGCAGTAGGTGGATGGCAAGGTCAGTTATCTTTTGACTTTACTCTTGGCCCATGATAGTAAACATGTACTGCAAGTACATAGCAGCGAATCTGCTCTTCTTTACGGATTGAGGGCATAGGTCCAGTGCATCTAAAAGGAGTATCAAAAACAAAGTTATAAGATAAAATTAAGGGTGAGAATAGTTCCAAGAGTCATTCTGCCTTGCCCTAATTCATGTAGTGTTATAGAAATACATATTTTACAACATGCAACAACCTGGTCTTATATATTAAGGCCATAAATCTTGTCTGCTGGTTAATACCAGCAAAGCCAAACTGGGTGAAAAAGAAAATTATCCTATTCCTTACATGAGCTACTCGTTTGGAATACAAAGAAATCATTTTGCATCAAAACATGGATCACGGTCACTGAAGAGGAAAGCTGATTTTGTCTGGTGGACTTGGGACAAATAAATCAAGGAATAATGTGGGAAAAAAAGACCTAGATTAGCCACAGCTGATCTCCCTCTGCAGTGAATTTAATTCATTCAGCAATGTAATTCTCAGTAACCCTTTGAAAATAGCTACTTTCATCAAAATGCGGTTCTGCATTTTATTAACTTAGTTACCTAACTTATGCAGGATAATAAAAATTATTATCGCTTAGATAAAATTGAGGAAAAACACAACAGGATTTAAGAGTCTTGTCCAAATAAAGGAAGAGGCATTTTTACTTTGAATTTTGTGGTGCTTCCATCAGTGAAGTTGTATCTGCTTGATGTGTTGATTTTCCAACTTCTAATTTTTGGAAAGCCCTTATTATGCAGTAGTCATTCTGCATTGTCAGTGTTGTGCATGAACTGGAACTCCCACTGTGCTCTAAACAAGGGACTATATAGTTCACTCCTTTCCCCATGATTCTTTTCACCCTGATTAACAAACAGGAGAGAGATGGTTCCAGAAATCATTTGGTAACTTATTTGTTTACTTGTTTGTTCTACAAGTATTTGGTGAGTGCCTGCCATATACCAGACACTGTGTCATTTGCTAGGGATAAAGCAATGAATAAGATAGATATTTGTCCTTGTCTGCATGGAGCTTAGAATACAGTGAAATGAAAGAATGAATCCTCAACCAAACATCATCAAGGTGGTGAGGGCTACATATAGGGAAGTTCGAGGCACTCTGCGCACAGGGGGGCTCCTTGAGGAGGCTGACATGGAGGCTGAGCTGAGACTTGAAGGATCAGCAGAAGTTTTGAAATCACCTTATTCTGTAGTCTACATTTATGTGAAGAGGCCTCATCTGAGAAAAAAATTAAATGTTTCTATTAGTCAGTTTATGCTTCTGAGTGTCCTGACCCACAGAGATGTTCTAGCATAAACAATAAAGGAACAGGGTCAGTGACTTCTTATTCAGAGGTTTAGCTCTCCTAAGGCCTCTGAGCATTTGAAATATTTGTTTTCCCTTTATTCTTTTTTTTTTTTTCGGTACGCAGGCCTCTCACTGCTGTGGCCTCTCCCGTTGCGGAGCACAGGCCCCGGACGCGCAGGCTCAGCGGCCATGGCTCACGGGTCCAGCTGCTCCGCGGCATGTGGGATCTTCCCAGATAGGGGCACGAACCCGTGTCCCCTGCATCAGCAGGCGGACTCTCAACCACTGCACCACCAGGGAAGCCCTTTCCCTTTATTCTTGACCTAAGCTCCTTACTTTGTCTACAAAAAAGCCTAAAGTGTCACTTGTGTTTATTGAGAACTTTTTGTATTACCTCTTTCCTACAACCTCTCTCTTCAAGGAAAGTCAACACAGGAATTCACACCTTTGCCTTAGAACAGCAGTTCTTCACCCAAGATACAATTCAGGGAACTCATAACTTGGATAAGAAAAGAATTACTTCTTTACCTCAGTCTTAATTTTACTTCTCTAACCTCTAACTAAAATGTACCATCACTTTTGTCCCCCCACCCCACCGCCGTATATACCACGTATTGCTGATACTGTACACCAAAGTTGTTACAAGCAGCACCCAGCAAAGACTGAGCCCCAAACCTGCCACCAGGGCTCACACTCTATAAAACCCTGGGGTCCTAGAAATCTCTAAATGCGTCACCAAGCACCTGGAACTATTGAAAATGCAGCATTACTTTCATTAGGAACACAGACAACAAAGCATGAAAGTGTCATTAGTACCTGTGACTTTATAGACCAATAGAAACAAAAGATATTTACAGTTGTTACATATCTTCAAAATTGTTTTTTTCCACTACTATTTAGAATTACAGTGGCTATTAGACCTGCCGCTAGATCATATGTGATTGTGATCTTTCTACCTACAGCTGCTCATACTGTGGGCCTGGACAACTACATGGCACTAAGTAGTCAGTCTTGCCATCACCAAGTGGTAGCAAGTTCTCATATAGTGACCCAGGCGTCCACACTGATCTCTGGTATTCCATATCTACGACTGTTCACTCATCAATACATAGTTGAAGATAGGTCATCCACCTTGTCTGACTGGATAGTTCAAATGAGATTTCTTAACTCCCCGTGAAAACACATATCTGTTTGTAATGCGGCCTAGGACTGTATAAACAGCCTTCACTCTGATATGATATGTCTTTTGAAAGACTTTAACCTGTCTGCATTCTAAATGTACTGTCTTGTTATTTAATGTGTTAATGAATATTCATTTTTAATATTTTGCTAATTATTCTATAATGGGTTTCCTTTATAATGTTAGGTGTATGATTCTTATTTTGTGCATTTAAGAACATTTTTATGAGAAGGAGTTTATAGGTCAAACCAAATTGGCCAAGGAATAAAAAAAGGCTAAGAAACCCTACGTTAGAGTAATGGTCTCCTGGTTCCATTGCAATTATAGTACTGAATGGAGCCCTTGTGGAGCTCCTAAAGGAGAGCAATGGCCTTACACTGGTAAAACTTGTATGCTTATGTAAAGAACATGGTAAAGGCGACCTCTTCTAACTTCTGTATAGTCATATCTCTGCCACGCCAATATGTAATCATCAGCTTGGATTTTTAAAAACATTTTTACTGAAGTATAACACACATATAGAAATGTCCACAAATCACAAAATATAAACTATCACAAAGTGAATGCACAATAAACTGCCATCCAAGTCAAGAAACAGAACATCCTAGCACCCCAGACTTCACCTTTCATGCCCCTTCCCAATCCCTACTCCTCTAAGGTTACCACTCTTTTAACTTTTGATACCATAACTTAGTTTTGGCTGTTAGTGAACTTTACATAAATGAAAACAGCTGTAAGATTCAGCCATATTTACCTGTATAGTTACTGTCCATTCATTCTTATTGCACAAATATTGATTTATTTATAGTGAGGTGGTTGGACCTCACTATAGTATATTCATACAGTGGACTTGAGAAGAAAGTGTATTCTGTTGGTTTTGGATGGAATATCCTATAAATATCAATTAAATCCATCTTGTTTAATATGTCATTTAAAGCTTGGGTTTCCTTATTTATTTTCATTTTGGATGATCTGTCCATTGGTGAAAGTGGGGTGTTAAAGTCCCCTACTATGATTGTGTTACTGTCAATTTCCCCTTTTTCGGCTGTTAGTATTTGCCTTATATATTGAGGTGCTCCTATGTTGGCTGCATAAATATTTACAATTGTTATATCTTCTTCTTGGATTGAGCCCTTGATCCTTATGTAGTGTCCATCTCTGTCTCTTGTAATAGTCTTTATTTTAAAGTCTATTTCGTCTGATATGAGAATTGCTACTCCAGCTTTCTTTTGATTTCCATTTGCATGGAATATCTTTTTCCATCCCCTCACTTTCAGTCTGTATGTGTCCCTAGGTCTGAAGTGGGTCTCTTGTAGATAGCATATATATGGGTCTTGTTTATGTATTGAATCAGCCAGTCTATTCCTTTTGTTTGGCATTTAATCCATTTACATTTAAGGTAATTATTGATATGTATTTTCCTGTTACCATTTTCTTAATTGTTTTGAGTTTGTTATTGTAGGCCTATTCCTTCTCTTGTGTTTCCTGCCTAGAGAAGTTCCTTTAGCATTTTGTGTAAAGCTCGTTTGGTGGTGCTGAATTCTCTTAGCTTTTGCTTGTCTGTAAAGGTTTTAATATCTCGGTCGAATCTGAATGAGATCCTAGTTGGACAGGGTAATCTTGGTTTTAGGTTTACTCCTTTCATCACTTTAAATATGTCCTGCCACTCCCTTCTGGCTTGCTGAGTTTCTGTTGAAAGATTAGCTGTTAACCTTACAGGGATTCCTTTGTATGTTTTTTTTTTTAAATAAATTTATTTATTTTATTTATTTTTCTCTGTGTTGGGTCTTTGTAGCTGTGAACGGGCTTTCTCTAGTTACAATAAGCAGGGGCTCCTTTGTATGTTATTTGTTGTTTTTCCCTTTCTGCTTTTAATATTTTTTCTTTGTATTTAATTTTTGATAGTTTGATTAATATGTGTCTTGGCATGTTTCTCCTTGGATTTATTCTATATGGGACTCTCTGTGCTTCATGGAATTAACTATTTCCGTTCCCATATTAGAGAAGTTTTCCACTATAATCTCTTCAAATGTTTTCTCAGTCCCTTTCTTTTTTTCTTCTTCTCCTGGGACCAGTATAATTTGAATGTTTGTGCATTTAATGTTGTCCCAGAGGTCTCTGAGACTGTCTTCAATTCTTTTCATCCTTTTTTCTTTATTCTGCTCTGCAGTAGTTATTTCCACTATCTTATCTTCCAGGTCACTTATCTGTTCTTCTGCCTCAGTTATTCTGCTATTGGTTCTTTCTAGAGAATTTTTAATTTCTAATTTTTTTTAATTTGTATTGTGTTGTTCATCATTGTGTGTTTGCTCTTTAGTTCTTCTAGGTCCTTGTTAAAAGTTTTTTGTATTTTCTCCATTCTCTTTCCAAGATTTTGGATCATCTTTACTATCATTATTCTGAATTCTTTTGCAGGTAGACTGCCTATTTCCTCTTCATTTGTTTGGTCTGGTGGGTTTTTACCTTGCTCTTTCATCTGCTGTGTGTTTCTCTGTGTTCTCATTTTGCTTATCTTACTGTGTTTGGGGTCTTCTTTCGCAGGCTGCAGGTTTGTAGCTTCCATTGTTTTTGGTGTCTGTCCCCAGTGGGTAAGGTTGGTTCAGTGGGTTGTGTAGGCTTCTGGGTAGAGGGGACTAGTGCCTGTGTTCTGGTGGATGAGGCTAGATATTGTCTATCTGGTGGGCATGACCACATCCAGTGGTGTGTTTTGGGGTGCCTATGGCCTTATTATGATTTTAGGCAGCCTCTCTGCTAATGGGTGGGGTTGTGTTCCTGTCTTGCTAGTTGTTTGGCATAGGGTGTCCAGCACTGTGTTTTATCGGTCATTGAGTGGCGCTCGGTCTTAGCATTGAGATGGAGATCTTTGGGAGAGCTTTCACCATTTGATATTACATGGAGGCCGGGAGGTCTCTGGTGGACGAATGTCCTGAACTTGGCTCTCCCACCTCAGAGGCAGAGGCCTGACACCCGCTTGGAGCACCCTGTCAGCCACACAGCTCAGAAGAAAAGGAAGAAAAATAAATAAATAAAATAAAACAAAGTTATTAAAATAAAAAACTAATTATTAAAAATTTTTCATTAATTAAAAAGTAATAAAAAAAGAAAGAGAGCAACAAACCAAAAAACAAATCCACCAATGATAACAAGCACTAAAAACTATACTAAAAAAACAAACAAAAAAAGTGGACAGACAGAACCCTAGGACAAATGGTCAAAGTGAAGATATACAGACAAAATCACACAAAGAAGCATACACATACACACTCACAAAAAGAGAAAATGTAAAAAAATACATATATCATTGCTCCCAAGGTCCACGGCCTCAATTTTGGGATTATTCGTTGTCTATTCAGGTATTCCACGGATGCAGGGTACATCAAGTTGACTGTGGAGATTTAATCCACTGCTCCTGAGGCTGATGGGAGAGATTTCCCTTTCTCTTCTTTGTTCGCACAGCTCCTGGGGTTCAGCTTTGGATTTGGCCCCCGCCTCTGTGTGTAGGTTGCCTGAGGGCGTCTGTTCTTCGCTCAGACAGGATGAGGTTAAAGTAGCAGCTGATTAGGGGGCTCTGGCTCACTCAGGCTGGGCGGAGGGAGGGGTACGGGATTCCGGGAGAGCCTGCGGTGGCAGAGGCCGGTGTGACATTGTACCAGCCTGAGGTGTGCTGTGTGTTTCCCCGGGGAAGTTGTCCCGGATCCCGGGACCCTGGCAGTGGTGGGCTGCACAGGCTCCTGGGAAGGGAGGTGTGGACTGTGACCTGTGCTTGCACACCGGCTTCTTGGTTGCTGCAGCAGCAGCCTTAGCGTCTCATGCCCGTCTCTGGGGTCCGCGCTGATAGCCACGGCTCGTGCCCGTCTCTGGATCTCCTTTAAGTGGAGCTCTTAATCCCCTCTCCTCGTGCACCCCGAAACAATGGTCTCTTGCCTCTTCAGCAGGTCCAGACCTTTTCCTGGACTCCATCCCAGCTAGCTGTGGTGCACTCACCCACTTCAGGCTGTGTTCACGCCGCCAACCCCAGTCCTTTCCTTGGGGTCTGATCTCCGGAGCCCGAGCCTCAGCTCCCAGCCCCACCTACCCTGGCGGGTGAGCAGAGAAGCCTCTCAGGCTGGTGAGGGCTGGTAGGCACCGATCCTCCGTGCAGGAATCTCTCCACTTTGCCCTCCGCACCCCTGTTGCTGCACTCTCCTCCGTGGCTCTGAAGCTTTCCCCCTCTGCCACCCGCAGTCTCTGCCTGTGAAGTGGCTTCCTAGTGTGTGGAAACCTTTCCTCCTCCACAGCTCCCTCCCAGAGGGGTAGGTCCCATCCCTATTCTTTTGTCTCTGTTTTTTCTTTTTTCTTTTGCCCTACTCAGGTACATGGGGAATTTCTTGCCTTTTGGGGAGTCCGAGATCCTCTGCCGGCGTTCAGTAGGTGTTGTATAGGAGTTGTTACACATGTAGATGTATTTCTGATGTATTTGTGGGGAGGAAGGTGATCTCCATGTCTTACTTCTCCACCATCTTGAAGTTTTCTCTCCTCATTGCTGTTTTAAGAATATTAAGTATATAAGTTCTATGAAAGAAATTTACATGCCAAATTTCTGAAAAACATGTTTCAACTTAATACAACCATCAGAGACAGGAGACAAGTTTTGCGTTAAATATAAGGAAGCTTATGTAAAAATTAAGACCATTCTTCTCTTACATTTTGCACAACTGAAAAGAAGGAAATAAATTACTGGGTTTCTGTCTGCTACTCTCTGAAAGGACTTAATGATAATTAAGACCTACATGATGCCTCATCCTCGGGATCTCACAGTCAGAAGGAGGATGCGAACAAATGAACAAGTGTTAATAAGGCAGCATGATAAGAGCTGAGGGAAGCACATAAGATGGTACTGATCCTGTTTCAGGAGGTCTGGAAATTGAGCTCTAAGCTTATGTCGAAGGATGAAGACACTCTCTACAGGTGAACAAATGAGGATTAGGGAATTAAAGACAAAGAGAACCATTTTTAAAAAGGCCCAGCACCACCACCAACTCCCTGAGGGACTGATATAAGTCAAATTAAAAAGATGGTAACTGGAGGTATCTAAAGTGCACTAAGATCAAAAGTTCTAGAGAAGTGGCACAGGGGACACTGTTGGCAGCACAGTGGGAAGGATGCTATAAGACTGCTTAACACTTGTGTGCACAGGCATATCACCTATTCACTGTTTCTCTACCCACATCATGCTTGGTTTTGCTAGGTTCCCTGCTGCCACAGCCTAAGAAGGATAAATTCCCCAAAGATGTCAGACCTGTAGATGCTTTGGAGCAAGCAGTGAGGCAGCATGAAGCGGGTGTCACCCTCTTCTGCCAAAAGCCAACCTGAATGAAGACATCTCAGTGGATCACAGTGTAGGTTTCTGATAATTCAACGAAAAGGTTCTCTTCTCCCTCCCCCATCCCACTGACTTTTATTTTAGCATGTGTAAACCCCTTGAAAATTAGATACAACTTCAGGACAAGAGGAGGGATAACTAAGTTGACTAAGATATAATTTCTGTCACCCAGTAGACAGGGAATTTAAAGTAGAAGCTTATTTGTTGTGGCAGAATAGTCACTTCTAGTACACACTAAGTTAGGCGGGTAAGACTTGCATCTTCCACAGTTTGAGTGTATGTTCTCCTAAGTGCTTGGCAACCTATACATGGAGTGGGTTAGATACTCTCTAGGGTTAGATATATTAAGGGAGAACAACAGGAAAGAAAGTGGGAGAACTTAGCAAGCAGTCCACAGAATCTAGACCTAATAGGAAAGAAGAGGAAAAAGAGAGAAGCTAACCTGTTGGAGAGAAGCAGGCAGGCCAGGGAGCTCTTAGAGTCCACCATGAGATTAAGGGCCAGGAGTGACAGCACTGAACAAGGGTGGCAGAAGAGAGGGCCAGAAAGCAGAATGTTTATACTGTAGGAGATGAAAGCTTGAACTGCGGGCAGACATCTTTATTTTTAATCCAAGTTCTACCACTTACTTACTGTATGACTTTGAACAATTTACTTAAATATTGGGAGCCTCAGTTTCCCTCTCAGTAAAATGGGGGTCATTATGGTATCTACCTCACAGAGTTGAGTTCAGAATCAAATGAAACAATAAATCTAAAGGTGATAGCTTTGTGTCCTGGCACATGTTAAGTGCCTAATCCATGGCAGCTATGATAATTGGCAAAGCAGTTCCTGTTATGGAATTCAGAAGGATACAGCGTCTACATTGTGGACAAGGGCCGAGGTGGAAAGACAGTTTCAGGCTTGGGCATGGAGGAGGTCAAGAATATTGTGTTGGATGGCAATCTCTATAAACTCTGAAGTCAGTGCAGTGACGTGATTTGGGGTAGAGAGGAGTTCTGTGAGCCAGATGACAAAATGTACAGCAGCCAACAGGGAGTGACCAGACAGTCAGAAACAGTCATGCAGAGGAAGGTAATGAGCATCAGAGCGCAGGAATGCTTTTCAGGGAAGTGGAAGAATGGGAGTTCAGAAGTGACACTGAGGAGGGAAAAGGTGTGAGCTTTACCGCCGAGTGCCGATATAGGTGATATAAGAAGGGGCAGCAGTGACTTGAAAAAGATGCAAGAGGAACGGTCCCCGGGGAGAACCAGGTTTTAGTTAAAGCAAAAATGGGACAAAGAGTTCCAGAAAGTGGGAGAAGTGTAGTAGAATTTGTTTATTGTGGAAAAAAGCCTCAGAGGGCACCTGGAAAGGTTTGGGAGGAAGAGAAGCACAGGAGGTTGGAGTGATCGAGGGAGCCCTTAGCAGTGGCATCCATCAGAAGCTCCTACTGGACCCTACAGGATCCTATGGGTGACCTGTAACCCCTTTAAAAGACCTTTTGAAAAGACTCAGTTAGACTTCTCTGTGCTGTCAGGGTTGAAAGGGCAAAAATGCGTAAATCAGAAACAGGTATGCACAGATTAAAAAGAAATTTGATTCGAGAGAACCCAAAGTATTAGCAAATTACTTCATTCGATAATACTTGTTCATAACTCCCATTTTACAGCATCCTAATAAAACCCTAGAAATTATCCTAATGAAATAACTGCATCGTTCTGTCTCAAAAGCACCAGAAAATTACCTAGGCATATCCTATTCAAGACAAGCACTAGCTGCTTTACTTGGCAAATCTCAGAAACTGTGAGGCAATGATTGTTTTTTAGGGAACCACTTTAGATATTTCACTTGCTTCAGTTTTAAAATTTGGTGTTTAGACTGTCTTTGAGCATGCCTCACATCTATTGAGAGGTCTTTGTATTGTCCAGGACATGGTCTCATCTAGTGCCCTAGATACTTTAGGGAAACTGGAGAGGTCTGCTGTCTGAAAAACACAACTGCCAAGGTCAACTCTGACTGTGGCTTTGCTTCAAGTTCCAAGAGCTTTTCAAACAGTAGGGTTGATGCTGCCAATACTAAATACTGCATGTGAAATAAAAGAAACATCCATAATGAGGGACACAAATGAAGATAAAATCACTGTGCCAGGAAAAATAAATAAAAGTTATGGAGGAGAGTAGTGATAGGATATGTTTCCTATTTAAATTCATTGTTCTGCTGTTTCCAGGTAAACAGCACAAGGTGAGAAAGATTTGTAAGCCTCTGTGGCAGAGACAAATTTTGTTAAAAAGTAAGAAGCAGTGCAGACTTCGGTCTGCCAGGACAAGAAACGTCAGACCAGAGGAAACTCTCTTCAGCTCATTCAGACATTTGGAATAAATCACTGGTTGCCGGCTGGAAATAACTTGTTGGGAAGGATTTCCTGAGACGCTAATATTATGCTCGGAAACTCAATGTGCTGAACAAAGAAAACACTGTTGCGGAGTTCTGCTACGAATCGGTGCACTTGAGCACTGTGCTGGGATGCCAAGGGCCTTGTAGCCACTATTTGAAGTTGCAGGGGTTTCCCTCAGTGAGCGCCAGGAGCTGCTGCATTTGCACATGGTTTAGAAGAAAGAGTGTGGCAAGAACATGGAGGTGGGAGTCTGGCTGAACTGCAAGTGAAACTCTATCTTATCACTCACAATGTGTGTGACCTTAGTTTAGTTGCTTACTCTCTCAGAGGTTCAGTTTCCTATATATAAACTGAGGTTAATACCTAGTGATAATTACATGAGATAAAGTATGTGAGGCATCTGGAAAAGTTCCCAGTTCTTAGAAAATACTCAGTAGTATTTATCCTACAAATAAAGCTCCAGATCCATATGCTTAATGGGGAAAGGAAGAGTATATCCATTATAAAACAACTTTGCTGTTAGTTCATCATGTATTGACAACAAGTTCAGGAGAGTTTACAAAACAGTTCTCTAATTCAGGTTCCAGCACCAAAAACCACGTGGGGATAGAGGTTCTGGAATGGGATCCCTTAGGCTGTTCAACAAAAATTCAGGCCCTCAACCAGTCCAAGTCCCTCACACTAGACTCTGAAGCTCTCATATGACTACCATCTTCTCTAGCATCTAAAGAAACAAACGCTTCCCAAAGGGGAATTCTCTTTCTCTCTCCTCTTTACTCCTCTATTCCAAAAGCCCCATTTCTTAGCCTCCTGTAGAGGTTGTCAGTTGAATGAATCTAGTTGATTTCATTATGAATATAACCAAGTGAGAGTGGTAAAGCAGGTTCAAGAGTCCCTGGAACTTAAGGAAGTAATCAGACTTTTTAGACAATCAAGATGGACCAGTCTCAGCAGTTCTCTTGTGAGTTAAAATATTTAAAGATTTCAATCTCTTCCTCAACTACAAGAGATCCTTTGCCTCCCTGGCTTCTTTCTTCCATGCTATGTATGTGTATGTTGGAAAGGGTGAGTGTTAGAGAGGAAAAAAATCACATCCTGCTATAGTCCCTTTAATGGATTTCATGGAGCTCTTACAAAGGTAGGTACAACTACCTTTTTCCTAATGGTTAAAGATTGGCTGAGGTGTTCTTCTGTGCCCCAATACCAGCAATAAGTGTAACAGGGAAGAACGAATCTGACTCTACATATTGGATCTGTTTCTTTTACTTTAACCTTTATATTCTATTACTTTTGCTGCAAGTTGAGAATGTTGCCTATAGCCTGACATATTGCAGGATAGCCTATTTTCAAGGCTCTAATTTTTAAAGGTATAACACTTTTCCATTCACATAGAGATTAAAAAGGTGCAGAACAGAGAATAATATTTGTCTTGTTGGAGGTTTACAGGAACATCATGACCTGACCTACATGGACAGCTCCAACAGGATTTGCACACCAAGAAGTTTGCAACAACCAACCATATCCCCTCCCCTTTTAGTATAAAAGGAGCCTGAATTCTAACTTGGAGAAGATGGTTCTTTGGGACACTAGTCCACCATCTTCTCGGTCTGCTGGCTTTCAAATAAAGTTGCTATTCCTTGCCTCAGTAACTTGTCTCTCGATTTATTGGCCTGTCATGCAGCGAGAAATATGAGCTTGGACTCAGTAACATAAATCTCTTGGCAAGTTCAACTCTTAAGAGGATGTGCTGTAGGATCTTCCACTTCTCCATTTTGGAGTTCTTTAAAGTCTTCAAATACCAATCTCCATTACCTTGGCCAAG
The DNA here is from genome assembly GCF_003676395.1 of Aethalodelphis obliquidens. Taxonomy (NCBI): domain Eukaryota; kingdom Metazoa; phylum Chordata; class Mammalia; order Artiodactyla; family Delphinidae; genus Aethalodelphis; species Aethalodelphis obliquidens. Next base: position 9,361,419 of record NW_020837948.1, read on the forward strand.
ATATACTGGCTGGTCCCTTGGGTTCTTTTGCCACTGTCTCCTGCTCAAGCACCGTGAAAGGGGCTATCTCTGCCTTGCTGTATTGAACTTAGAGCTTTCCCATTCCTATCCAAGATCTCTTCCTAAATATCCTACCATCATCCTACCCTCTTTTTCAGAGAGAATAGAGTGGGTTTTTTTTTCTTTTTTTTCTCTCATGACAGAGAAGTCAGCCTGGTAATCTGGGTATGAGTATTAACAGAAGTGTCCTATGAAGAATGGATCTTCCATTCTTCACTCCTCTAAGTGCCCCATCCCAGACCCCTGATTCATTCATAAGTGACAGGGAACTTAACCAACCCACTATAGAATATAAGGAAACTTCTGACAGTAAGCTAATTCATGCCCATCAGGAAGCCTAAATTCTGTAGCAAAATTCAGGTCTCCAGGCCATTGTTCCTGGTGTCATACTGCTTGGTTTTCTTTTTTTCTGCTGCAAATTGTTATGCCAACCCACAATATACAACAACTAATATGCCACTTGGAGTTGACTGCTGAAGTTAGAGGTATATACTAAAGGAAACTGGTCCCTTTTGTTGCCTTGTTACATACCACAAGCCAGAGTTCGGGTAGCCAGGGGTCCTTCTTAAACTTTGAAAAATGAGACTCCAGTGGTGGCATTTCTAGTAGCCTTGTATACATGAACAGAAAATTGGTACACGGGCTTCACTGAGATGCCACTTCATGACCATTGGACTGGCAAGCCTGAAAAGAACTTGAACAACTATTTCTGGTATGGTTGTGAAGAAAATGGTATTTTCATACATTAATGATATAGGTATAAACTACTACACTGTAAACATTTATTAGAGAATTCTGCACCACGAAGCCAGCTTTACAACAAATGCTAAAGGAACTTCTCTACGCAGGAAACCCAAGAGAAGGAAAAGACCTACAATAACAAATCCAAAACAATTAAGAAAATGGGAATAGGAACATAAATATCAAGAATTATCTTAAATGTAAATAGATTAAATGCTCCAACCAAAAGACATAGACTGGCTGAATGGATATAAAAATAAGATGAGTATATATGCTATCTAAAAGAGACCCACTTCAGACCTAGGGACACATACAGATTGAAAGTTAGAGGATGGAAAAAGATATTCCATGCAAATGGAAATCAAAAGAAAGCTGGAGTAGCAATTCTCATATCAGAAAAAATAGACTTTAAAATAAAGACTATTACAAGAGACAAAGAAGGACACTACATAATGATCAAGGGATCAATCCAAGAAGAAGATATAACAATCGTAAATATTTATGCACCCAACATAGGAGCACCTCAATATATAAGGCAAATACTAACAGCCATAAAAGGGGAAATCGACAGTAACACATTCATAGTAGGGGACTTTAACACCCCACTTTCACCAATGGATAGATCATCCAAAATGAAAATAAATAAGGAAACACAAGCTTCAAATGATACATTAAACTAGATGGACTTAATTGATGTTTATAAGACATTCCTTCCAAAAACAACAGAATACACATTTTTCTCAAGTGCTCATGGAACATTCTCCAGGATAGATCATATCTTGGGTCACAAATCAAGCCCTGGTAAATTTAAGAAAACTGAAATAGTATCAAGTATCTTTTCAGACCACAACACTATGAGACTAGATATCAATTACAGGAAAAAATCTGTTAAAAATAGAAACACATGGAGGCTAAACATTATACCAATAAATAACCAAGAGATCACTGAAGAAATCAAAGAGGAAATCAAAAAATACCTAGGGACAAATAATGAAAACACAACAACCCAAAACCTATGGATGCAGCAAAAGCAGTTCTAAGAGGGAAGTTTATAGCAATACAATCCTACCTCAAGAAACAAGAAAAATCTCAAAAACACAACCTAACCTTACACCTAAAGCAATTAGAGAAAGAAGAACAAAAAACCCCAAAGTTAGCAGAAGGAAAGAAATCATGAAGATCAGATCAGAAATAAATGAAAAAGAAATGATGGAAACAATAGCAAAGATCCATAAAACTAAAAGCTGGTTATTTTAGAAGATAAATAAAATTGATAACCCATCAGCCAGATTCATCAAGAAAAAAAAAAGAGAAGACTCTAATCAATAGAATCAGAAATGTAAAAGGATAAGTAAAAACTGACATGGCAGAACTAAAAAGGATCATGAGAGATTACTATAAGCAGCTATATGCCAATAAAATGAACAACCTGGAAGGAATGGACAATTCTTTGAAAAGCACAACCGACTGAGACTCAACCAGGAAGAAACAGAAAATATAAACATATCAATCACAAGCACTGAAATTGAAACTGTGATTAAAAATCTTCCAACAAACAAAAGCCCAAGACTCGATGGCTTCACAGGTGAATTCTATCAAACATTTAGAGAAGAGCTAACACCTACCCTTCTCAAACTCTTCCAAAATATAGCAGAGGGAGGAACACTCCCAAACTCATTCTACAAGGCCACCATCACCCTGAAACCAAAAGCAGACAAAGAAGTCACAAAAAATGGAAGCTACAGGCCAATATCCCTGATGAACATAGATTCAAAAATCCTCAACAAAGACTAGCAAACAGAATCCAACAGCACAATAAAAAAGATCATACACCATGATCAAGTGGGGTTTATCCCAGAAATGCAAGAATTTTTCAATATATGCAAATCAATCAATGTGATAAGCCATACTAACAAACTGAAGGAGAAAAACCATATGATATTATGAATAGATGCAGAAAAAGCTTTTGACAAAATTCAACACCCATTTATGATAAAAACTCCCCAGGAAGTGGGCAAAGAGGGAACTTACCTCAACATAATAAAGGCCATATATAACAAACCCACAGCCAAGATCGTTCTCAATGGTGAAAAACTGAAACCATTTCCACTAAGATCAGGAACAAGACAAGGTTGCCCACTCTCACCACTATTATTCAACATAATTTTGGAAGTTTTAGCCACAGTAATCAGAGAAGAAAAAGAAATAAAAGGAATCAAAATCAGAAAAGAAGAGGTAAAACTGTGACTGTTTGCAGAGGACATGATACTATACATAGAGAATCCTAAAGATGCTACCAGAAAACTACTAGAGATAATCAATGAATTTGGTAAAGCAGCAGGATACAAAATTAATGCACAGAAATCTCTTGCATTTCTATATACTAATGATGAAAAATCTGAAAGAGAAATTAAGAAAATGCTCCCATTTACCACTGCAACAAAAAGAATAAAATACCTAGGAATACACCTACCTAAGGAGACAAAAGACCTGTATGCAGAAAACTATAAGACACTGATGAAAGAAAGTAAAGATGATACAGACAGACAGAGAGATATATCATGTTCTTGGACTGGAAGAATCAACATTGTGAAAATGACTATACTACCCAAAGCAATCTACAGATTCAATGCAATCCCTATCAAACTACCAATGGCATTTTTCACAGAAGTAGAACAAAAAATTTTACAATTTGTATGGAAACACAGAAGACCCTGAATAGCCAAAGCAATCTTGAAAAAGAAAAACAGAACTGGAGGAATCAGGCTTGCTGACTTCAGACTATACTGCAAAGCTACAGTAATCAAGACAGTATGGCACTGGCACAAAAACAGAAATATAAGAGCAATGGAACAGGATAGAAAGCCCAGAGGTAAACCCATGCACATACGGTCACCTTATCTTTGATAAAGGAGGCAAGAATACACAATGGAGAAAAGACAGTCTCTTCAATAAGTGGTGCTGGGAAAACTGGACACTACAGGTAAAAGAATGAAATTAGAACACTCCCTAACACCATACAAAAAAATAAACTCAAAATGGATTAAAGACGTAAATGTAAGGCCAGACAGTATAAACTCTTAGAGTAAAACATAGGCAGAACACTGTATGGCATAAATCACAGTAAGATCCTTTTTAACCCACCTCCTAGAGAAATGGAAATAAAAACAAAAACTAACAAGTGGGACCTAATGAAACTTAAAAGTTTTGCATAGCAAAGGAAACCAAAAACAGGATGAAAAAACAACCCTCAGAATGGGAGAAAATATTTGCAAACGAAGCAACTGACAAAGGATTAATCTCCAAAATTTACAAGCAGCGCATGCAGCTCAATATCAAAAAAACAAACAACCAAATCGAAAAATGGCCATAAGAACTAAATAGACTTTTCTCCAAAGAAGGTATATAGATTGCCAACAAACACATGAAAGGACGCTCAAGGTCTCTAGTCATCAGAGAAATGCAAATCAAAACTACAATGAGGTATCACCTCACACCAGTCAGAATGGCCATCATCAAAAAGTCTACAAACAGGGGCTTCCCTGGTGGCGCAGTGGTTGAGAGTCCGCCTGCTGTTCCAGGGGACACGGGTTCGTGCCTCGGTCCGGGAAGATCCCACATGCTGCAGAGTGGTTGGGCCTGTGAGCCATGGCCGTTGAGCCTGCACGTCCGGAGCCTGTGCTCCGCAATGGGAGAGGCCACAACAGTGAGAGGCCCGCGTACCGTAAAAAAAA
>NW_020837948.1:9366053-9698613 GCF_003676395.1 Aethalodelphis obliquidens
AACGTAAAAAAAAAAAAAAAAAAAAAAAGATCTACGAACAATAAATGCTGGAGAGGCTGTGGAGAAAAGGGAACCCTCTTGCACTGTTGGTAGGAATGTAAATTGATACCGCCACTACGGAGAACAGTATGAAGGTTCCTTAAAAAACTAAAAATAGAACTATCATACAACCCAGCAATCCCACTACTGGGCATGTACCCTGAGAAAACCATAATTCAAAAAGAGTCATGTACCACAATGTTCATTTCAGCACTATTTAAAATAGCCAGGATATGGAAGCAACCTAAGTGTCCATTGACAGATGAATGGATAAAGAAGATGTGGCACATATATGCAATGGAATATTACTCAGCTATAAAAAGAAACAAAATTGATTTATTTGTAGTGAGGTGGATGGACCTAGCGTCTATCATAGAGTGAAGTAAGTCGGAAGGAGAAAAATAGTGTGCTAACACACATATATGGAATCAAAAAAAAAAAAAAAAGGTTCTGAAGAACCTAGGGGTAGGACAGGAATAAAGACGCAGACGTAGAGAATGGACTTGAGGACATGGGCAGGGGGAAGGTTAAGCTGGGATGAAGTAAGAGAGTGGCACGGACATATATACACTACCAAATGTAAAATAGATAGCTAGTGGGAAGCAGCCGCATAGCAAAGGGAGATCAGCTCGGTGCTTTGTGACCCCCTAGAGGGGTAGGATAGAGAGGATGGGAGGGAGACGCAAGAGGGAGGAGATATGGGGATATATGTATATGTATAGCTGATTCACTTTGTTATAAAGCCGAAAGTAACACACCAATGTAAAGCAAATATACTCCAATAAAGATGTTAATAAAAAGTACTTATACCATTTACTCTAGTATTTCATCTCCTAAGAACCTATGCCATACAAATAAAATATTCCATTCTGAAGGGATATTTGTAGAGGATATTTGTTATAGTATTCATTTTGGACAAAAATGGAAGACAGATTTAATACTATCAGTAGGAAAATGACTGAATACATTTTTTACACTCACTCCATGAAATACGATACAGACATGAAAACAAATAAATTAGAGTTGTACCAAATTCACAGTTTTCCCTGAAAAAAATGGGAAGTTGTTAAAATACATTATTCGTGGGAAGGGGAGGCATGGGGTAGCATGTTGATATGGGAAAAACAACAAGAAAGTCAAAATAAACAGCTTATATAATCTTGATCACAGTTGTATGTAAAAATTTTTTTAAAACTCATTATACATATGAATTATTCTACATCCATCAATGTAGACCTCTCATATTCAATGTCCTGGCTGCTGACTCACAGGAGGGAAGGCTCAGTACTGATAAGGTATGCTTGAGGCAACTCATCAAGACATTTTTGTTTATCTAGAACCTTCTTTGATGCAGGATATCTACTGAGTCCCATAAACGGCTTTACTTCTCTAGTGGTGTTCTGGAACGGTGCTTTTTCTCAATTAAAAACTGCCTGTTCCCTGCATAGCTCCCAGACACAGAGCAGCAGCAATGACCTACTTCTCAGAGCTCCCGGTGCATTCACTTGTTTCTCCCAGGGCTCCTTCAGAGTCTCGGGTACACGTGTTTTATCTAATTAGACCAGCACCTCCAAAAAACTGTAGAGTCCAACATTCCTCTTTCTCAACTAATGAAATATAACTTTGATTTAGAAAAATCCTATGAAATTCATTCCACTGAGATAAATCTGAAGGAAAACTGCCTCACCTTCCTCAGCCAAATGTAACTGCTAGTATGTGGTCCCCAAAGAGTGAAAACTGCCACTCCTCACTCCCTGGTAAAGGGTTAAGTTAGCTATAACAATTAAGTCCATCTTGTTTAATATGTCATTTAAAGCTTGTGTTTCCTTACTTATTTTCATTTTGGATGATCTGTCCATTGGTGAAAGTGGGGTGTTAAAGTCCCCTACTATTATTGTGTTACTGTCGATTTCCCCTTTTATGGCTATTAGCATTTGCCTTAAGTACTGAGGTTCTCCTAAGTTGGGTGTATAAATATTTACAATTGTTGTATCTTCTTCTTGGATTGATCCCTTGATCATTATGTAGTGTACTCCTTTGTCTCTTGTAATAGTCTTTAAAGTCTATTTTGTCTGATATGAGAATTGCTACTCCAGCTTCCTTGTGATTTCCATTTGCATAGAATATCCTTTTTTACATCTTCACTTTCAGTCTGTATGTGTCCCTAGGTCTGAAGTGGGTCTCTTGTAGACAGCATTTGTACGGGTCTTGTTTGTGTATCAATTCAGCCAGTCTATGTCTTTTGGTTGGAGCATTTAATCCATTTACATTTAAGGTAGTTACCAATCCATATGTTCCTATTACCATTTTATTAACTGCTTTGGCTTTGTTATTGTAGGTCTTTTCCTTCTCTTGTGTTTCCTGCCTAGAGAAGTTCTTTTAGCATTTGTTGTAAAGCTAGTTTGTTGGTACTGAATTCTCTTAACTTCTGCTTGTCCATAAAGATTTTAATTTCTCTGTCGAATACGAATGAGATCCTTGCTGGGTAGGATAATCTTGGTTGTAGGTTTTTCCCTTTCATTACTTTAAATATGTCCTGCCATACCCTTCTGGCTTGCAGAGTTTCTGCTGAAAGATCAGTTGTTAACCTTATGGGGATTCTCTTGTATGTTATTAGTTGTTTTTCCCTTGCTGCTTTTAATATTTTTCTTTGTTTTTAATTTTTGAGAGTTTGATTAATATGTGTCTTAGCGTGTTTCTCCTTGGATTTATCCTGTATGGGACTCCCTGTGCTTTCTGGACTTGATTGACTATTTCCTTTCCCATGCTAGGGAAATTTTCAAGTATAATCTTTTCAAATATTTTCTCAGTCCCTTTCTTTTTCTCCTCTTCTTCTGGGACCCCTATAATTCGAATGTTGGTGCACTGAATGTTGTCTGAGAAGTCTCTGAGAAGTCTCTGAGACTGTCCTCAATTCTTTTCATTCTTTTTTCTTTATTCTGCTCTGCAGTAGTTATTTCCACTCTTTTATCTTCCAGGTCACTTATATGTTCTTCTGCCTCAGTTATTCTGCTATTGATTCTTTCTAGAGATTTTTTTAAAAAAATATTTATTTATTTATTTATGTTTGGCTGTGTTGGGTCTTCATTTCTGTGCGAGGGCCTTCTCCAGTTGCAGTGTGTGGGGGCCACTCTTCATCGCAGTGCAAGGGCCTCTCGCTGTCATGGCCTCTCTTGTTGCATAGCACAAGCTCCAGACGTGCAGGCTCAGTAGTTGTGGCGCATGGGCCTAGTAGCTCTGTGGCATGTGGGATCTTCCCAGACCAGGGCTTGAACCTGTGTCCCCTGCATTGGCAGGCAGATTTGCAACCACTGCGCCACCAGGGAAGCCCCTCTAGAGAATTTTTAAGTTCATTTATTGCATTGTTCATCATTGTGTGTTTGTTCTTTAGTTCTTCTATGTCCTTGTTAAACGTTTCTTGTATTTTCTCCATTCTATTTCCAAGATTTTGGATCATTCTTACCATCATTACTCTGAATTCTTTTTCAGGTAGACTGCCAATTTCCTCTTCATTTGTTTGGTCTGGTGGGTTTTTACCTTGCTCCTTCATCTGCCATGTGTTTCTCTGTCTTCTCATGTTGTGTAACTTACTGTGTTTGGGGTCTCCTTCTGACAGGCTGCAGGTTCACAGTTCCCGCTGTTTTTGGTGTCTGCCCCCAGTGGGTAAGGTTGGTTCAGTGGGTTGTGTAAGCTTCCTGGTGGAGGGGACTGGTGCCTGTGTTCTGGTGAATGAGGCTGGATCTTGTCTATCTCGTGGGCAGGACTGTGTCTGGTGGTGTGTTTTGGCTTGTCTGTGAACTTATTATGATTTTATGCAGCCTCTCTGCTAATGGGTGGGGTTGTGTTCCTGTCTTGCTAGTTGTTTGGCATGGGGTGTCCAGCACTGTGGCTTACTAGTCATTGAGTGGATTTGGGGCTTAGAATTGAGATGGAGATGTCTGGGAGAGCTCTCGCCAGAGATTGATATTATGTGGGCCTGGGAGGTCTCTGTTGGACCAATGTCCTGAACTGAGCTTTCCCACCTCAGAGGTTCAGGCCTGACACCTGGCTGGAGCACCAAGACCCTGTCAGCCACATGGCTCAGAAGAAAAGGGAGAAAAGAAAAAACGAAGAAAGAAAGAAAAGAAATAAAATTATTAAAATAAAAAGTAAAAATATATTATTAAAATAGAATATTAAAGAAATAGAGCAACCAAACTAATAAACAAATCCCAAATTCACCAATGATAAAAAGGCGCTGAGAGCTATACTAAACAAAAAAGACAGAACCCTAGGACAAATGGTAAAAGCAAACCTATACAGACAAAATCACACACAGAAGCATACAGATACACAGTCACAGAAAGAGAAAAATGAAAAAAAAATCTATATATATAAAAAAAGGAAGAGAGCAACCAAATCAATAAACAAATCTACCAATGATAATAAGCTCTAAATACTAAACTAAGATAAACATAAATCTAGAAACAAATTAGATGCAGAAGCAAACCCCAAGTCTACAGTTGCTACCGAAGTCCACCTCCTCAGTTTGGGGATGATTCGTTGTCTATTCAGGTATTCCACAGATGCAGGGGACATCAAGCTGATTGTGGAGATTTAATCTGATGCTCCTGAGACTGCATGGAGAAATTTCCTCTTCTCTTCTTTGTTTGCACAGCTCCTGGGGTTCAGCTTTGGATTTGGCCTCGCCACTGCACGTAGGTCACCCTCTGGCATCTGTTCTTTTCCCAGACAGCAGCGAGTTAAAGGAGTGGCTGATTAGGGGGGTCTGGCTCACTCAGGCCGGGGGTGAGAGGGGTATGGAATGTGTGGCAAGCCTGCAGCTGCAGAGGCCAGCATGACATTGCAACAGCCTGAGGCATGCTGTGTGTGTTCTCCCCGGGACATTGTCCCTGGATCATGGGACCCTGGCCATGGTGGGCTGCAAAGGCTCCCTGGAGGGGAGGTGTTGATAGTGACCTGTGCTTGCACACAGGATTCTTGGTGGCTGCAGCAGCAGTCTTAGCATTTCATGTCCATCTCTGGTGTCTGCGCTGATAGCCATGGCTCGTGCCCGTCTCTGGAGCTCGTTTAGGCAGTGTTCTGAATCCCCTCTCCTCGTGCACCCTGTAACAATGGTCTCTTGACTCTTAGGCAGTTTCAAACTTTTTCCTGTACTGCCTCCCAGCTAGCTGTGGTGTACTAGCCCCCTTCAGGCTGTGTTCACGCAGCCAACCCCAGTCCTCTCTCTGGGATCTGACCTCCGAAGCCTGAGCCTCAGCTCCCAGCCCCCGCCTGCCCCGGCGGGTGAGCAGACAAGGCTCCCGGGCTGATGAGTGCTGGTTGGCACTGATCCTCTGTGTGGGCATCTCTCTGCTTTGTCCTCTACACCCCTGTTGCTGCACTCTTCTCTGTGGCTCCGAAGCTTCCCCCCGCCCACCCCCCATCTCCACCAGTGAAGGTGCTTCCTAGTGTGTGGAAACTTCCTCCTTTACAGCTCCCTCCCAGAGGTGCAGGTCCCGTCCCTCTTCTTTTGTCTCTGTGTTTCCTTTTTTCTTTTGCCCTATCGAGGTACGTGGGGAGTCTGAGGTCTTCTTGTCTTTTGGGAAGTCTGAGGTCTTCTGCCAGGTCTTCAGTAAGTGTTCTGTAGGAGTTGTTCCACACGTAGATGTATTTTTGATGTATTTGTGGGGAGGAAGGTGATCTCCACATTTACTCCTCTGCCATCTTGAAGGTCCTACCATTACATTATTTTAGTTTAAGGTGTACAACAGAATGATTTGATATTTTGTATATATTATGAAATAATCACCATAATAATTCTAGTTAATATCCATCACCACATAAAGTTACAAATTTTTTTCTTGATGAGAACTTTTGAGATCTACTCTCTTAGGAAATATAAACTATGGTATTATTAACTATAGTCACCATGCTATAGTTGACTATGGTCACTACCATTTATTGAAGAGACTGTCCTTTCCTTATTGTATTTCTTCGTTCCTTTTTCATAAATTTAATTGACCATATATGTGTGGGTATAGTTCTAGGTTCATAATCCTGCTCCAACTCCACCCCTGCCCCCTGCTTCTGGCAACCATCAATCTGATTTCTGTATCTATAAATTTTTTTTTCAGATTACACATATTAGTGAGATCATACAGTATTTGTATTTCTCTGACTGACTTATTTCACCTACATAGTACCCTCTAGGTCAATTCATATTGTCACAAATAGCAATATTTCATTCTTTTTCAAGAATGTATGTATATATTTGTATATGTTTGTATACACATGTATACATGTCTTGACTACTGTAAATAATATTGCAATGAACATGCAGGTACATATATCTTTTTGAATTACTGTTTTCATTTTCTTTGAATAAATATCCAGAAGTGGAATTGCTGGATCATACAGCCATTCTATTTTTAATTTTTTGAGGAACAGTTAAACTATTTTCCATAGTGGCTGCACCAATTTACATCCCCACTAACAGTGCACCAGGGTTCCCTTTTCTCCACATCCTCACCAATACTTGTTATTTCTTGTTTTTTTGTTTGTTTTCGTTTTTCTTTTTTGATTATAGCCATTCTGAAAGGTGTGAGGTTATATCTCATTGTGGTGTTGATTTGCATTTTTTGATGATTAGTAATATTGAGTATCTTTTCATGTGCCTGTTGGCCATCTACATGTATTCTTTGGAAAAATGTCTATTCAGATCCTCTGCTCATTTTTCAATCAAATTGTTTTGTTTTTTTCCCCTGCTATTGGGTTGTAGAAGTTCTTTATATATTTTGGATATTAACCCCTTATCAGATATATAATTTGTAAATATTTTCTCCCAATTGATAAGTTGATAAGTTGCTTTTTCGTTTTGTTGATGGTTTCCTTTGCTGTGCAGAAGCTTTTTAGTGTGACATAGTCCCATTTAGTTCTGCTTCTGTTGCCTGTGATTTTGGTGTCAATTCCAAAAATTCACTGCCAAGACCAATGTCAAGAAGCTTACTGGTTATGTCTTCTTCTAGGAGTTATATGGTTTCAGGTCTTACATTCAAGTCTTTAATCCATTTTGAGTTGATTTTTGTGTACGGTGTAAGATAATGGTCCAATTTAATTTTTCTGAATGTGGCTTTGCAGTTTTCCCAACACCACTTATTGAAGAGATTGTCCTTTCCTCATTGTATATTCTTGATTCCTTTTTTTAATACATTAATTGACCATATATATGTGGGTCTATTTCTGGGCTCTATATTCTGTTCCATTGATCTAGGTGACTGTTGTATTAACCTTTCTTAAATCACTATTAGCATTGAAATGTAGAACATCTATAGGCAAGAAGAATAACAACAGCAATAGTATATACAGTTAAATTCTGTGTGATCTGATAGTAGAAAAAGATAAAAATCTCGTTCAACTGTAAACTCCTAAAGGACAAAGAATGCAGCTGAAGAAAGTTCAGAATATAATTTTAATATCAGATTATTGTAATCTTTGTTTTTTAACCCTTTTATTACAGGGAGAATTATGGAAACATTTAAAATATAATTAGGTTCAACGTGGCTCTGGAAGAAGTAAAGGATTTTCATAATATTAAGAAACCATTTTATTTACAACCATTCAAAATTAGCCAACAATCTCTAGGCTGGGTAGACAATGGTGACTTCATAATGGAGGAATCTGAAGAATCAGATGGCCAATTGCTTTATGTACAGTTCTTGAATACCACAACGAACTGAACATTAAGAGTCATCAGAATTGTCTCATTAATACAAGAGAGAATTGTAAAATAGGCAATAATGTCAAATAATTTGAAAACATGAAGAAAACTGGAACATTGTGGGTTGTGGGAACACCTTCTTAACCATGCCAATGATGCTTCATATAAAAATTCTGTTGGTTTTCATGAAAAGATAAATATTAACACTTCCTTTTTATTAACAGAGTGCTCAAAAGCTCAAATGACTGACTTAAGATCATGAAATGAGCCAGAAATAAAAACAGAAATACATACTGTCTTCTCAGCACTATTCCTTAAGTGAAAAAACAAAAATGTCATATTGAGTTAATTAAAACTGGAAAGCTATAAAAATGAAAGAAATTATCAAGAAGCATGATTTTGCAAGAGGAAAAATTCATTTTATAGCATATATAGATTTATTTTTTGGCATTTTAACTTATAGGGATATGGCTTTAATTTAGGTTTGAAAATTTTTCTGAAAGCAGCAGCAACACTTTTCCACCTGGGTAAGTAAACATGCCAGGGCCCACCATTCATCTCAGTCATTCTTTTCTGCAATAAATGGACATGAAAGAACTGAATGAACATTAAAACAAAGGTTGTCATATTCGGCAAATCTCTCCAGGGTCTTACAAATGGATTGAAATCAAGCACTATCCAGATTAATTTCATGCATTAACCAATATAAAATAATTAAATAGCAAAAACTCTAGGAAGCCAACAGGCCATTTTAAACAGATCTTTAAAAATTGAGGGGAAAATATTTGAGAGTGGAGACAGGAATTAACCACAGAATAAATTATTTCTGAGTACTAAAGGAGAATCTTTCAGATAGCCAGGTGAGTCCATCCTGCCCCAGAAGCACAGATGGGAGAAAACATTTTATCAGAGATGGCAGCAGCAGTCATAAGTGTAACACTGAACAATTTGAGCAAGAACAGATGGAAGAGAAATAAGTAGAGGTGTGAACATAAACTCAATAAAGATTCTGTGCTCAAACACCAAACTCTGAGAAATTACTGGTATGAGGGAGAGAAAGTCTTCCAAAGGTCACATTAGTCCTGAGGAGAGTGACCAATTGTGACATACACAAAATTAGGGTGCATCTTGACTCATAGCAATGCCAACACCACCATATTTGTGCTATTCCACTACTGTTCTAACTATATCTGATGGATAGAGAGGTAGAGACACTAGAAAATAAAACCATATGAGCCAGTGCCTCTCTCCTGAGAATCTGGAGTTGGAAGAGAAAGACACAGGGCCCCACGGAGATGTGTGCTGAGTCAAGACAAAGGTAGCACTCTAAAAGAAGCTTCACTAATGCCAGTTACTGAGGTCCCAGACCCGCCTCTCATCCCTGCCTCCCCAGAAGGATGACTGCTTAGCTTTCTTTGGATTGTGTATAGCTCCCTCCAGTAACTCCATTTTCTCCTTGAGACACTGAGAATCATTTTCTCTCTGTTGGTTGCAATAAAGTAAACCTTGCGTAATTTATCTGTCCAGTGTAAAATGTCACAGCATGATGTGAGATGTGAATGAGTGTGAGCCACATAAAAGGAATGAACAAATGATGCTAAACAAAATACTCCCCATCCAATAACAAAGTACCAAACATAAACAGAAAACAGACATTAGTCTTATTCACTCTTAATTAAGAGACAGTTAGTAATGGACCAGTAGAAATGTAGAAGATATAACTATTTATGGTCTTTTTGTATGTGCACTTAAATTAACAGTTTACATATTTTATGCACATTATTCCATGGTGTGTGTCTAGTTCTCCTTGAAAGGTTAACCAAATGAATCCTTCAATGCCTAGAGAGTCCAGACCTTACAAAATGATGCCTAAACAAGACTTACTGCTATCTGGAGTTTCTATAGTTATGCAGATAATATATATGTATAGTAAATCAGGTAAGCTCTAACAATAAAGATCATGGCATGGGGGGAGGTGGGGAGGGGACACAATGAAATCAGTTGTGCCTTTATATTGAAGCAATCTGGACAGATGATGCTTATCTTCGAGAAAAGTGATATGGAGAACCAAGATGGCAGTGATTTAATTGATATATATTTCCAAGGTGGTTCTCTTGGACATATGCACCACTTCAGTGTACATTATAAAAAATACATTTTACAGGATTACTAAGTTTCAAAAGTAAGTTACAAGGATATCAACTATCCTATGCAATTGTGCTTTCCCATAACTTTTATGGGAAAGCTGAATGTTTCATTGCACTGGACAGGATAAAAGTATAGTCCGATTCTTGGAATTCATTGAAAGAACAGTATCAGTACTATGAAACTGGAACTCAACAAAACTCATATTTAAGAAATTTCTGGGTTTATTCTTTTATTAGATCCTTCTTGTATTTTTCAAGTGACCTTTTCAATATAATTGCTGGTGAAATATAAGAGGCCTGCCCACCTCTCTATGGTTTATATTCTGTAACCTAATTAAAAGTAATTGTCTTGAGTCCTAATTTCATTTAACACATTCTGAATTATTGACATTGCTGAAGTGTACTTATTGTTCATTTGGTGGAACTTAATTATGTTTTATTATGATAAAGATTTAATACATAATTATTTTTATAACTTAGATAAGTCAAGAAAGGAAGAGAAAACAACTGTAGCTGTTTAATTCTATGAAAATGGAGATATAATATTTTGTTTATTGCTCACATTTTACTTCTTGTAAAAATGAGGAATTAGAAAATGATTTTTATTTTGCTACTTGCTTAGTGAAATTAATAATATTTCATTTAAAATACCCTACATAATACTATAGAATGACATAACCAAACCATATTTCTGAAAGTCCAGATGGTGTAATATGGTGTAAAACATGAGATGTTTGCGTATATTGTTTAGTTTTTGAAATCTTACCCAATACTGTCCACAGCTAGGATTCATACTTTAGTTTTCTGGTTCTAAATTCTGTTTTCCCCCCACAATGTCACAATAGAATACATAACGTTGCCACTGTTCAAAACCTTTTTTCTTGAACTATCCTTTTGCAATTTCCTTCAGAATCAATTTATGAGCTATGAATGAAAGCTAACTCACTACAATATACCAAACATCTCTGAGACTTTTGTGAGTAGTAACTATTTTTCACTTCCAAAGAGCCTTGAGATTGCAGAGATAGATGGGTAAATTATCAATGACAGAAAAATTCCACGGTCACAGAGAAAGTCAGCTCACTTTTTTCATCCAGTCATCCAGTCACTAATTCGGTGAGTGTTTATTGTTTTTCCTACTCTATACAAAATACTGCATACAGAGGTGATAATTAGTAGTGAAGAGACAAAAATTATCTGAGTTTACAATCAGTGCAATGGCAGATAGAACAAAAAAAAATCAATTAAAATAAAAATGTGATAAGTAATCCGATAGAGATAATATTGTTTCTAGCAGATAATATTGGAAGTGCTTTTAAACTATGGAAAGAATCAATGTGCCATCATCCCAGCCATATAAACTGCAACAAGAGAGTAGAGTGTCCAAGCACATAGATCTTGATACATTCTTTGGACTTCAACGTCTTGATTCTTAGCTGGGCGACTCTGTAGTTTGGAGAAGTTGATTAATTTTATAAAACCTCAGTGTCTTCTTATTAAAAAAAAGGGGCTACCTCAAAAGAGTAAGGAGGGGAAGAATGCACTGAGAAGAGATCAGTGCATTCAGAGGATTCAAAAAATTCTCTGTGTTGGAAAGTGAGGAACACCTAGAGCATAGAGTTGCCTGGGCCTCCAACCATCCTAGAGTGTCATCTCTTAGCCACCAACAGGCGGGAGTGGAAGTTCTGTTCTCTCTCACAAGGATACGATGCAAAGTATTACAGAGGGGTGAGGAAAAGAAAAAAAAGAAACTTGCCTGGATATTTTAGAAATTTGTCAACTGCTGAGCTCTAAAGGATGCAAGAGATTGGAGGAGGAAGTGAAATTTAGGGAACTTTGCTGTGTTTAATTAGTGGTATCTCTGTTAATACTTAATTTTTAGAGACTTAATTAAAGGTTGGGTCTTGTGTTTAATTACATTTGTTGGCTGAACTATGTTTTTTTGAAGCTTACACTGTGTAAAAACTGAACCACTTTGGTCCCAGGATTTATTTGGATTTCACAAGTTGGTGTCACATAGGCTGATGTTGTGAAATGCTTAGCATACTGCCTCACACAAGGTAAGCACTCAAAAAGTTAATGTCCTTGTCATTATTAATAATGTACAGTTTATAAACTCTGATTTTGATTATTTATATGACTAATTTATATAAATAAATTATATGACCGAATCTAATTTTAATTTGAGGAAACCTATAAAAGATGCACAGGAAAAGAAAGATCAAACCCAATAATACTGGATATACTTAAGAGAAACAGAGGTCAGAAGAAACTGTCTGCACAGATACTAAGCAGAGCTAAAACAGGTGAATGTAAAACAAAGGTCTTTTCTTTTTTCAGCTAACGCAAAAGAAAAATTCAGTGGAACACAGGTCCAGTCATCTAGTAAAGCAGAATAAATATTTTAAATGAAATTTATATGTGTTTATCTGGATTTGAGTGCTGAAATTAGTCACAAGGATCTTTATATCAGGATTGAACAGCATAATGCATAATATCCTTGACAAAATTCTAATGTAAAAAGTGCAAAGATGGCTCACATATTGCTATTTATTATCTCTCCTTTTGAAAGCTGAAAGCATAATATGTCTCTGCAAAGGCAATTCTACTGAAATGTAACTTTCTGGTGACTTACCTTATCATTGAGATACAGCTTGGGAATAATTTGGCCACTGAGCCTAAACCAGACCTTCTGAATCAATCTCCAGGGGATGAGGCCCAGGATCACACATTTTTAAAGTTCCCAGCGTGACTCTAGCAATTAGACAGTACCAGTGAGACTGCTAGTTGCTCCCCCCAGATCCATTCCCTGCTTTGCTCTTATAGGAACAGAACCCTTGATTTCTGTTGCCTTCTGGCTACCCAGAATAAGAACTAAATTTCCCAGCCTCTTCTCTTGGGTATTGCCATGTGACTATGTTTTATGCAATACACTATAATAGAAATTGACCCCTTCTGGACTTGTCCTTAAAGTAGAGGCCAGGCCACTTCTTTATCCTTCCCTCATCCAGCTGCTTGACTGATGGTATAAAGCCTGGAACTCTGCACTTACCATGAGGATAGGAACCATAAGCAGGGAAAGCTGAGAGAAATACTGGGTGGAGGCTGGTCGCTGGATGATCTCAAGAAGACAAATGACCATATCAGCCCCGGACCACCTGCTTCCTGGCTATTACCGTGAGAGAGAAATAAGCTTTCATCGTGTTTAAGCCACTATTATTTGGCTAGTCACTAATTAATATAGACAGCTTCAGAGTCATTTTCTAAGATAATATATAAATTAAAAATATCAGTAGAATCCTTGATTTTGCCTTTATAGTTTACAGACAAATTTTAAATTGTAACAGTCTTGATTTTGAAGGACACTCCTGTAATGTGAAAGTAGGATTACATTATTCTCTTCTGGTCTGCCAGAGCAGGTAGTGGCCATTTTGTCTGAAATCTATAGTAAGCCTTAGAAAGGGGAATGTTATGACTCATTCCTGACTTAGTCTTTTAAATACAGGAATATCCTTTATCAGAAGGTTCTTACTGTCCATTTGAATTCTTGTGGTATGTTTTTGTGAAAGTGTCTTAAAAGGTTCAGATCAAGGACAACATGAGGTGATTTGACCCCAGTCTACTTCTACTGGAACAAATTGAGTCAGAAACCAAAATACAATAAAAGTCAAGAGAAATTCCAAATCATATTTGAGTATTTTACTAATCAATACAGAGAAGATTAAAATTTAAAATCAGCCTCTCTCTCTCTCTCTCTCTCTCTCTCTCTCTCTCTCTTCTAGAGGAAGCACCATTCCAACAATTTATATAGAAGAAAGCCAATACTTGTGGAACACATATAAAAGGAAAATTTTACCTCATCAGCCTAGGAGACATCTTGACTATTTTTTGACTATTTTCCACAGAACATAAGGAAAATGGATGGGGAACATGGCGCTTCAAAACGTGGCCATTCCATTTCCAAGAGGTAATTTATGTTAGTTACATGTGGAGGGTGAGAAATTGCAGTTATTCTTCAAAATTCTTTAAGTGCTGAGAAATTTGATATGTTGGCTACTTTCTAGAACTTCTATGGAAAAAGAGTTATCCCAAATTAGAAATTAAAATATTATTGGATGTCACCACTGTCAATTAGTTTAGGTATAAATGAGGGAGAACAGATAGCAGTGACAAATGAAGGGTTTAAGGTAGGTGACCTCAATATGTTCCTTTCTAGCTCTAACTTTCATGATTCTGTGATTTACTTGAATGTATAAATTCTGATGTTTAAACTCAAAACAAATAAACAAAAGTAGTCTCATGACTTCACACCAGCTATCATCAACCTGAATCTTGCATATGGAATGAACAAGTAGTTGTTGAGCTTCCAAGCCTGTCTTCACAAAAGTAGGAGGTGAACATGTACACAGAATTCTATGCAGTTTCTACATAGGACAAAGATTGGGCCTCTCCAGCTTGGGGGAAGCCAGGCATACAACACACAACACAGTGCCTAGGAAGACTTTTGCATTCACAATGAAAACCAAGTTAATTTTCAAGCTTCATGGAAGTGCCTACTTATTATTATCTTTAGTCAGTCTAGTTAGTTCTAGATTCGATAACTCTAGAAACCTGAAAACATTTTGTGAATTGCTTTCTCATGAATTTACAAGGACATAACGTCGTCTCAGATTGCAAAGATGTGTATGTGATTTAGATCACACATCTGAGGAAACCATAGTCAATAACCCACTCAAGCATCTTTTCTTCTTCTTTCATACTAAAACTCTAACTTTATGAATTCCCCAAATCTTCATTTAACTGTTTTGGTTTAATTTTTTGGCAGTCCAAGGCTCTTTGGAATTTAGAAACTAAAGAATCTATAATCAGAATGGCTATTAAATACTTAAATAGCTAACAAACTGGGAGGTAGGGAGAAGGTGAAATGGAAAAGAGAGCTCAGTTACAGGGAATCTGCCACGTAAGTTCCCTACATCCAAAATAAGGACAAAAATAGGAAATGTGTTTGACTCTCTAGTTTCAGAAAAAGTGGAGACAGATTTAGTGTAATTCATTTAATATTTACTCAACAGGACAAGTCAAATAATGGTTTTCTGATTCACTGCACTTTGAAAAATCATTAAAAATCATTTATCACTAATCCTACCACAAGGAACATTTATTCTTTCCCTGAAACATCGTCAATAACTTGGGCACTGGAAGCTTGCACTGTGCAAAAAACAGGTTTGCAAACAGGACAACTGTGAAGTGGAACGCAGGGCCATTGGGAATGATTGGGGTTATAGGAAAGATACTATGCTTGATTACGACTCACATTACAGAGCGGTTGCCCAGCTGATGATTTGATCTACTTTTCTAAAATCTGTTAATTATTTCTCAGATTCATTTTCCATCCCTATTTTCTTGAGGTGTCCAGCTTTAGCATTTTTTGGCTTGAGGTTGAGTACTAATTATTTGTTGTGCCCTCTTGCAATAAGAGTAAAGTTAGTTCAGATGATATGACAACTAGAAGCAAATAGAACTACTTTACTGTGCTGGGTCTGTAATGCCTAGAAGATAGCTAAGCCAACTAAGCATTGTGTAGTGAAGAGTTACTTTAAGCATGATCAGACTCAGTGCTGGAGCAGTCATAGAGGATCCAGGCAAATGGGATTCTAGGCTGATCCTGCCACTTCTTCACTGTTCGTTGGGAAAAAGCATTTAATCTCTTTGGGCATAAGGCTCTCCATCTTGGAAAATAAATATTTATTAGCATAAATATTTCCTAAAATTTTCCTATTATAAAATTCTACAGAATAAAAGTACTTTATTAATGATTGGGAAATGCTTATGTTTATTAAATAGCTTGATTGATACTTTGTTGATAAAACCAATCCTAAAAGCACACACTAAAAGGATCACTTGGATGTTCACATGCTGTGGTGTGGACATCCTTTGCCACCTTCTCTGTAGGGCATGAGGCTTCACCCCAATCTCCTTCCACACTCTAATATCCACATGTTCCTAGACAGAGGGTTTTGAAAACTTCTTCCCCTAAAGAAATACCTTGATAAATGTGCTTA
Source organism: Aethalodelphis obliquidens (assembly GCF_003676395.1). Classification (NCBI taxonomy): domain Eukaryota; kingdom Metazoa; phylum Chordata; class Mammalia; order Artiodactyla; family Delphinidae; genus Aethalodelphis; species Aethalodelphis obliquidens. The sequence goes on from NW_020837948.1 coordinate 9,382,001, forward strand.
AATTTCACAAGATCAAAGCAGATTTCTAGCATTCATAGCAAATAATAACAATATAATATTTTTCATTATGAAAGGAAGATTTGTAAAAATTGTGAAAAATAGAAAAGTAGAAAGTGAGAACAGGTTTTTCACTTATGACTCAAAGATTTTGTTTGTTACTTTTTATTGTTTATCATCCCACAGTCTGGTATATATGAACAAATTTAGTTATGATCATCTGACATATTCAAAATGCTACAATACTGATTATTAGATGTCAGGTTTTCTTATTGTAAGAACAATATGTATACATTGTATGTGGTTTAGAAAATAAGAGGGCAATGCAAAGAAGAAAATAAAAACATCTAAAATCTTCTTAAAAAAGACAATTGTCTGTAGAGGGCTAGGGAAAGCTCTAGAAAAGGGACTCGTGAACACATTCAACCACTGGCCCCTTGATTCCATGTGTTGATTATGGCGGGGAGGAGGGAAATCCTGACTATAATTGTGGGCTCACAGGTGAGTCAGCTCAGCTACAAAGACCTATCATCCACGTGTTGTAGGACACTAGCTCTGTTTATTTTTCAAAAATCATGTCTCCCATTTGTACTTAGGCCCTATCTCCTCTTCTGCACAGCTGAATATTTGCAAAACAATAAAAACATAGAATATACACAAAGTAGAAAGATATTGAACATATTGGCATATTTTCTAACCACTGTGTCTATATGCATATGTTTTACAAAGTACATATTATATTCCACAGACTGACCCAAGATGAGGGATTGGGACAGAAACTTCTGGAAGAGCTGTAACCTCAGCCCTACTAACACCTTTTCAGTTTCCAGGAAGATAATTTAAAGGTAGTTCCTTGACTCATGGATAATGTATCTCCCCAGTAGTTACATCAACACCATTGTCAGCACTTCAGACGCCACTTTTTTCAGCAGTTCCATGACCACCCACACATTTGGTACTTCCCTAGAAGGACCCACAGATCTCAGCATACGGTTGCACTCATGGCTAAGATACATGACAGCAAAACAGCTCAGCTACACAGGCAGATCAGTAGGGAATAAAGACATATTAGGCAGAGTCTGGAGCTTTCCTATCCTCTCCCTGAACGGGCTACACACAGATCACTCTCCCCAAGCAGTGAAGTACAGCTACACATCTGCAGTGTTTCTGTACAAAGAAGCCTGTGTGAGACTCAGATACCACAGTTTTTAACTGGGGGCTCGTCACATAGGGACTCACTGCCCAGCCACAGCTACTAAAATCCTAGACTCCCAGACAGAAAGCTAGTGTCCACCATAAATTACATTGTTTAGGCAGACTGGTACAGTGGACTTTTCAGCATTGGAAACATTCTAAAGCCCATGCCAGCCAGATGCCAGGTCTGCCATTTACTGGATGCATGGCTTGATCTTTTTAAGACTGTTTTCTTACCTTTAATTGGGCAATATAAAAAGGAATACGGTGGTGAGATCACAATTCTCATGATGCACTTAGCACAATATCTGGCACACTGCATTGTATGCAAACTATCATTATTATCATCGAGTTAAAACAAAATTATATGAATGGTATTTATAATATCTCAGTGATTTAATAGGAGCTTTAAAGACACTGAGGGGGACTGGAGGAGGATGACGGAAGAGTAAGACGCGGAGATCACCTTCCTCCCCACAGATACATCAGAAATACATCTACAGGTGGAAATGCTCCTATAAAACACCCACTGAACACTGGCAGAAGACCTCAGACCTCCCACAAGGCAAGAAACTCCCCACGTACCTGGGTAGGGCAAAAGAAAAAAGAAAAAACAGAGACAAAAGAACAGGGAGGGGACCTGCACCAGCGGGAGGGAGCTGTGAAGGAGGAAAGGAATCTAAGAGAAAAAAAAAGAAGGTCATGAAGAACATAGGGGTAAGACGGGAATAAAGACACAAACCTACTAGAGAATGGAGTTGAGGATATGGGGAGGGGGAAGGGTAAGCTGTGACAAAGTGAGAGAGTGGCATGGACATATATATACTTCCAAACATAAAATAGATAGCTAGTGGGAAGCAGCCGCATAGCACAGGGAGATCAGCTTGGTGCTTTGTGACCACCTAGAGGGGTGGGATAGGGAGGGTGGGAGGGAGGGAGATGCAAGAGGGAAGAGCTATGGGAACATATGTATATGTATAACTGATTCACTTTGTTATAAAGCAGAAACTAACACATCATTGTAAAGCAATTATACTACAATAAAGTTGTTAAAAAAAGAATAATATAAAAAAATAAAGATACTGAGAGCAGTATGTAAGCTCTCTGGTAACAAAAATTGGCATTATGTTGATTTATGCAATTCTGTATGTCTGCAGTGGTTTTCTTTGGGGGGGTATTTTATTTAATAAAGCAATTCCAACTATTTGAAGGGTATATACATTATGAGCTAGTGTTGAAAAAGAACAACATAAGTTATTGATTTAAATGATCCTTAAATTTCCAAGAGATTTCATTTAAATTGTAGTGTGAAGGTCTGTTGTTCTTAACACTGGGAAAGGAGAAGCAGAAGAAAAATGAGTTGAGAAGTACTGCAAGGTCAGACAGCACCCCTGTACTCACTGGTGTTATTTCTGAGGAAATATGCCTTTTATTTACTGAGTGCTTTAACGTGTCAGGTACTGCATTAAATGCTAAAGCCTTTATTTCATTTGCGGATTAGGAATCATGGTCCCAATTGTACAGATGAGGAAACTGAGACCCAGAGAATCTAATATGCCCAAGGTAGCCCTAGAAAGTTCAGGTCTAGAAATTCAAACTCAGGGATGTCTGACTCAGAGCCAGAGCTCTTTCCCACTTTGTTGTTCTGTTTCTCTGGTCCTAAATGAACTTTGCATGTCTGAAACCACCCATGCTAATCATTCTTTCATTTTGCCTTTACCTATCCTCTGTTGGATACAGAGGAAAGTAGAGTCATATTAACTCAGGATTTAGGAGTCATTTAGAGATCATTTAACTTTCATTCTCATTTTAATAAGCTCCCGCAAATAACTTCATATAGATGAGTTTTCTTTAAGTGCCCATGCTTCAGCTAATGTCATATAAAGATTTTATTAGAGGTGATCTATTAGGAAGTACATATTTTCAACAAAGGGAGTACATGACAATAATGCATCTGGAAAACCAGCAAGACCATTTTATCCATATTGCCTTTCTCCAGAGAGGTACATTCTTTGCATTGTTTTTCAAAAAAACTCAGCTTGATGCTATATTCAAGGTGCACAGAACACACACACACACACACACACACACACACACACACACACACACACAGAGTCAAAAAAGAAAGAATGCAGGAAATTCAAAGTAGCACGGTCCAAAGTCCCAGGAAACTTCAGTGAGCCAGTGCACTCCATGAACAGATTTCTTGGTCTAAACAGGGGAAAATGCACAAGATCTAAAACCTCTGGAGATCAGTGCTTCCATTTTAAGGTCACTTGTGTAATGCAGAGAAACATCATTCTGTTTGAAATAGTAAAAAGAGAAAATCAGGATTCAGCATGAAGGGTGTAGAATAGCATTAGCTAGAGAATCTGCCCTCCAAAAATTAAAAATAGCGGCATAAAACATGCACAGAAGTTGCAGCCTCATAAAAGTGCAACAATGTAGCTGGTCCGTGACCTCAAGAAGTTGAAACAATTTCTGACTTCAGAGAAATACTGACATCTTTCTCTAGCTCTGTACTCCCCATGGGAGTTCACAGGAGCTAAGGCATGTGAAATGTTTCAGAAGTTACTAGTTTCAAATTGAAGCATCCTAGGAGGATCCTGGGGAATTCAGCATAATATTTAAAAGAATTCAATAATTGTGTGCTATCAATGTCACACCACAGAAGAATTCTGGGGAAAACTTCTAACGTGATCCTCCCTCCCTCCCCGCCTCCCCATTGTGGTGCTCACTTTGAATTCCTCTTTGGTCTGTCACCAAAGAGTAGTTCTATCTAACTAGTGTGAGAGTACAGGCCTCAAAGCAGAAATTCCAACCTACTTAGATCAAGAAGAGGTGAGACACTGGCATGGACATATATACACTACCAAACGTAAAACAGATAGCTAGTGGGAAGCAGCCGCATAGCACAGGGAGATCAGCTCAGTGCTTTGTGACCACCTAGTGGGATAGGGAGGGTGGGAGGGAGGGAGACGCAAGAGGGAAGAGATTTGGGAACATATGTATATGTATAACTGATTCACTTTGTTATAAAACAGAAACTAACACACCATTGTAAAGCAATTATACTCCAATAAAGATTTAAAAAAAAAAAAAGAAGAGGAAAAACAAAGATAAAAATAGAAATATAGGCATAGATGTAGCTACCAGGCTCTCCACTACAATCGAAGATGAAGGACATTCTTCCTGTAATATCTATTTCCCTTTAGAGAAGCGTGTCTTTAACTTTGAACTCCACAAAGCTGCTACAATCTTTTATTTATTTTTTAACCCACGCCCAATAGTGAGAACTGTACGTATCTATAGTGTTAGGCAGCCAGTCATTGCCAGAGGCATATAAAGGTTCAGACACATAGGAAAACACAGAAGGAAACCAGAGAAACCTTCAACTAAGAGCCAGGAGAGGGGCAATCTCACAAGCTTTAAAATCTTCCTTGTAGCATGAATGGATTTGATGTTTCTTGGTGACCACAGTCAGGGTGACTGAAGTTCTGGGGTGCTCTAGATCCGTTATCCTGGCAAAACTATTAATAGTGCTACCTATCATTCTCAAAGGTGCCCGTATATAGTGTCTTAACTATAGTGTTACCTTAGAAATTACTATAATTATACATAATATACCCAGAGAGGAATATGAATGTATAAACCTAATATTCTCATCTACAAACCTTCTCTAAAAACAAATTCAAAACTAGGTAGTGACTATCCAATGATAGATACCCTAGTAAGCCAATGGCATTGTAACTAACTTCAGTAAAAGCTTCAGCAAGAACTGACTCTGTTAAAGTTTGCCAAGAGGTTCTGGTTCAAGGCTATTATTTATTTGTCTTTTCAGTTTTGTTAGTCTAGTTTTGTTAGTCTAGTTCCTTCTGGATTATGGTAGCTGTAGAGCACAGGAAGCAGCCCACACTGTTCAGAAGCTATCAAAAAGTGCCATTCATGAAGTTAGTTTATTGCCCATCAATGCTTCTCAGGCCAATCTCGTAAGGGCCAACAATTACATTGACTTAGTGTGTTAGTGATTCATAGGAAACAAATATGGTTTAGTTTAATATCATCTGTTTTCTCTTTTGAAGTTGGATTCAACATACCAGGATTTTTTGTTTTAAATACTGTCATAATTCTTGTTATGCTACTTTTGCAAGCTTTGGAAGAAAATAAGTATTGGAGAATATAAGAAAAAAAGAACAGCAGATTCCTTACAGCTGAATAATAAAAGGAGCTAAGATTTGCTGAGGGCTTATTAAAGGCCAGGAACTTTTCTAAGTAATTTATTCATTAAAACTCATCCTCAGAAGAATCTTATGGGGTAAGCAATATAATTTCCCCCATTTTACAGATGGGTAAGCTGAAGCACAAGAGTTCAAGTCACTTGCCCAACTTCAAGTCACATAGCTACGGAGTAGCACAGTCAGGATTTTAAACCACATTTGAATCCAGAGCCTGCATCTCAGCACCTTCATACACTGCCTATCTAGACTGTGACCAATACCTAATTCAGCACACATGTGGGCACTGGGCTCTCCCAGCCATGAATCAAGTACCAGTGTTTGCAAGTCACTATTCTGTGACCAAGCCTGTGCTAAAAACCAGGAGGCATACAAAAAAAGTTTAACTCCTACTGCTGCCTGCCTGGAAATTACAGTGTACAGCTGGCCTTTGAAGGATGGAGGGGTTAAGGGCACTGACCCTCCATGCAGTCGGAAATTTGCACATAATTTATAGCCTGCCCGCCAAATCGTAGTTCTTCCAAATTCGAGGTTCCGCTGTATCTACCGTTCCTCATCTGGGGATACAACCAACTGAGGATCATGTCGGACTGTAATATTTACTATCGAAAAATATCCATGTATAAGTGGGCCCATGCAACTCCATGTTGTTCAAGGGTCAACTACATATGTAGAGCAGTGGTTGCAAACTTGGCTGCACAGTGAAATAACCTGGAGAGTTAAAATACATGATGCAGGGTGGGAGGTGGGGGAGGGTGATGGACAGTTCACTGCCAAAGATTCTAATTTAGTTGACCTGGGTCACAACAATCTTGGCATAGGGAGTTTTGAAAACTCCCCAGGTGATTCTAATGTGAAGCCACTGAGGCAAACCACTGATGGACAGCAAATATTAACCCAGGTTGAAAAGTCATTCCAAATATTTTTCTAAACAATCTAGCAGATGAAATAGATTTGAGTCATGCACCTAGGGCAGGCTGAAGTCAGAGAAAGCTGCATGGGAACATCAGGTTGGCATTGAAGGCTAGAGGTTCGGGTAGGTGGACAAGAGGGCACAGAATAGAAAAGGAATGAAGGCAGGAATTAGCTTGGTTCTGGGTGGAGACAAGAGTAGGGCAAAGCATGTATCTTTCCTCTTGAGCACAGAAGCTCCCAGGAATTAGGCTCCAGCACGTTTCACCAGTCCCACTGGGTACACAGCTGCCCTGATAATCAGACAAGATTACCTCCTGCCAGAACAATATCATTCCTGCTGAGTAGTTGAGCTCAATGGCACAGCACCCTGTCAAGCCCTGAACCTGGGATCTACCATGAAAGGGCATCTGAACTCCAAGAGAAGCCTGGAACTCACTTAGTGCCTACCTAGCCTCACATCATCCATAGCATACCTCCTAGGAAAGTTCTAGAAGAAACTGATAGAGATTTTCCAAAACCCAGAACCAATTCTTAGAAGTATCATGTCTAGTATCTTCTAATTATTTCTCATCCCCTGTACCAAGCATCCCTATATTCCCCTGGCAGTTCCAACATCCAGTTTAAGACTGTGAGCTGAGACCCAAAAGTCATTCCCAAGTAGCTTTTAGACACAGTATTGTGAAACAGGTTGGTCTCTGTTTTTTCAACTCTAAACCGTGCATTAAAACTTTATTTTAGGGCTTCCCTTGTGGCGCAGTGGTTGAGGGTCCACCTGCCGATGGGGGGGACGCAGGTTCGTGCCCCTGTCCAGGAGGATCCCGCGTGCCGCGGAGCGGCTGGGCCCGTGAGCCATGGCCGCTGGGCCTGCGCATCCAGAACTTTATTTTATTCCCTGAATCACTTCACAAAGTGAAATGAAACAATTCATGCAGTATTTCTAAGGGGCAGATCATAAAAGTCACTGCAAATAATTTTAAATAAAATGATTAAATTCTCTCACCTACCACCACTTCTCACATTACTAAATTCACAGGAATATAATCATCTTCCCATAGGGGACACACTATCACCTAGAGAGCCTGATTCATAACAAAATAAAGCACAAAAGGAAGAACACTGAAAGAGTCTTGAGTACTATTCATGGTTATGCCACAAATTCCTGTATTAATTACTGTGAACTTGTTACTCTAACTTTGCTGGGCCCTAGTTTCCTCATCTATAAAGTATAACCTCTAGGGTCACTTCCAGCTCTGAAATGTCTGGATTCCTGGATCTAGACTGCTTACTTCCCTGAAAACACTTTGCGTGGTTCAACTTGGGACACAAAATGGTTACAAGGACTACAGGAAGTCATTAGCTAAATTGTGTTACTAAGTTGAATATACTTCTATTAAGTTAGGGCTTGTTTTTCACTAAATCCATTTTAATTTGATATTAGTTTTAGGCCCAACTTGTCAAAATATAGGAAGAAAGCCATTTCCTTGGTAGCTAATCTCCAAATATGGCCCCCTAATAAACCATACCTCTGATTGTTCACATCCTTGTACAGTCCTCTTTACTCTCTCCCCATTAACCAGTAGAATGCAGCTGAAGAAATGCTGAGACACTTTCAAGGCCAGGACAAAGAAGCCTTGTACCTTACTTCTTGGAACACTTGCTCTGGGGGAAGCTAGCCATCATGTATGAAGTCTGACTACTCTAAGATCACCGTGCTGTAAGGAAGCTCAAGCTAGCCATATAGAGAGACTGTGAGAACCAATAAACCAATTCAGTAAAATTGCAGAATATAAAATCAGCAAAAAAACCCCCGAAACTCAGTTGTATTTCTATACACTAACAACAAACTATCTGAAAAAGAAATAAAGGTAACCATCTCATTCACAATAGCATCAAAACCAATAAAACACTTAGGAATAAATTTAACCAAGGAGGTGAAAGATCTGTACACTGAAAACTGTAAGACAATGATGAAAGAAACTGAAGAACACACAAATAAGTGGAAATATATGTTGATTTGCTATATAAAATTTACAATAAATAATATGTGCTATACGTCCTTTATATCAATAAACTTTATAGTAAATATAATTTTATATATATATAAAATATGTATATATGTGTATTTTTTCTTTTCAGAGAGCTGGTAGTTAAACATTTAACAGCACACCATTTTGTGTATTTACATAAAGATAATGCATTGGTATAAACCAAAGGCCAAAGAATATATCATGCGAATAAAGATTTTTCAGGAGAAAACACTGGAGTAGAACTGAGTCATCATGTGATTTTCATAGAAATGCTGAAGCCAAACACTTTTGAACCATAACAATAATCCATATTCAAGCTGAAAGTAGAAATCTAATTTTAGTAAAACAAAATGATCTATGACTTTAGTGTTATTAGATATTTTAGTTTATTTGATTTTTTATGCATCTGATGTTATAACTTGCTTTGAACTTTACAGTCCTACAAAAACTATAAGCATTCATTCATTCCTTTTCCAGTGAATGGATGGATATAATTAACATATGTCAGGCACTAATCTAGGTGTTGAGATACATCAGTGAACAAAATCAAAGTGTTTATTCCTATTTTGTTCATACTTAAGTACTATTCTAATTAAAAAATTATAGTTCAACACTGGATTTTCCTTTAACAAAATCCTATACATTATTAAAATCCGAGAAAAAATCAGTTTAAAGCCTTTTTCAGAAGTAGTATAAATGGTCCACGGTCTGTTCACTGCTGAGAGAGCTGAATGGTGACACAGCATAAAACTCAGTCAACAGGGCTAAGAAGGGTAGGAACTGGCTTTTGATACTATTTTGTTATAGTGTGTTTGTGCGTGTGTATGTGTGTGTTTGTAGGTCATCAAAAAATAGACCACACTCACATTTCTCATTTCTAAAATAATTTTATTGGTGACTAAGCTCTTTCACCTAAAAATTGTTCCCCTTTTAAACGGATGGGATTTTAACTGGGCAATTTATTTATTTATTATTTATTTATTTATTTTGGCTGTGTTGGGTCTTTGTTGCTGTATGTGGGCTTTCTCTAGTTGTGGCGAGCAGGGGCTACTCTTCATTGCGGTGCACGGGCTTCTCATTGTCGTGGCTTCTCTTGTTGCAGAGCATAGGCTCTAGGCGCACAGGCTTCAGTAGTTGTGGCACATGGGCTCAGGAGTTGTGGCGTGTGGGCTCAGTAGTTATGGCTCATGGGCTCTAGAGCAGAGGCTCAGTAGTTGTGGTGCACAGGCTTAGTTGCTCCGCAGTACATGGGATCTTCCCTGGCCAGGAATTGAACCCGTGTCCCCTGCATTGGCAGGCGGATTCTTAACTACTGTGCCACCAGGGAAGCCCTAACTGGGCAATTTAAAATAGATAGGTATATTAGTCAGGGTTCGCCATAGAAACAGCATCAGCAGGATGTGAATAGATAAATAGATAGATGGATAGACAGATAGACAGATAGATAGATAAATAGATAGATTTACGTTAAGGAACTGGTTTATGTGATTGCAGAGGTACATGTCCAAAATGTGCAAGGTAGGCTGGCTGGAGACCCAGGGACCCTGTAGAACATTGGGTCCTGTCCAAAACATCCATAAGACATTTGGTCCACACCAAAAGGTCCTTGAAATTTGGTCCTGTACAAAATGTCCATGAGACATTTGGTCCATGCTGAATAGATTCGAACAGGAGCAAATATCAAGGATCTTTTGGCAAGGGCCAAATGTGTTATAGACATTTTGGACAGGACCAAATGTCTGCTAACCACCAGGGACAATTGCAGTGTCAGTCCAAAGGTAGTCTGCTGGCAGAATTTCTTCTTGCTCAGGGATGTCACGCTTTTTAAAATTAAGGCCTTCAACTGATTGAATGAGGCCCATCCACATTATGGAGGGTAATCAACTTTATTTAAAGTCCACCCCTTTAAATGTTTATCACATTCAAAAAACACTCACAAAATCAGAACGCATGACCAAATATCTGGGCACTGTGGCTCAGCCAAGTTGACATGTAAAATTAACCATTATAGTAGGATATTTAACAATATCGCAAGCTCATTCAACACATTAATAATTTGAAAAATATACATGAAAATATTTTGAATGGTATACTTATCTTTTTTTGAGATAAAAATTACTTCTGGTAAATAACTGTAAATTGAACTCAACTCTGACAAATAACCATTGAATTCCACTGTACTTAATTTTAGTCTTTCCTACCACCTGTTAAATTAATTTGAGCTGCAACAAAAATAAAAAGCAAATTTAACTGAAATTATTACAAAGTAAATTAAACTTAAAAGGAAAAATGCAAGTATTGTATTTGGGGAAGAAATAAAGGTCATTTGTTGCACTATCCACGCTGCCATTTTAAGTTCTTTCACTAAAAATAAGGGTACAATGGCAATTTAAACACATAAATGGACACAAAACAGGGAGAGCTGAGGAATAAGAGACCCAAAGGTTCTGCAGCATGTTGAAGGCAGAAATTGTTGGAGAAGATCAGAAAACTGCAGAACAGAAATAAAGTCAAAATGGGAGTAATGAAAGGACTATAAAGGTTTTGAAGCTGTAAAGAAGAAACTAGAAAGAGAAGCATCCCATAGATTGCCTTCAGAGCATTTGGCCTCTGAAGCAATAATGTGCTGAGGTTTAGGGCTGAGGAAACAATAGAGTCAGAGCGCAGTCAACTGTAAATTGGTGATGATGCATTGTCTGATGCTTTGCTCCTTAAGATCCATGCCTCAACTACAACCATATGCCTTTTCTGATGAAAGCCAACTTGGCAACCACCATATCACCCTACATCTTCATTTCAAAATATCCAGCTGAGAATGAATTATCACTGGAGTTTAAATTAAATAGTCCAGTCACAGTGAAAAATAAGCCTTCAATTTTTCCTTGTACAGGAGGGATTTATTTAATTTTCCTTTAAAATAAGACAGTTATGATGAGTACAATGGGCACTGGTCAGTGCTTCACCCAGAATCTCCTGGGATCCCTTCTGCTGTTTCTGCACTTCCTTCCTCAGGCTCTGGGGTGCTTTTGCTTCCATTGGGGGTCCTTGAGGACTGTCTTCCATTGGGGGTCCTTGAGTCCTGGCACAGCTGGGCTGCAGAAGCAGAGAGCCAGAGCACCTGCAAGTTCACATCTGCACTTCCCCACCCTCCTCCCCCACCCAATGACTGGCAGGCGAGTATAAAGCCAATCTCTTCACCTCAGGGCAGGACAACTCTTGAGGTGTGGCTTCCACTCAACAATCTCCCTGCAGGAATCAGCTAATCCCTCCCCAGGACTTGACCTGAGTCTAGTCCCTGGTTTGGCTTCTGCCCTGCTATGTCCTGCCTCCCCCACGTCCTTACCAGTTTCTCCTGGGAACACTTCCCAGTAAATTACTTGTACAGACAATCCTTGTCTCAGACAATCAGTGAAAGACAAATCTACGATTTATATTCCTTTGGTCTTTATGGTTCTGTCCAAACAATACATGTAGAACAAGATCAAACAAACAAGTCCAAGACTTTGTTATAATGGGTCCCTGATTCCATAGCCAAAGTTATAAACACTGAGTTAGAAGCATCTCAACTTTATAAAGCCACCAGTGATATCATATATGTTATCGCCAGTGGCCTGAGAGTTTTTTTAATTCAGTATGCTTCTTTACTTAGCATTTAAACATATTTGTATTTATGTATTCACAGCCAGGAAGCACTTCTTGTTTCCCACAGTTCAGTAGTAACTGTTCAGGCACATCCAAGGAGTACAACAGTTTGAGCAAAATAAAGAGGCTTTGGAAAGCTTACATTTAATTTTGATAGAGAAACAGGCGATGATTCCATTACTTGGTGAATTATTACTTTTAACTCTGAATATCTTTGAGGCACAAAAAATTCAAGAACTTTTATAAACACAAAATTTGCTTTCAAACAAGAAGATGCTTATACTCTGAAAGAATTACGTGTAGAAAATCCTCACATCTGGACTAATGTAAAGTCTTAAACACCTCCTGGGACCAAAACAAAAATACCACCAAATGATCTGCTTCAGAAGGTTCAACAGATAGTTGCTCACAAAACTGAATCTAAACTGGGTGATAATCCTAAGGTTGTACCCACTGCAAAGTAGCCTTTAAGATTTTTTTATATCTTGGGATTGGGTAAAGTGTGTGTGTTGTGGGGAGGAGGAAAAGCGAAGAGAAGATTTAGACAACAGCAGGATCACTTGAACATAGCTAATTTTATAAATAACAGAATTTTCCTCTGATGTTTTTACTACATTACTCAAAAGATACTTTTTGGGGAAAAAACTGTCTCTGAAACTGCTTTGTCAAAGAATGTTTAAATCATATTTTCTATGAAATTGAAATTGCATGTTAGACACTCCTGTGGGCCTGAGTAGGGATGCTGGAGTGAGACACAGGTTTGAATCTTGGCTCTTGGTATCTAGTCATGTGACCTTGAGGGTATTACTTAATCTCTGGATAGACCTGTGACTGTTACATGTCCCCTCTGAAGGGAATTATACCTATGTCACAGGGTTATTGCAAGGATTAAATGAATATTTTGTGCAAAGTTCCTAATACAGTTATTGGCACATAGTAGGCCTTCAATAAGTAAAGCTATTACATCTAGCTACTTTGACAACAGGGTTGGGTCTTGAGACAGCTTATATGCAAATTATGATCATTAACAATGGGAGGTAGAGGTGCCAGATAAAATACAGGATGTAGAGTTAAATTTGAATTTCAGATAAACAACAGATTTTTTAATGTAAGTATATCCCATTCAATACTTGGGACATATACTAAAAAAGTTCATTATGTATCTGAAATTCAAATTTAACAGAGTGTCCTGTGTTTTTATTTGCTAAACCTAGCAACCCTAAGTGTAGGAATAGTAAGATGAGGTCAAAGGGTACCTGCTAACAACCTCTAAATATTATCCATATTGTTCACACCCCAAGTTGGCTAAGGTTATGCAGCCAATACATTCCTTCCTTTAATGGGGAAATGTCTGCCAGAGCAGCACTGTATCTCTCATCAACTCTCAAACTGTTGTCTGGTGCTACCAGTTAGCAGATAAATGCCTCCTGGATTTTTGCTTTTTTTAAATAACATCTTTATTGGAGTATAATTGCTTTACAATGGTGTGTTAGTTTCTGCTTTATAACAAAGTGAATCAGCTATACATATACATATATCCCCATATATCTTCCTTCTGGCGATTCCCTCCCACCCTCCCTATCCCACTCCTCTAGGTGGTCACAAAGCACCGAGCTGATCTCCCTGTGCTATGCAGCTGCTTCCCACTAGCTATCTATTTTACGTTTGGTAGTGTATATATGTCTTACTTTGTCACAGCTTACCCTTCCCCCTCCCCATATCCTCAGGTCCATACTCTACGTCTGCATCTTTATTCCTGTCCTGCCCATAGGTTCTTCATAACCTTTTTTTTTTTAGATTCCATATATATGTGATAGCATATGGTATTTGTTTTTCTCTTTCTCACTTACTTCACTCTGTATGACAGACTCTAGGTCCATCCACCTTACTACAAATTACTCAATTTTGTTTCTTTTTATGGCTGAGTAATATTCCATTGTATATATGTGCCATATCTTCTTTATCCATTCATTTGTTGATGGACACTTAGGTTGCTTCCATGTCCTGGCTATTGTAAAAAGAGCTGCGATGAACATTTTGGTACATGACTCTTTTTGAATTATGGTTTTCTCAGGGTATATGCCCAGTAGTGGGATTGCTGGGTTGTACAGTAGTTTTATATTTATTTATTTATTTATTTTGTTTGTTTGTTTTTTGCGGTACGCGGGCCTCTCACTGTTGTGGCCTCTCCCGTTGCGGAGCACAGGCTCCGGGCTTTCAGGCTCAGCGGCCATGGCTCACGGGCCCAGCCGCTCCGTGGCACGTGGGATCTTCCCGGACCGGTGCATGAACCCGTGTCCCCTGCATCGGCAGGCGGACTCTCAACAACTGCGCCACCAGGGAAGCCCTAGTTTTAGTTTTCTAAGGAACCTCCATACTGTTCTCCAAAGTGGCTGTATCAATTTACATTCCCACCAACAGTGCAAGAGGTTTCCCTTTTCTCCACACCCTCTCCAGCATTTATTGTTTGTAGATTTTTTGATGATGGCCATTCTGACTGGTGTGACTCGTAGTTTTGATTTGCATTTCTCTAATGATTAGTGATGTTGAGCATACTTTCATGTGTCTTTTGGCAATCTGTATATCTTGTTTGGAGAAATGTCTGTTTAGGTCTTCTGTGCATTTTTGGATTGGGTTGTTTGTTTTTTGATATTGAGCTGCTTGTATATTTTGGAGATTAATCCTTTGTCAGTTGCTGCATTTGCAAATATTTTCTCCCATCTGAGGGTTGTCTTTTGGTCTTTTTTATGGTTTCCTTTGCTGCGCAAAAGCTTTTAAATTTCATTAGGTCCCATTTGTTTATTTTTATTTTTATTTCCATTTCTCTAGGAGGTGGGTCAAAAAGGATCTTACTGTGATTTATGTCATAGTGTGTTCTGCCTATGTTTTCCTCTAAGAGTTTTATAGTGTCTGGCCTTACATTTAGGTCTTTAATCCATTTTGAGTTTATTTTTCTGTATGGTATTAGGGAGTATTCTAATTTCATTCTTATACATGTAGCTATCCAGTTTTCCCAGCACCACTTATTGAAGAGGCTCTCTTTTCTCCATTGTATATTCTTGCCTCCTTTATCAAAAATAAGGTAACCATATGTGCGTGGGATTATCTCTGGGCTTTTTATCCTGTTCCATTGATCTGTATTTCTGTTTTTGGGCCAGTACCATACTGTCTTGATTACTGTAGCTATGTAGTATAGCCTGAAGTCCGGGAACCTGATTCCTCTGGCTCCGTTTTTCTTTCTCAAGAGTGCTTTGGCTATTCGGGGTCTTTTGTGTTTCCATACAAATTGTGAAATTTTCTGTTCTAGTTCTGTGAAAAATGCCATTGGTAATTTGATAGGGATTTCATTGAATCTGTAGATTGTTTTAGGGTAGTATAGTCATTTTCATAATGTTGATTCTTCCAATCCAAGAACATGGTATATCTCTCCATCTGTTTGTATCATCTTTAATTTCTTTCATCAGTGTCTTATAGTTTTCTGCATACAGGTCTTTTGTCTCCTTAGGTAGGTTTATTCCTAGGTATTTTATTCTTTTCGTTGCAATGGTAAATGGGAGTGTTTCCTTAATTTCAATTTCAGATTTTTCATCATTAGTGTATAGGAATGCAATAGATTTCTGAGCATTAATTTTGTATTCTGCTACTTTACCAAATTCATTGATTAGCTCTAGTAGTTTTCTGGTAGAGTCGTTAGTATTCTCTATGTATAGTATCATGTCATCTGCAAACAGTGACAGCTTTACTTCTTTTCCGATTTGCATTACTTTTATTTCTTTTTCTTCTCTGATTGCTGTGGCTAGGCCTGAGAGTTTTAAGATGGAAAGTAATATGATGTTCCAGGAAGACCATGAACTTTGGAGCCAAACAGACTTGGATGCAATGTTGGCACAACGAATTTCTAGTCCCATACAAATCAGAACCTTAGATTCTGAATCTATAAAATTGCATTACTAACCTTAAAGAGTTTTAAAAATTAAATGAGTAAATGTTTAAAGCACCTGATACATAGTAAATATAAATTATTACTGTATTTTGGTTTCCTCCAGAAATAATTTTGCCACAAGGAGAATAGAGCTGATTGAAGCATCTATTTCCCTATAGTGAAAGGCCTTGGAATAGAGCCCCAATTAATTTCTGTCATTAGCCACCAGTTTACATTTGGGAGAGAGTGACATGGCAATTATGACTGTTTACCAGTAACCTTAAGGTTCTCTTGAATTATTGAGGCTTGTGTTACTCATTCATTAATACATGTTTATTGAGTGGTTATAGCTCAGGCATTGGGGAATGCAGAGATAAAACTGATTCAGTGCCAATATACAAGTAAACAACTAAGTAATTAAAATAATTAGAGATGGTCTAAATACCATGAGAAAAATAAACAGGGCATGGGGTAAAGTAGCTCAGTAAGGGAGGGAAGCAATACTAGATAGGACAGTCAGGAAATTCCTCTTTGAGGGAGGGATATTTGACCTGGAGCTAGCCTTCTGAAGATCCAGGAAAAAACATTCCAGGCAGAGGGACCAGCAAGTCCTAAGGTGGGAGAGACCTTAGCGTCAGTGGAACTAAGTGATATGAATTCAGGAGAGCAAGGACAAGAGGAAGCCAGAGAAATGGGCGGGAATAAGATGATGCAGTTCCTCACTGGTGTGTTTAAGAGTCTGACTCAATGGAGTAGAGACATGGAAAGCTTTTCTGTCTATCTCTAATCTTTGCCCCTATATGTATTATACAAAGCCCCTATTTCTTCCCCTTAATGATGTATTGGGCAGAATTTATAGCTTTATAACCAACTTCAGGTATAAAACAAGCCAGTCCAGTAAAATTAAGTACAATCTAAAACTTAACCCTCAAATGTCGTTTAATGGCTTGTTTCTTCCCTAGTTGAGGCTGATGGACACCTTTCAGCTCTTTCGTTTGTCCACCTCCTCCCCCTCCCTCTTCTGGGTCTTTCCTCCCCAAAGGTTGTAAGGTGTTGGGGAAGATAGGAGGAAAGGGGGCATGTGTCTCTGACTTCACTGGTGGGGCTGGTCCTCCTCAACTGTGAATGCTCTCTGATTATTGCCATTCAACGGCTCCCTCTCTCATGTGGGGAGTATGTGTGGGTTATTTAGGAAGGCTTGCAGAGGACGGCCAGTTCCTTGATGTAGACAATCTACCCAATGTGACCTAATCCAATCCATCCTCACTAGGTGATACATTCTGTAACCTCTGGCTTCCAGCAACATGACTAAGCCTGGTTCCTCTTCAGGTACCTACCTGGTTCATGGAAGGATCATCATCCTTTATCCACTAAATAGTAAAGATGTGACTTTCTAATGTTCAACCCTCTTCCCTCTACTCTTGCTCTTTCCATATCTGTTTTCAAATAGACACATGGAGAGATTAATAAATCCACTGCATTAAGCAAGCATCCAGTCTATAATTCAGATGTAACTCACACTTACTTCAGATATTCCCAGTTTCTGTGAGTGCATCTCTTGAAGTGTCCATCCCCCTCACTTGAAGCAAAACAATCCCCTGCCTTCCCTCAAAGGAAGAAAAAGGAAAATCAGCACTCTCCCGCAGGTTGGTAACTCAGTTATTCTCTAGTCTATACTTAGGGAGACTGATAAGGACGTGTCAAGAGGTCTGACAGGTGTGGTAATGAAATTGATGTTGCTTTTTCATACCAAGTTCTACTGGGATATGTCTAATGCCATGCTTTACAGTGGAGAACTACGTAGCACCTCTTGCACTTTGAATACAATCTTTTGTATTGAATACAATCCAAAGCTTTTTGCTTTGATTACAATGTGTATAATGTGCCTATTATTAATAAACACTTGGTGACTATCTACGAAACTTGTCATTGAAATTCAGATGTAGTAAAGAATGAATGTGTTCATTTGTTCATCAGAACATATTTATTCATTAGTGTGATTTTTCTTCACTGGAATTTCAACACATTCCTACTCCTACTAATTAATATTTTAATTACTCAGGGCCAACCACTAATTAACAATTATGGTCTTAAATATACTGTCTAGCAAGAGATGGTCACACTTTCACAAAGCCCCCCACCCAATCATCCTAAAATGTGTATTTTCATCTCTCTCTCCCAGTTCTGTTACAATCTCTTCTAATAAGTACAGACACTTGGGAAGAGGCACGATAGGTTCTTTTCTTTTTCTAATTGAACTTCTTGTTTTTGTTTATAATGGAGAAAATTAGATAAGCTGGATGCCTTCGTTTATTACTGTTTGAGGATAGAAAATAGTAGATTGAAAAAGTTCTTATTAATTAACCACAGTCAATGTATACAAGGTTACAATAAGAAAAATTAAATAAAAGAAAGAAAAAAAATTAATTGTCAATTTTTGGGGGGAGAATCCTAAAAGCAAAGAGAGAAGGAGACACCAGGCAGTCACAGAACCACATTAAATGATTATCTCTGATGTTTAGCAATGACAGATAATTAAACAAAATCATAAAGCCATAAATCAGCACATCATTCTATGGCTAATGTGCCATATATCATGTACTCAGTACATAAAACAAACCACTCTGAGAAATTTGAGGCTTCAATGAGCTCTGAAGAGTAAAATTTAGATATGGCTTGCATGGCATTACTAGGCATAGGATATTGGTGCCCAAGTATCCATTCCAGATGTCTATTTAAGCACAGATCTAAGTAGTAAAACACAGTGGCCTAAGTTAGACAACCAATCAGGGCACTCTCCCCCTTTCCTCAAGCATGCAGGTACAGCAGAACAAGTGCATGAGTTAATACATCCCTTGTTCTCAGGGGCTCACCCCTGCAAATGATTTCATTAAAAGTGTGTGGTGATTAAAGACCTCTGAAAACACCGGGCTGCAGTCACTTAAGCTGAAATCATTTTACTACATCCTGTAAGTGGACAAGACAGCACTTTGTACCAGGAGAGAAAATAATACATGAAAACTTTTGAAATACAAGGCATATTACCACTCATAGTATACTTTCTATGAAAAATAAATCTCTAAAACAAGCCAAAAAAAAAGAAAAGCTATATGAACCTAGTTTTTATTGATTTGCTTTAATGTTTCTTATTCCAAAGTCAAAAGAAAGAGAGAGAGGATTAAGACAGTCTTTTCAATAAATGGTGTTGGGAAAACTGGACAGCCACATGCAAAAGAATGAAACTAGACCATTATCTTACACCATACACAAAAATCAACTGAAAATGGATTAAAGGCTTGAATGTAAGACCTGAAACCAAAGAACACCCAGAGAAAACAGGCAGTAAGCTCCTCAACATTGGTCTTGGCAGCAGTTTTCTGATGACTCCAAAAGCAAAGGTAACAAAAGCAAAAATAAACAAGTGGGACTACACCAACCTAAAAAACTTCTTCACAGCAAAGGAAACCATCAACAAAATGAAAAGGCAACCTACAGAGGGAATAAAATATTTGCAAATCATATATCTGACAATGGGTTAATATCTAAAATATATAAAGAACTCATACAACTGAATAGCAAAACCTCAAACAACCTAATTAAAACATGGCAGAGGATCTGAATAGACATTTTTCCAAAGAAGACATACAAATGGTCAACAGGTACATGAACTTGCTCAACATCACTAACAATCATGAAAATTCAAATCAAAATGACAATGAGATCACCTCATACCTGTTATAATGGTTATCATCAAAAAAACAAGAAACAACAAGTGTTGGTGAGGATGTGGAGAAAAGGGAAGCCTCTTACACTGTTGGTGAGGATGTAAATCTTTGCAGCCACTATGGAAAACAGTATGGAGGTTTCTCAAAAAATTAAAAATAGAACTATCATAATGATCCAGCAATTCCACTTCTGGGTATTTATCCAAAGAAAATGAAAACACTAATTCAAATAGACATACGTATCCCTATGTTCACTGCAGCATTATTCTCAATACCCAAGATACGGAAACAACCTGTGTCCACTGATGGCTGAATGGATAAAGAATAGGTGGTATATAAATATAATGGAATATTACTTAGCCATAAAAAAGAATGAAATCTCGCCATTTGTGACAACTTGGATAGACCTGGAGGGCATTATGCTAGGTGAAATAAGTCAGACAGAGAAAGACAGATACCATATGATCTCATTTACATGTGGAATTTAAAAACAACAATAACAGCAAAGAAACAAGCTCATAGGTATATAGAACAGACTGGTGGTTACCAGAGGCAGTGGGTGGGAGATGGGAGAACTGGGTACAGGGGTCAAAAGGTACAAACTTCTAGTTATAAAATAATGAAGTTACGGCAATATAGTATAGAGTATTATAGTACTGATAATGCAGTACTGAAAATACTGTATTGCATATTTGAAAGTTGCTAGGCTTCCCTGGTAGTGCAGTGGTTAAGAATCTGCCTGTCAATGCAGGGGACATGGGTTCGAGCCCCGGTCTGGGAAGATCCTACATGCCATGGAGCAACTAAGCCTGTGTGCCACAACTACCGAGCCTAAGCTCTAGAGCCCACGAGCCACAACTACTGAGCCCCATGCCACAACTAGTGACGCTCATGTGCCTAGAGCCCGTGCTCCGCAACAAGAGAAGCCACTGCAATGAGAAGCCCATGTACCACAACCAAGAGTAGCCCCCGCTTGCTGCAACTAGAGAAAGCCTGCACTCAGCAACGAAGGCCCAACGTAGCCAAAAATAAAAAGAAAGAAAGAAAAAAAAAGTTGCTAAGAGTAGATCTTAAAAGTCCTCACCACAAGAAAAAATAATTTTTTAAACTATCTATTGCGATGGATGTTAACTAGACTTTCTGTGGTGATCATTTCACAATATGTAAATATGTTGAATTATGCTGTGCACCAGAAACTAACATAATATTTTATCAATTATCTCAATTAAAAATCCTCAAAACAAATACTAGTTAGAAAGAAAAAGAATAGAGGCAATGACAAAATTACAAATGTCAGCCAAATTGTTAGCTTCTTCAGGAGCTAAATTTGGGAAATGTAAAGGTCTGGAAACATATAAGTTTCTGGTATGGTAATAATATCAGGAATACATCATCAGTAATGTAAGAACCATTGTTTTGATGTTGACCTTTAGTACGAAAGCCCATCAACCAGTTTGCCTGGGTTATATTTAAGAAAATGGCATGAGTTTCATTTTTACCTGCCTTTCTTTTCCATTCTCTCCTCTTTCTGGCCATAGCATATTTCATTCCCTCTGACTGAAATATTTTCCCCTCGTCTTGGCCTAACTTCTTCTCATCTTTCAGGTGACAGCTTAAAAATCACTGCTTCTATAACACCTTTGTTGAAATCCTGCTTGCTGGTTATATACTTATTGCAGCTCCGCTCCAAACCCACTCTTCTATATTCTTTTACATAATGCTTGGGCTGGGACTTTGCAAATTACATTTTCTAGAAGCAGATGCCTTGCAAAAGGATGCCCACATCCATTATTCCCCATTATATCTACTCCTATAACTGGAGTTTAATGGTCCAGGGGAGACAGTGCAATACCTGACAAGGTAGGAGATCACTTACACTCCAAGAGAATAAACAAGATTTAGCTAATTTATTCTGACAAAAAACTGGACAATACGTGAGAATGTATGCTAAGAGTATTAGACTAAGGAGGTTGGGATATAACTTTGAATGGGGCCTAAATTATTATTATTATTATTTATTTTTTTTTTTTTTGCGGTACACGGGCCTCTCACTGTTGTGGCCTCTCCCATTGTGGAGCACAGGCTCCGGACGCGCAGGCTCAGCGGCCATGGCTCACGGGCCCAGCCGCTCCGCGGCATGTGGGATCTTCCTGGACTGGGGCACGAACCCGCGTCCCCTGCATCGGCAGGCGTACTCTCAACCACTGCACCACCAGGGAAACTCAGGGGCCTAAATTATTGATATGAGTACATTCACCAGAGATTATGTATTTAATGTGAGATTGAGATGCCAAAAATCCTCTGGAATGTAAAGGAAAAAAACCTAAAGCCTCAGAGAGATAGGCACATTGGCATGAATTTATGACACACAAGTGCATGTATACCCCTACTTCCATTAACTGTCCCTGGGGAAGGCCCAGAGAACACTCCTTTCACCAAAGAACTGTCTCTACTCCAGACATCTAAAACTAAGTATATCTACAACTTGACTCAGTATCTTTCTGTTTCACATTCTACTGCTATTCTTGTACCCCTTCAATTAATGGCACCAACAGTGACACAGTCACTAAAGTCTAGAAACACAGAAATCACTTTTATCCATTTATATCTAATCACTAATTCCCACCAAATTACAATATAGCTTCATAATTAGTGTGGTTATTTCCCATCTTGTTCCCTACAGATATTTCCTCTGATTACGACCAGAGAGAACTGTATAAAATAGAAATCTTGCCAGGTGCCACTTTTGTATAAAACCATTCAGGGATTCACCATCTGTGATAGCTGCTAATGTTTTCAGCAAGTATTTCCACTTCTTCCCCCTTCTGGGCATGTGGTAAGATTGGACTTCCTGGCTCTCTTTATGGTTGGGAGTGGGACTCCAGGTGACTATTTCTGAACAATGATTTTTGTCACTTTTAACCAAAGCATCTAGATGCTGTGGAAAGACCTGCCAGGGCTCTTTTGCCCCATTATTGTGAAATACAATATTTGAGATGGTGGTCCTTGATCCCTAGATCCCTGAGTAATGATCATAATTGCCAATTCATGATCTACATGTAGTGTAAGCAAAAAATATACCTTTGTTGTTTTTAAGACACTGAGTCATTTGACTGATTGTTACCACAGCACAACCTCTTATCCTGATTGAAATGAAACTTAGTTTCCAGAAGTAGGGTGCTGAACAATAACACTAAGAAACAGAATTAGCTTGGGGGCCCAGAGGGGAGCTGTGAAGAAACTGGAAGTGGGAGAGTCCATGTTATGCAGTGATGAAACAACTGGCAAAACTAATAGGTACAGATAATGGATCTAATGAATTAGTGGCATTAGAGGCAAGGATTAGACATCCGAACGTTAGTAACACACATTAACTGCAATTGGTTACATTCAACCAGGTATTATAAGAAAAAGACAACCTTTAAAAATTGGCTGTTTCATTTGCAGCAATATGGATGGACCTAGAGATTGTCATACTGAGTGAAGTAAGTCAGACAGAGAAAGACAAATATCATATGATATTGCTTATATGTAGAATCTAAAAAATGGTACAAATGAACTTATTTATAAAACAGAAATAGAGTCACAGATGTAGAAAACAAACTCATGGTTACCAAGGGTGAAAAGAGGGGGGGAGGGATAAATTGGGAGATTGGGATTGACATATACACACTATTATATATAAAATAGATAACTAATAAGGACGTACTGTATAGCACAGAGAACTCAATAGTATTCTCTATAATGATATATATGGGAAAAGAATCTAAAAAAGACTGGATATATGTATAACTGATTCACTTTGCTGTACAGTAGAAACTAACTTAACATTGTAAATCAACTATACCCCAATAAAAATTAATTTTAAAAAATTGGCTGCTTTATAAGCAAGGCTAATAAACAGGAAGAATGGAATATATTAGGGGACTTTCCAGGTTGGAAGAAGCAACCATTTTTTCCTTTCCATTGTTAAAATATAAAACTGAGGAGGCTTTGGGTGGCAAAGGTGATTAGAAGTCATTCTTGCAAGCAAAACAAAGACATGCCTGCTAAAACCATGGGTTCAAGGTGTGCACAATAAATTCCTCCAGCTTGACAGAATGGCTCAAGGAAAAGAGGCAGAAGGTATGTCTACCCCCTCCAAAGAACTGATAAGTGGTAAAGTACCCACAATTATGTTGAGAGAGAGAACTGTGTTTCAAAAAGAACTGTGGGTATGGCTAATGGCATAATGAGATAACTAAAATAAAATAGATAAGAAGCTGACTAAATATTTGAGGTAGCTGTCATAGAACCATAATCCTGGAAGAAGAGCATGTTCTCCAATGCCCACTTCAGACCCAGCCAAGGAGAATAATGAAAGGGATGAAACTATGAGGGTGGAGCAAAGATCCACAGAGAGATGGACTGGGAAGACATTTTCAAGGATCAGAATTAAAACTTAACCAAGGAGCACCCTTCGCCTCCACCCTCACCTCATCTTCCAGGCATAGTTCTCTTCTGTCACTCCAGCAGGACTTCATAAAATCTGCAAATCAGTAACTGTGGTGTGACTCTCATTCTTCCCCTTTCTACCATGTGGGTTTATGTATTGTGATTATCTTATTCCTATTCCAGCAGTGGATATTGGGTTTGGGGTGTAGAGCTGACAATTTGTCCTCTTACCTCAAAGTCTTTGGACCAACCTAAGTAAACTACCAGGCACTGAACCCTGATGTAGAAACTACCATAAGATGCCGGACTCAGCTGATGCCATGACTAAATGGTACCTTTGGGGTGTCTCCCTTAGGGAGGAGGTGAATATATTTTGCATACTGGATGGAGGACAAATCAAATATTTGGTGACTAGAAAGGCAAACTGTGGTAGTCATTAGTACTATTTGCCAGAAATATACAGAATTCATCTCTTCCTTACACATGGTGACTGTGAGTAGAAGTGACCTGTGTCACCTATAAGCCAGAGCATTTAGTTGCTAATGTGAAACCCTCCAGAATTCTTTTTTCCTTCTGACAACTTCCGGCATTCAAGATATTTCAATAGCGTGGGTTCCTTAGTGACAACAACGAAGAGTTCCCCGTTCACCTGTGACAGACATATAGTGAAAGAAAGATAAACTTGTGTTGTTTTAAGCCAGTGGAAAATGAGAGTTGTTTGTAACCACAGCAAAACATTGCCTTTCCTGATTTATGGTTCATCATTTACAAGCCCAAGCTTCTTAACATGACACGTAAGATCCTCTGTGAGCTTGCCCCTATCTACTCTCCATCCTCAGCTTCTGTCTCGCTTTCCTTTAAACTTTACATTCTAATAACAGTTTCCTGTGCATACTCTGCATTCTCACAATTTTTTGCCTTTGTCTACTCCATTTTCCTTGCTTACAACTCCTTTTTTTTCTTAGCTTCTTCACTTGGCTAGAACTAAGTTCAGCATCACTTTCTCCAGGAATGATTCCTTGATTTAGTTTGGAGTTTAATTTGGAGTTCCTAAGAATAACTCTATAGTAGTGCTTACCATATTGTATGGAAATTTTGTTTACATATTTCGTTCCCAACTAGACTGTGATCAGTATGGCCAGAGAATGATCTATCCATCTTTAAGCTACCTGTAGCCAATGCAGTACCTGGAATTGTAAAATAAGCATCGACTCTTTAGCTTAATCTAACTTCTGCATACAATTTAGCTCGGTTTTAGGACTTCCAAATTTGAACTGTAAATTGAAGCATCTGTGTCTAATACTTTCCCTATTCCCTCTTAATTCTGGCAGAGTAGTAAAGAATGTTAATTTCTCTTAGATGTTTGAGGATTGATTGTTTTATTCACTCGACAATCATTTTTGTGATGGGATAAATCTGTTTTTTCTGTTTTCCTCTTCTTTCTGGGATCTGTGTAGCCCATGTCAAGATTAGGAAAGGGGTCTTTAGCCTTACAACTGAGGACAGAGAAACAAGGGGTCAGACACTTTTGCAAAGTAACATACAGGAGACATGTTAGAAGAAAGTTAACCTTCATAGACTGGTAAGCATGACTTTCTTATATATAAAATTCTGAGGATAAATCCCAGTGAAGGCTTATCTTGTTGATCTTTCTATACACCTCCTCCTTACCAGAACTAGATACAATTCAGTATCTGACAATTCCTCAAGACTCTGAACTCTCAAAGGAGCAGAATGAAGGAAAGGAGAAAGGATATCCAAGGAGTAAAATGTACAGAGGGGACATGTGGAAAAGAGAGAAACTACAAACGGAGGAGGCTTTTCGATGGACAGAGAAAGGAAACTTATAAGTGCCATGGATATCAAAAAAGGAGATTCCAGATCCATGGGAGAAAATGATGAGTTGAATAGAAGCCGCTTCTAATTTTCATCTTCTCGTGGGCAGAAGGTGTTGGAACATGCTTCTCAAACCTAAAGTGAAACAATATTTGTATGGCATTCTTTTGATTCATTAAGTGTATTTGACAACCTCATGAAAAATTGCAGAGGATGGAACACTCCCAAACTCATTCTACGAGGCTACCATCACCCTGATGCCAAAACCAGACAAAGGTGTCACAAAAAAAGAAAACTACAGACCAATGTCACTGATGAACATAGACGCAAAAGTCCTCAACAAAATACTAGCAAACAGAATCCAACAACACATTAAAAGGATCATACACAATGATCAGGTAGGATTTATCCCAGGGATGCAAGGATTCTTCACTATATGCAAATCAATCAGTGTGATACACCATATTAACAAATTGAAGGATAAAAACCATATGATCATCAATAGATGCAGAAAAAGCTTTAAACAAATTTTGACACCGTTTATGATGAAAACTCTACAGAAAGTGGGCAAAGAGGGAACCTACTCAACATAATAAAGGCCATATATGACAAACCCAAAGCCAACATTATTATCAGTGGTGAAAAGTTGAAAGTATTTCCTCTAAGATCAGGAACAAGACAAGGGTGTCCACTCTTGCCACTATTACTCAACATAGTTTTGGAAGTCCTAGCCGTGGCAATCAGAGAAGAAAAAGAAATAAAAGGAATCCAAATTGGAAAAGAAGAAGTAAAACTGTCACTGTTTGCAAGTGACATAATACTATACATAGAAAATCCTAAAGATGCCACCAGAAAACTACTAGAGTTAATCAATGAATTTGGTTAAGTTGCAGGATACAAAGTTAATAAACAGAAATCTCTTACATTCCTATATACTAACAATGAAAGGGCAGAAACAGAAATTAAGGAAACAATCCCATTTACCATTGCAACAAAAAGAATAAAATACCTAGGAATAAACCTACCTAAGGAGACAAAAGACCTTTACTCAGAAAACTATAATACACTAATCAAAGAAATCAAAGATGACACAAACAGATGGAGAGATATACCATGTTCTTGGATTGGAAGAATCAATACTGTGAAAATGACTATACTACCCAAAGCAATCTACAGATTCAATGCAATCCCTATCAAATTACCAATGGCATTTTTCACAGAACTAGAACAAAAAATTTCACAATTTGTATGGAAACACAAAAGACCCTGAATAGCCAAAGCAATCTTTTTTTTTAAATTTATTTATTTTATTTATTTATTTTTGGCTGTATTGGGTCCCTGTTGCAGTGCACAGGCTTTCTCTAGTTGCGGAGAGTGGGGGCTGCTCTTCATTGTGGTGTGCCAGCTTCTCACTGTGGTAGCTTCTCTTGTTGCAGAGCCCAGGCTCTAGAGCGCAGGCTCGGTAGTTGTGGCACACGGGCTTAGTTGCTCCACAGCATGTGGGATCGTCCTGGACCAGGGCTCGAACCCGTGTCCCCTGCATTGGCAGGCATATTCTTAACCATTGCACCACCAGGGAAGCCCACCAAAGCAGTCTTGAGAAAGAAAAACAGAGCTGGAGGAATCAGGCTCCCTGACTTCAGACTATACTACAAAGCTACAGTAATCAAGACAGTGTGGTACTGGCACAAAAACAGAAATATAGATCAATGGAACAGAATAGAAAGCCCAGAGATAAACCCACACACTTATGGCAGGCAAGAATATACAATGGAGAAAAGACAGCCTTTTCCATAAGTGGTGCTGGGAAAACTGCACAGCTACATGTAAAAGAATGAAATTAGAACACTCCTTAACACCATACACAAAAATAAACTCAAAATGGATTAAAGACCTAAATGTAAGACCAGACACTATACAACTCTTACAGAAAAACACAGACTGAACATTCTTTGACATAAATCACAGCAACATCTTTTTTGACTCAACTCCTAGAGTAATAAAAATTAAAACAAAATATAAATGTGACCTAATGAAATTAAAAGCTTTTGCACAGCAAAGGAAACCATAAACAAGATGAAAAGACAATGCTCAGAATGGGAGAAAATATTTGCAAATGAAGCAACTGACAAAGAATTAATCTCCAAAATATACAAGCAGCTTATAGAGCTCAATATCAGAAAAACACAAAATGGGCAGAAGACCTAAATAGACATTTCTTCAAAGAAGACATACAGATGGCCAACAAACACATGAAAAGATGCTCAACATCACTAATTATTAGAGAAATGCGGTTCACTCATAGATCCCAGGATTTCTAAGCACAGTTCACCAGGACACCTGAAGCATCAAATTGCTACCCTTTAAAAATCTAACTGGGCATAGGAGACATCCAGAAATTTCTAGAGGGTGGGGAAGATACACAGAAGATGCATTTCCTATGGAGTCTTCTCTAAACCCTTCCTCCCTATCATCAAAGGAACTTCAGGAGACTTGTGAGATCTCTGACAAGAGCTAGGATGACAAATGCAGACTTTATACAACATGCAAAAGATGGCAATATACTCTAGTGGTTAAGATTCATGTAAATGTTGAGTCACATAAAGTTGGGTTCAAATTCTGGCTTTTCCAATTACAGGTTGTGGGATCTTAGGAATAGTTTCACATCTCTAAGATTCATTTTCTGCATCAGAAAATTGGAATAATACCTATATTATAAGGTTATTGTAAAGATTAAATGATAAACTGCATTAAAGTACATTAATAAACTAGCTCACAATAAAGATTATGTTACTACTACTCTTACTACTTCTAGCTAATATGTATGTAGTAGTATAATTCTTCTTATTCATTTGCATTACAGCTATCCCCCATGTGCCAGATACTATGCTAGACAGTGGGGAGACAACACAACAATCAAGTGTCAACTTACATGTCATTTCCAGGGGATATTTTCCTTCATCCCTCACATTAGGTCAGATCTCTTTACGACCTGTTCCCATCAAGCAGGGGTTTTTGTCCATTTTGTTCACTGCTGTATTTCTAGCTCTTATTACACATAGTAGGTGATCAGCACTTAATATTGGTTGAATAAATGAATAGCATCTATTACTTATCTTTTTTTACTAGACTGAATTCCAGTGGAGGCTATGTCTGTCATCTTCAACACTGTGTCTACAAGCTAACTTAGCACAACGCCTGGTACACGACAGGTTCCAATTAAATGTGTGTCACAATAATGAATGAATGGATGAATGAATGAATGAAAGAAAAATAAATGAAAGAGGAAACATAAGTGTTAAGAAAACACATGATCAACAAAGCATTTCAGAGAAAATGTCCCAGGGAACAAGAGGAGGAGGAATGTTCCAGCCTAGGGACTTTCTTGTAAGGAAGAAAGGAGGCAGTAAAAAAAACTCATCTCCTTCTACACACTCCATGCCTCAGTAGCACCAGATTTTATTCTTTTCCATAAAATACATCACGCTTGTTAATAACTCCACATACTTTGGTGGGGTGGGGCGGAGCTCTTCTTCTATGTCTCCATCTGTCAAACTCCTCAGTCAGTCCAAGATCACATACCACCTCTATTGTAAAATACTTCCTAATTCTCTTCAGTTCAAATGAATTGCTTCTTCATCTGTATTCTATAATGTTTGCTACTACCTCCACTAACTAAAGGGCTTAATAAATGTGTGCTTAACTGCAGGTGCTTGTCTCCCCACCTAGATTAGGATGTCCTTGGAGGCTGAACTCACATAGTTAGCTTTGTATTCCCCCATATACTAGCAGAAAAAATATATTTAATACTTGTTTATCAAGTTGAATTGAAACAAAATCCAAGAAGTGCCATAGCAGGAGTTATACATTAAACTGTCTTTTATTCGGTGTTCACACCAAGCTCACTTCCAAAGGTCTCTTTATCTTTCTGGGTTGCCTTTTTCCAACCGCAAGTCACAATTCCTAACACCTACTTTACTGACACTGCAAGGATTAATAAGGTAATATTACCTAGCAGTTTTAAGATCAGAGCATAAAAGACACTTCTTATTGTTTGTAAAAATTGCACCATTGCAATTTGTTAGCTTAAGTAGGAGACTGGTTGAAACAGCATCTGCTTCTTGCAATCTCTCCATCTCCCCCACCCTTTCCTCTTCCTGTTCTTAATCTTTTGCCCCAGAATTGAGATACTCCCCGTATCTGTAATTACAATAAATTGAAAATCTATACTGTTTTTAAATAATACACTGAAATCCTCAATAAATATAAAAACCATTAAATATCCTGAATAAAATTAATTTAATGAAGCTAGGCAAATCATACTGTCACTAGATTTTCTGATGTTTTGAGTATATTTTGTCACTTTTTAACATTAGAAAAAATAGTATTAACAGTAAAGGTCTTGCATTTGAAACGTGAGACTTGACTGAAAATAAACTTACCCAAAGAACTAGTAGGGGGTGGGAGTATTCTAAGCAGTGTAGGCCCTGAGGCAGGGACGAACTTGGTGTCCTCACAGAACCTTAAGAAAGACAGGTGGCCGGAAATGCAAAAGAGAATGTGAGTGAAGCAAGATGAAGTCTTCGAGGTAAGCAGAGGGGTCGGATCATTTAGTGCTTTTCAGGCCTGGTTAAAAATTTTATTTTCATTCCAAGTTATCAGGGAAATCTTTGAGTTTGTATTTCTAAAATGTCATTGTGGCTGTTAGGTGGGAAATGGATTACTAGGGAATTTGACCTAGGAATGAGATAAATAAAAGCAGATTCATTCTTCCATCCAACAAATATTTACAAAGCAATCAAAATACTTACAAAGCATCGCTTCAGAGAACATTCTCAAGGATAGATCATATGTTGGGCCATGAAACAAGCCTTAACAAATTTAAGAAGATAGAAATCATTTCACGTTTCTTTTTCACAACCACGAAGGTATGAAATGAGAAATCAATAACAGGAAGAAAGCTGAAAGATTCACCAATATGTGGAAATTAAACAACACACTCCTAAGCAACTGATGGACCAAAGAAGAAACCAAAAAGGAAATCAGAGAGTATCTTGAGACAAATGAAAGTAAAAATACAACATACCAAAACTTATGAGATGCAGCAAAAATGGTTCTAAGAGGAAAGTTTATAGTGACAGATGCCTACATTAAGGGAAAAAAACCTTAAATAAATAAACAACCTAATGTTATACCTCAAGGAATCAGAAAAAGAAAACTAAACCCAGTTAGGACAAGGAAGGAAAAACAAAGATCAGAGCAGAAATAAATAGAGATGAGAGAAACAAAGAAAAATACTAATGAAACTAATAGTTTTTTGAAAAGGTAAACAAAATGTACAAGCTTTTAGCTAGACTAACCAAGAAAAACAGAGAGAGGTTTTAAATAAACAAAACTATAAATGAATGAGAAGACATCACAACTGACACTGCAAAATACTGGTTGGCCAAAAAGTTCATTCTGTTTTAAGAAAAAAGACATTTTTTAATTTTTACCAAGAATTTTATTGAACAATGTGTTCACTAATTGAACAAACTTTTTGGCCAACCCAATACAAAGGATTGTAAGAGGCCACTGTGAAAAATTATACATCAACAAATTGGGTAACCTGGAAGAAAGGGATAAATTCCTAGAAACATATAACCCGCCAAGACTGAATCATGAAGAAGCAGAAAGTCTGAACAGACCTATGAGTAAGGAGACTGAAACAGTAATCAAAAGCCTCCTAACAAAGAAAAACCCTATACCAGATGTTTCACTGGTGACTCTACAAAACATTTAAAGAATTAATGTAAATCCTCTCAAACTCTTCCAAAAAACTGAAGAGGAAGGAACACTTCCAAACTCATTTTATAAGGACAGCATTACCCTTGATACCAAAGCCAGATACGAACACTACAAAAAAAGGAAACTATAGGCCAATATCCCTGATGAACATAGATCTAAAAATTTTTAACAAAATTCTAGCAAACTGGAATTTAACAGCACATTAAATGATCATACACGATCAAGTGGGATTCATCCCACCAAGGATGGTTCAACATACACAAATCAATACATGTGATATACCACATTAATAGAATGAAGGATAAAAAGCATGTGATTTTCTCAATAAATATAGACAAATCAATTGACAAAATTCAACATTCTTTAATGATAAAAACTCTCAAAACATGGGTATAGAGGGAACATAACTTGACATAATAAAAACGATATATGACAAACTCACAGCTAACATCATACTCCATGATAAAAAGCTGAAAGCTTTCCCTTTAAGATTTGGAACAAGACAAGGATGCCCACTCTCACCACTCTTGTTCAATATAGTATTGGAAGTCTTAGCCACAGCAAGTAGGCAAGAAAAATAAATAAAAGTCATATAAATAAGAAAAGAAGTAAAGTTGTCTCTGTAGATGACACGATCTTATATATAGAAAACTGCAAAGACTACAACAAAAAACTGTTAGAAGAACTGTTAGAATTCAGTAAAGTTGCAAAAGACAGAAGAGGCATGCAAAAATCATTTGCATTTCTATACACTAACAACAAAAGATCTAAAAGAGAAATAAGGAAGTCAGTCCCATTTACAATAGTATGAAAAAGAATAAAATACTTAGGAATAAATTTAACCAAGGAGGTGAAAGACCTGCATTCTGCAAACTATTAGACACTGAGGAAAGAAACTGAAGAGGACACAAATAATGAAACATGTTCATGATCATGAATCAGAAGAATTAATATTGTTAAAATGTCCAAACTACCCAAAGCCATCCATACATTCAATACAGTTATTACCATCAAAATTCCAATGGCATTCTTCACAAAAATAGAAAAAAAAAAATCCTAAAATTTGTGTGGAACCACAAAAGACCCCTAGTAGCCAAAGCAATATTGATAAAGAACAACAAAGCTGAAAGAATCACACTGCCTGATTTCAAACTATTTTACAAAGTCATAGTAATCAAAACAGTATGGTACTGGCATAAAAATGGACACACAGACCAATGGAACAGGATTGAGAGCCCAGAAATCAACCTGTGCATATACAACCAACTAATATTTGACAGAGGAAAAGGAGAACCAACAATACTCAATGTGGGGCTTCCCTAGTGGTGCAGTGGTTGAGAGTCTACCTGCCAATGCAGGGGACGTGGGTTCATGCCCTGGTCTGGGAGGATCCCATGTGCCGTGGAGTGGCTGGGCCCGTGAGCCATGGACGCTGGGCCTGCGCGTCCGGAGCCTGTGCTCTGCGACGGGAGAGGCTGCAGCAGTGAGAGGCCCACGTACCGCAAAAAAAAAAAGAATACTCAATGTGGAAAACATAGTCTCTTCAATAACTGGTGCTTGGAAAACTGTATATTCACATGCAAAAGAATGAAATTAGACCCCTGTTTTAAAACACTCACAAAAAATTAACTCAAAATGGATTCTAGACTTAAATATAGGAGACATGAAACTATAAAACTGCTAGAAGAAAACATGGGGAAAATTTCCCTGACAATTAGAAACAATTTCTTGGATATGAGACCAAAAACATAGGCAACAAAAGCAAAAATAAACAGTTGGGACTACATCAAATTGAAAGCTCTACAAAGAAAAAGAAACAGTTAACTAAATGAAGAGGCAATGTATGGAACATTGAAGAAGAAAATATTTGCAAACCATATATCAGGGAAAGAGTTAATAACCAAAATATACAAAGAACTCATATAACTCAATAGCAAAAACACAAATTATCTGATTGAAAAGTGAACTTAGGACCTACATAGACAATTTTCCAAAGAAGACATACAGATGGCCAACAGGCACACAAAAAGATGCTCTACATCACTGATCATCAGGGAGATACAAATCAATTCAGAAATAGGTCTGCACGAATAAGAATACAATGGGCTTTTAACAAAGGTGCAAACAGAATTAAATGGAAAAACTACAGTGCTTTCAACAAATGGTGCTGGAACAACTGAATATCCATATGGAAAAGAATTAAACCTCAACTTATACCTCACATCTTATTCAACAATTAACCCAAAATGGATCACGACCCCAAGTGTAAAATTATAAAACATTAAAAAGAAAATATAGAAGAAAAATTTCTTGATCTTGTGTTAAACCGTTGTTAGGTTTGACACCAAAAGTATGATTCATCTTTTTAAAAAAGAAAAAAAATGGGTTTTATTAAATTAAAAACTTTTTTCTCTGCAAAAAGAATATTAAGAGAATGAAAGAACAACCTAAAGATTGGGAGAAAATGTTCACAAATCATATATCTGACAGAGACTTGTCTGTAAAGTATATTAAAGTCTCTCAAATCTCAATAGTAAGAAAACCAACAACATAACATAAAACGGACAAAAAATTTAAACAGATACCTAGCCAAAGAAAATAGAAAATACATGGATGGCAAATAAGCACACAGAAAGATGCTCAACATCATTAGTAATTAGCAAAATACCAATTAAAACTGCAATGAGATATCACTATATACCTATTATAATATATGAAATTAAAAAGAAGGAGGAGGTTGAGGAGGAGGAAAAGAAGGAGAAAGAAAGAAAAAAGGAAAATAAACTGACAATACCAAATACTGGCAAGAAAGCAGAGCAACTGGAAATCTCATACTTTACTGGTGGGAATGCAAAATGATACAGTAACTCTGGAAAACAGATCAACAGAGTGAATTTTATTATATATAAATTTAAAAAGTATTTTAAAAGATAGAAATAGGATTGTAACCAGAGGAGGATGTAGGGACAAGTGAGTTTTTTTAAAGATGGGAGATAAAATGAGGGAGAAAGAGCAAAGAATTCTACAGCAATTTCTTCAAGTAGGCAAGAAAAAAAAAAGGATCTTCACAAGACAGAGATGCTGACATTTGCTAGCATATGTCAGCAAATGTTGACATTTATGCTAGCATAAATGGTTTACCAGAGTAAACAGAGAAGGCAGAATAGATGGGGAAAGACACAAGTAGGTGAGTAGCTGTAGTGGCTGGCTTAAGCTCTCTGCTGATTGCTTCTATTTTTCTCAGTGAAATAAGAGACTAAGAATGATGCTGGGGAAGATGTGTTATATGAAATTATCATCTAAGAGTGTGGGAGAGTGACTAGACTAGGGTGGACAGACTATAGGTAGATTCAAGAAATATTGACTCAGTAATGGTGCAAACATCTGGAAACTACTGTCATCCAGCAAAAAGATGTGGTTTTAGTCTTAAAAAGAGAATTTCTAAAATACAGTAGTATTAAGTGGGACAAAAACCTGTATTCATGATAATTAGCTCTAAATAAAGATGAGTTTCTGGTATTGGAAAGTAAAGAAATAATCTTCCAAGATACTAAACATCTAGATATAGTCTTATGTAAATATTTAAAAACACAGAAGTCACATAAACAGAAATATAAGCAACCGAAAGGTACCCCAATTGATTATTTATAACTGAAATGGAAACCAGTCAATCATACAACATAAAACATAGCACAGGTCTGCAAATAAAAATATATTAAAGACAAAGCACTTATTTGGAGGGATTTATTTAAAACAAGCCACATTAGATTCAAACTTCACTATGCCTATAATTTGGCTTTTTTATTTTAACTTTATTTACTTATTTTTTAAATTAATTTTTTTTTTTTTTTTTTTTTTTTTTTGGCGGTACGCGGGCCTCTCACTGTCATGGCCTCTCCCGTTGCGGAGCACAGGCTCCAGACACGCAGCCTCCGGACGCGCAGGCTCAGCGGCCATGGCTCACGGGCCTAGCCGCGCTGCGGCATGTGGGATGGATCTTCCCGGACCGGAACACGAACCCGTGTCCCCTGCATCAGCAGGCGGACTGTCAACCACTGCGCCACCAGGGAAGCCCTAAATTAATTTTTATTGGAGTATAGTTGCTTTACAATGGTGTGTTAACTTATTGCTGTACAGCAAAGTGAATCAGTCATACATGTACATATATTCACTCTTGATTTCCTTCCCATGTAGGTCACCACAGAGCACTGAGTAGAGTTCCCTGTGCTATACAGTAGGTTCTCATTAGTTATCTATTTTATACATAATAGTGTATATATGTCAGTCCAAATCTCCCAATTCATCCCACCACTCCCACCTTCTCCCTTTGGTAACCGTAAGTTTGTTCTCTACATCTGTGAATTTTAGAAGTGAGAAAAACTTAAGGAGGATATACAGAGCAATTAATACAAGTATTTCTAAGTAATCTAGAAATAATGTAAATTAAAAATTAACAGGAATATCCTGGACGTGGTAGAAAAAAAGAATCATGCGTCATTATTATTCGAAGGACGTTCCACTTGGAGTCCACAGAGAAAGAAAGAGAATTAACTGCCAGGCAGCATCTAGTCCCAAACAACCACCTTCAGAAGCAAACTGTTCTTACTGTATCCAGAAATCATCCCCAAAGATTTAGAGGAGAGATTTGAAAGGTATGTGAAATGAGGCTTGTCATATGGTTAGAGGAAGATAGCCAAAGTGTCTTAGGGAAGCATCCAAATTTATCACTGCCAAATTGTCCTTGTAAATTATCAGATCACATAAGGAAATCTGGCTTATCTACTTCCATAAGCATTACTACTAAATGAATAAATCATCTATGGAAGACATGCTCTGAAAGTCACATTAGAATAATTTAGAAAAATGACAACAGAATGATTAGCCTGCCCAAGTTAGTTGTCCTTTTCTATCTACAGAAAAGTCAACTGATAAGTATAAGAAAGAAAAACACACAATTCTCTAAAACACCCCCTCCCCCTCCTC
The DNA here is from genome assembly GCF_003676395.1 of Aethalodelphis obliquidens. Taxonomy (NCBI): domain Eukaryota; kingdom Metazoa; phylum Chordata; class Mammalia; order Artiodactyla; family Delphinidae; genus Aethalodelphis; species Aethalodelphis obliquidens. Next base: position 9,418,698 of record NW_020837948.1, read on the forward strand.
CCTGCTACTGGCTACCAGCAAAAGCATTTGCCTTCACTTTTGGACACGTAGCTAAAGGAGAGAAAACTATTAACTTTTAATATGTTATCACTACAGAATATTTTAGGATTTTATTATATAAAAATGAAATCATCAATGGTATCAAATAATCTGCCACTCAATTCCTTCTCAGTATTACTTTTTATGTAGTTTATTATTCATTTTGCTTCTCAAAGTAATGAATATGGCCTTATACAATGTGAGTTCCACTATACTCAACTTGGTAGGCAGTGTTGACCAACTGTTTTAAGCAAGAGATGACATTGCTGTAACTGTAACGCTCTAAGTAATATAAACTCCCGTGCGCTGACTTATTTGGCACTGCACTATGAAACTAAAAGCCAAACATTTAATGGAAACAAACAAGGAGGAATGTCAGACAAGGACATAAAGTGATAAAGGCATTCCATGCTAAATAATAGAGAACATCATGCAATTGTTTCTTCGGTTCTGCTGATGAATAAAACCAATGGTAAAGTTCTTATACTGAAAGATATACTATTGAGAGTCCTTTATCTATGGTTGGGGGAGGGGGAAGCAGTGAATTACCTCATTCTTAGCCTATAATTAAGAAAAACAATAGCTCTCTTTAAAATTATTTTTCCGTGATTTAAAGTCTTCTGTTTTAATTGATGTTCACTGGAAATCGCCTCAGCAATTACAGACAGTGCTTATCTATTTTATTCCTTATCTGACTTAAAATGCTTTACTGACAACTCAAAGCTTACCCACCCACCCCCGCCCCCTCCCTCTGCAACCCCCCACTCTCTCTCTCTCTCTCTCTCTCTCATGAGCCCATGCACTAATACTCAGCTACCTAAAAGCACGGCTGAACATTCAGAGACTATTTATTAACTGAGCCAATCTGATTTAAAGGCCAGATTTTCATCTTCTTTTTGTTTTCACTTTGCATTTTTAAAACTTTATGGCAAAGAGGATCTTTGGGTAAGAGGGTAGTAGATGCTGCAAAAGCCTTTTCTCCTTTAGCATCTTGCTATGTTTCTTTATATGACAAATTTTTAACTGATATTGACTTATTCCTCCCAAAGCTCTGACTGAAAATGTTAATAGATTCACTGGGATAGAATGATGGCAAAGGAAGAATTTTTAACAGTCAACAACAGCTAAGGATTACCTCCTAGGATGAGAGCATGGGTCCTATCCCTCACTAAGGACATAAAGCAAGGTCGGGAGGCAGATAACAATATGTGCTTTTAAAAGTGTAATTGGGGCTTCCCTGGTGGCGCAGTGGTTGAGAGTCCGCCTGCCGATGCAGGGGACATGGGTTCGAGCAGGGAAGATCCCACATGCCGCAAAGCGGCTAAGCCCGCGAGCCATGGCCACTGAGCCTGCGTGTCTGGAGCCTGTGCTCCTCAACGGGAGAGGCCACAACAGTGAGAGGCCCGTGTACCGCAAAAAAAAAAAAAAAGTGTAATTGATAAAAACATGGATAATTGATAAAAACAGCAGTCCCAAATCTAGAATTTAGGTTTCAATTCCAAACAGTCATTTACATTATTTGGACACACATTTTCCCCACAGAAACAATGTTATAGGTGGTGTTTCAGCTCATAAAATTCTTTTCAACATACATTCAAATAGTTCATCATTTTATTTAAACATATGGTATTAACTAGGACAATTCAGTTACCAATAGCTAAAATGAACTTTCACAGGCACAGAAGGAAAATTTATCATAAGGAGAGAGGGATGTTTTATGCAATCCTAAGACATGGGAGTATAGCTGAGTTTTAGGAAGAATTAGAGTCACTTTGGCTTTCTCTCCAACTCTAGTCCCTACTTATCTTCGTGAATCTGCTGTATTCTTTTCTTCTTCTCTGCAGACAGCTTTTCTAACACTAAAACTGCTGCATGGAGCACAGACAATAGTGGGGCAAAATGGAAATCAGGTAGATCAGAGCTCTGGTCTTTAATCCTCTTGTTTTCAGAGAGGACAAAATTCACAAATGATAACAGATTCAGAGGAGGCAGAACTGAGAGAGGGTATGGAAATAGTAGGTGGAAGTAAGAGAAGTTGTAAGGACTATAAATAGACAAGGGGAAAGGAAACTGGAGATGACAGAAATAATGGAGGTGACATTAGGGAAGGAAAGTACAGTACATAAGACTCTCCAAATTCATTCATGAACTTACCTAAATTTAGGTAGGCTAGACATGATTTACTAGGCAGAAGTATGCAGTGAGAAAATTCCTGGTTAGGATCCAAGAGTCCAGGTTTTCTGGGTGACCTATACCCTAGACACTTCACCATCTTTTGGGATTTGTTCCCTCACATGGAACTGTGCGAGAGGACTTCTAAAAAGCCTTCTAGTTCCTATTCATTCTTATTCTAAATAAAAATGACAGAACTAAAAGATCATCCTTTTGTTCTAGAAGTCAATCCAGTTACCATTACAGATGCTCTGAAGACTCAACAGAAATGAAGTTCACAACAAAAAAAAGCTCTGAACCTCATCAGGAAGTATACTGAGCCAAACAGAAAAAAATCTATCCTGATTAAAAACTCACAAAGAATTCACACCAGAAGTGCCATATAACTTTCTGATTAATGAACCTCAAAACAAACATAATGAAGCTGGAGAAGGTCCAAATACACAAAATTAAAATGATAAAAGATGTCAGTTTGAATACAGACAAAAATAATTAAGATTCTTCCTTATAAAAAGATTAAGATTAAGAAGCCATGGAGAAAAATATCCTGAAAACATGGATAAGGTAAGTATGAATTTCTTCAATTTATCCCAAAGCATCAGAACTAGGTCCTCTCTTGAAACTTAAAAAGGCAATTTTAGGACAAATGTTTTATATAATGATGGCCCAACATGAAGAGTGTCTCCACTTAATCAGAAAATATAAATTCAGAAGAGTGTGGAATAAAAAGTTAAGAAAGCAAAGAAACTGTGCTGGAGTTTTAGGAAAATTCTCTTAGAAATCACTTTTTAAAAAACAAAATTCTACTAAAGTAAGAAGAAAACAGTAGAATGGTTTCTCAACACCATGAAAACAAAGTATACCTTTTATAGTCTTTGAGTAAATAACACCTTTAAGAAAAGCTCTGTAATTTTTGAACTGCCATTAATTTTTAAACAATTGTTATATGACGTGTGGATATGGCAATGACAGGGCACAAGATGCCCTCCATGCTGCCACAGGCACTTAAACTACCAATGGCCAACAGAGCCAGAAAATTGGTAGAAGGACTATATAATTTTATAGGCTCATCAGTTACTCTGTCACGTCCCTCAGTAAACAAGGGAGTAACTTTCTGCCTTAGAAGCCTAGCACTACAGCCCACAAAATGTGCTTGTTAGAAATCAATATGATTGTAAAAAAAAAAAAAAAAAAGATGAATTCTTGAACTTCAGTTAAACATGAAGGATTGCACACACTTTGTTTCCATTGCTTTCTTGTGAAATTCATTAAAATGGTAGTGAAAAGATTTAAAGGTCCATAAGAATAAAGTGAACAGAAGAAGGAATGACAGTGATCCAATTCTGGAAGCTAGATGGAATATTAGAGAGCAAGAAAACCCCTGAATGGAGGAAACGAGAAGCTGGCTGTTTTGGACCTCAGAACCCAAGAGATTCTCTTGGGTTGAGAGGCATCATGCAATTGGATTTGATATAGAAGGACTGCCAAAAAATTTTGTAAAGAAGCTGTAAAATACACAGATTCTGTCCTCCACCCCCACAGATGACTTGGAGAGGTTAAATCTATAGGATGCCAGGCAAATTGAAAAACAGAAGGATTTAGTGAATGTTTATATACTGAACAATGAGATGCATGGGTCCCTTTTCCCTTTTGTCTTCAAGAAGACCAGCAGACACTTTATATCTCCCAGACAACAGATGAAAGTGGTTGTCTCTGAAGTGAGTGATCAGCATAATTTTGGGGAAAGGGGTGACCTACAATAACTGTAAAAATTGCATCCCTGTAACAGCCAAGCCAAGGAAGCCTTCAGTGAAGACCATCAATCAGCAGCCTATGTCTCTGCTGCAAACAAACACACACAAACTGACACACACAACTCCCAGTCAGCTTTCCAGCACCTTGCTCTTAAATGTAAATAGGTAGACAAGGAACATCAGACATTTCAGAAATGTCTACATGAAACAAAGACCAAAATTACTGGGAAGGCAAAAATTGATTTTGTAAAGAGAGCCAGATATTTTAATTATTTTCTTTGCAAAGGGAAGAGAAAAATACTATATTTATGAAAAAAGAATGGTAAATTTTTAAGGAACACTCAAAGACCAAGAAAAAGAAAATTAAGAATCAGAAGAGATGACAAACTTAAGAAGAGTTAGAGGATATGGTTAGGGCCCTTGCCCTCCAGAAAGCAGGGCAAAGACAGAAACAGAAAACAGAAAGGGAAAAAGGAAACTCCCAGGATCAGCCCAGAATGTCCACAAGCCAAGAAACGGGAGTTCCAGAAAGAGAAAGCAGAGGAAAGAGAGTGAAGAAAATTATCAAATAAATAATTTAGAAAATGTTCTATAATGAAAAGGTTAAGTTTCCATATTACTACTGCTCAATACAATAGGTAGAAGAAGACTCACACTAAGGCACAAGCATATCATCAGGAAATTTCTCTACACTGGGGACAAAAAGAATATACTACAAGCTTTCTAAGAGAAAAATACATAAATAAAATGGGGCAAAACAAAGGATCAGGCATCAGAATGGCATTAAACTTGTGACTGGAAGCAAGAATACAATACAGAAACACCTTCAAAATGCTGACAGAAAATTATTTCCATCCTCAATGAACCCTTAGGTAAAAATAAGGATATTTTTTGATATATAGGGCATCAAAAATGTATCTTCCATGCATTATTTTTCAAGATGTTAGAGGAAGTATTCTACCAAAATTAGAGAATAAGCCACCATATTAGTTTCCTATTGGTGCTGTAACAAATTACCACAAACTTAGTCGTTTAAAACAACACAAATTTATTATCTTACAGTTCTAGAAGTTGGAAGCCTTAAATTGAAAGTGTAGGCAGACTTGTGTTCCTTCTGGAGGCTCTAAGGGAAAATCTGTTTCCTTGCCTTTTCCAGCTTCTAGAAGCCATCTGCATACTGTGGCTCATGGTCCCTTCCTCCATCTTCAAAGCCAGCAGCCTAACATCTCTCTCTGACTCTGATAGGACTCTGCTGCTTCCCTCTTATATAGACTAAGGTAATTACACTGGGCCCATCGGGATAATCCAGAATAACCTCCTCATCTCAAAGTTCTTAATTATGTCTATAAAGCTTCTTTTTCCATATCAAGTAGCATATACACAGGTTCTAGCAGTTTAGGATGTGCACACGTTTGAGGGGTCATTATTCGGCCTACCATAATACCCAAGAAAAAGGAAGACATTAAATCCAAGAAACAGAGCTCAAATTAAAAAAGTAGTAAAGTGGATCTCAGAATGATGAAAAATCAACCAGTTCAGATTAGAGCAAGAGGATGGAAAGCTCACAGAGAAATGTTTCCAAGAAGTTGAAACTGATAAACTACTTAATGGATTTGAACGTTTGAAAGGAGATTTATAGTTCTGAGGAAGAGTTTGCATATGAATTAATGATAGGTTGGTACAAAAACAAATCAAATTTTAAAATGAGTCAATCGTTAATACTTGGGAAGAGAAAAGGATATACAAGAAAGGAAATGTAATCATTGTAAACCACACGGCCCATATGTGAAAATATTTACATCATTCATCATCATAGTGTGAACTCTGAACCATTAAATCTCACGATCTAATTTATAATAGATCTAGATTGATTAACAGATCTAAACTGATCTAATTAAAACGAATGATGTATCTATTTTTAAAAGAAAGTGGGAGAGAGGAGATATGGAATGAGAGAATAACGTAAATATATTTTCAAAAGAATAAATCAATACATAATATATAAAACTGAAAAATCAAGAAACAATGTATAAACTCATTATTTTGAAGTAATGGAGGCAAAAACCTGAGAAAATAACAAAGGTTGAAAGCAGTTATCTCTGAGATGTGGGAACCGTAGGTGGGGCAGGTGCAACAGAAGACAGTTCTTTTTCCTCTTTTAAGCTCTTTTAGAACTATGAGACTTCTCAAACTTTGTACATAGATAACCTAATAAAAATGAAATTTAAAAAATGCCCTTTGTTGTATTAAATTGAATATATGTGACTTTGGATCTTTATCCTCAAAAAGAGAGAGAAAGAGAAGGATAAACTCCAGAGAGAAAAGAGACTTGGAAGTTGCTTTTCCCCGTTTAACTGGGATAAAATAAGAGGATGTTTCACCACCGTTTGGTTTTGTTTTGGCTTTGAAGGATTTCATTTTGTTTACAAACTTTTTGGTATATTTGGAAACACTCATTTCTAATTCTTAATAATAATGAATAAAATACCAACTATTCGCTTCTCAGCTCCAATGTCACCTCCTCTGTAAGGTATTCCCAGGCCATCCACTGATGTAGTATCACTCCAGAGGTACAGTAAAACCACCTTGCCTTATTTCCCTCATAGCTCTGACCATTGTCTGACACCTTCTTGTTTGCTACTTGGTTTACCTGTCTATTAACATTTGCCTCTTTTCTCCGAATGTAAAGTCCAATAGGGCAAGGCTGGTCTGCCATGTCCACTGATCTATCCCCAGCATCCATTAAGACTGCTGGCCCACAGTAGGACCCAATTAATATTTAATGAGATATTCATGTAATATTATGTGACTCAGTTCTTCCCCCATCTCCTCTCCCAATTATTTCTAAAACTATATCATTGGAAAATGTATTCATTTTAAACCTACCCCAGAGATCAAACCACATTTAATAGGTGGAGTTCGGGACTATAAATTCTACTGCGTGGCTAGGATTCTGGTTCCTTCAGTTTTTAGCTATATAGACTAGAGGTTAACCTCCTTTCTAGGACTTGTATATCTCTACAGATGTAAAATGGTGTTATTTATAACAGCTATGTCACAGGATTTCTTGAGGATTATTTACTTCATTTTTGGTATAAGAGAAAAGATGGGTTATTCCTTCCTTCTCATCCTTAACAATCTGAGGAAGGCCAAGTTTACACAGAGTTGAGAAAATGGTTTGGCAAATGCTGAGCAATTTTAAGGTACAGAAATAGCCACAGCAGACCTTTAAAATTTTTTTTGAAGCTCAGGAAATATTTTTGTTAGTGATCCACATAATCTAGGTGCAATGTGGTTCAGGAAGAGTTTTTAATCAAGTGCATCTTAAACAAGCGCTCAGGTAAGAAGCCGTCAACCTGACCTGAGAGTTTATGCAAAGTATAACACTGAAAAGGAAAAATCCAAAAATTAGGAAAGGAAAACAAAAGTGTCTAAAAAAAGGGAATTTGATATCAGAATAGAAATAGTGAACCTGAAAGATAATTAACACAAAACAGGTAAACAAGAAATATCAGCAAATAATTGGTAACAGAGATTTACAAGAAAGCAATAATGACATTATTAATAATCCGATTGAGAAGACATCAGAGAGACTAAGGAAAACAAAAGGGCTAAGTTGTACTAAATAAAGCCATGATAGGTTGCAGCATGTCATGGTCTGGTGAAGAGTATATTATAAGGACAAGGAAAGGCTCACCTGGTTCTTAACTGTTGCCCCATGGCATGATTTGTCCTTGAGGGTAAAAGACAACAGGGGCAGCTCTGATTTAAAAAAAAAAAAATGCCCTGGGGATTTCCACAACATCCCAAGGCAGGGTCAAAGGAATGCTTTGAACTAGGAAACAAATAACCAGAGTCAATGAATTTTCTCACAAGTAAAATATCTAATTTCCTGCAAATATCCCCAGAGTCTGAGGCAAGAGAGGAAAACATTTTTGCCCTTCCTATGATGCATCATCACAAATAACTAAATAATCCCCACTGGCAGAGCACAATCTACAGATGTATGTCTTAAGGAGACAAGAGTTGAGATATTTTCAGCAATTTAAGATACCACAGGCTCTGGGATTCCCCAAAGGTGATTGTTTAGTTGGGATAAAATTACTTTTCATTTGTTTGTAGCCCACAGGCCAAACTACATGAAAAAAATACTGAGTCACTTCTGTTTTGCCAGGAAAAATTACATTCATTCTGCCATCCATTGAGTGACTGCAACTTTGACACGATTTTAAGAGTTAGGCTCTTATTCAGTGCCTACCGGGGTTTGCTGCTATTAAAATAAGATTATTGGGCTTCCCTGGTGGCACAGTGGTTAAGAATCCGCCTGCCAATGCAGGGGACATGGGTTGGAGCCCTGGTCCGGGAAGATCCCACATGCCGCGGAGCAACTAAGCCTGTGCGCCACAACTACTGAGCCTGCACTCTAGAGCCCACGAGCCACAACTACTGGAGCCCGCGCACCTAGAGCCCATGGGCACCTAGAGCCCATGCTCCACAACAAGAGAAGCCACTGCAATGAGAAGCCCACGCACCACAACGAAGAGTAGCCCCTGCTCGCCGCAACTAGAGAAAGCCTGCACACAGCAACAAAGACCCAACACGCCAAAAATAAAATATAAATAAATAAAATAAGATTATTATGAACATTTTGTTATAGTAGTTGTCTTCACAAATGAGGAGTATGAAGCAGGAGGATGCAAGATGCTTTAGGGAGTTCAGTATTCACCCACAAAGTAAATACTTACAGAACATTTGCCTCTTACAGGGTGTTATGTAACATACTAGGGAATTAGTAGTAAATAAGAAAATACCTTTCCTTCATGGATGATCCAATTCAGTGGGGAAAAGAAACAAGTAAACAGACAATTAGAGTTGGTAAGTGCTAAAGGGAAGTTACTGCCAGGTCTTAATGAGGTTTTTATTCATCTGACCTTTGCCTCAGAGGTCCAATGACTCCATCTACGTCACACACCACTGAGCACACAGCATACAAGGCAGGACAGCTCAGCAACTCAGCAACTCAGATGAGACTTATTAACATCAGTAGAGAAATAACTCAAATATATTTCTTACTGATACTGGCTCAAAAGTATCAGCGCTGAATATTAAATAAATACCTGATAATGGTATTTGAAATTAGTAAGACAGGACTCTCGGTTGGGTGCTTTTCCAACATGGACACAAGAAAGGGACAGACAATAATAAAGGGTGAGTACTGTACAGAAGTGAAGGCAATAGACTGACGGTAGCCTCTCTCTCCCATCACTTCCCCCAGCCTCCCTTTACCCAATGCCAACAATTTCTGTTTGTGTAATAGAGAATCAAAGGGAAATTTTCAACGTAAGCAATCTTTCACATGCTGTGGCTCAACTCTCTCCTTGACACCTTGCTATTGTAAACATTGCAAAGTGTAGACTAGGTCAACTAGAAGTAAACTGTACTGTAATGTTGTGTTTTTTTAAATTTTTTAGTTATTTATTATGTCCTTCTGTTTTATACAGTATTTGTGTTGTGCAGACATGTATGATAGTCAAATGTGATAAATTTTGAAGACAAGGTTTGAGATAGAAAAGGTTTCCAGAACTATGTCAACTGAAAATTCTGATAAAATTAGTGATAAATAATGATCATCTTCTGAGTCATTTTGCTGCTCTACTACAATAAGAGACACAGTCGAAAAATTTCTATCTTTATAATGAAAGCTACTTGTCCATGGGTTTTAAATGGGCCAAGTTACTCTTCCATTGCATGCGGTCTGGGGCAGAGCTTCCAATTGCTGCAGTAGCTCCAGAAAAATTGAAAAAAAACAGTTAACCACGAATTACAGACACTTAATAAGATGCTGATTATTTTAAATGGCAATTGGAAATTCAAAACAGAGTAAAGCTTTCAGTAAAACAGCTCAGGAAACAACTTATTTAGTGATAGAACTTATTTCCCTAAAAAGGAAAAGTCACAGAATTGATGTGAACATAAGACTAATATATAAAATTCTAGTAAAAATGTTAGGGCAAAGATGCAGTATGAGAGGCTGAAAAGGTTCCACTCTCAAACAGTACAAGTCAATGACTTACTGAAAACACACCACATGAGGCAAGAGGTGTTGTATAGTATATTAGAAAGCAACTGCTTCTTTCTCCAGGTTGATGAGTCAAATTATTTCATCAATAAATTCATGCTATATAGCATTTGTACATGATGGTGAAATTTAAGAAAATGTTATCTGCTGCAAAAAGCTGCCCTGAGGGTGAAAATAATGTCTGGAATTAGGCAGTGGTGTGGTTGCACAATCACATGAATATACTAAAAGTCACTGAATTTTACAATTTGAAATGGTGGATTTTATGGTGCGTTACTTATACCTGAATTTTTAAAAAAGCTGCCCCAAACAAGCAAAGGCCAAGATTAAATGATGAAAAAATTTCAGACCTAAAATATGTTTTCCTCCATCCTTCACCCTGTACTCCCACGACACTCTTTTTCTCTATTATGGTCCTTATCAAGGTTGTCCTGTGGTATAGTTAACTTGGTATTTCTCCAAGCAGATTTTAATTGTGCTCAAGGATGTTTATATCTAACACATATTTCTTCTGGCTGAGTATTAACCAGGAATATTAACTAGTTTCTATGTTTGCCTGGGTGGCTTTGTAATATTCTCACTGTACTTATTCAACCTTCAGGTAACAAGAATTTAGCCCAGCCCAATCCTTTTCCTGCTAAAAGCATGAGGTTATGAGATGTGCTTTTCTAACCAAGGTTAGCTCTTTGGTCAAAGAGATCAGATACTTCACTCTGAATCACTGTGATGGTTAATTTTATGTGTTAACTTGATTGGGCCATAGTGGTCAAATATTTGGTTAAATATATTATAGGCATGTCTGTGAGAGTGTTTCTGGATGAGATTAACATTTGAATTGGTAGACTGAATAAAGCAGATTGCCCTCCTCAGTGTGGGTGGGCCTCATTCAATCTGTTGAAAGTCTAAATAGAATAAAAGGGCTGAGTTCTAAGAATTTTCTCTCTCTCTGCCAGAACACTGGCCTTCTCCTGCCTTTAGTCTCAGACTTGGACTAGAACTTATACTATATGATCTCCTCGTTCTCAGGAGACTCAGACTAGAAGTAAACCATCATCTCTTCTGGGTCTCTAGCCTGTTGACTACAGCTCTTGGGACTTCTCAGCCATCATAACTGCATGAGTTAATTCCTTATAATAAATCTCCTTGTTCCTGTCTATCTATGTATCTATCTATCTATCTATCTACCTGATTGGTTCTGTTTCTCTGAGGAACCCTAACTAATACATTCATCCAGGGAGACTGAGTTCGTCTCTGGTATAGTGATATATGTGTAGATCAAGCCAACTGATGGCCATGATGTGCAGGGGGTGAGTAAAGAACCTGGGTCAGACCAGACCTTTGTTTTCCTTACCCTCTAGGTGTATCTAAATCAGGAGAATGCCCCCAAACTGATGCAACTCCAATGAACATTTTAGTTCTCCAAGCCACTCATCTTCCTAAGCATAAATGCCACCCCAGCTTGTTCCAGGGTTATCCAAATTAATGAGACATAAAACTCTGGTACCCAATGGATTCTGGTGGGTATTTCATATATGAACAACCAAAAGTATGGTAACAATGGCTGAAGGTAGCTTTTCTTTTAGAGAATGTATCTGTTTTCCTCCACACTCTTGCAGCTTTCACCTCCCAATGGAAGGCTTCAGACCACCACCAAAGTTAAACATAAAGGCAAGACATGCCTGCTCTGCCCTAAATATCCCAACATGTATATGGTTTTTCAAGAAAATTCCAATTTTGAGTCTCTTTTTTTGGCTGCACCATGCAGCATGAGGAACTTCTCGGACCAGGGATCGAACCCGCGCCCTCTGAAGTGGAAGCGCAGAGTCTTAACCACTGGACCACCAGGGAAGTCCAGGAAAATTCCAGTTTTGAGAAAGAGATAATATAGCACAAAATATGAGATTATAGACTATCTCAGAGTGCTGAGAGAATGGCCCGTCAGCAGAAAGACAGAACCCAAAATTTTGCTGGAGGGGAAAAATGAAATACTTGTCAGGTAAATGTGGCCTTCTCACTTCCAGAATCCTGCTCTGAACTCTGACACTTCCCTCTTCACACTATCGAGGTGAAGTTTTTCTTGTGCTAGAGTAGGGTTTGGGGAGAACCACTAGATGAGAAAGCCACAAACTTGCAGCTCTTACCCAATGCAATAACAGTCTTTCAAAAGTAATTTTTTTCTCAGTTTCTATCTGCTTTTGGACATTTATCAGTGCCTTCAACCAACTGTCTTTAATAATATTGTCCAGTTTTTAAAAAAAATTATTGTTTATGTAAGGAACTGCCCCAGCTGTTTTCACCACCATTACTAGAATTCCCATTTCTATTTAACTTTGTAATTTATTTAAAAGAATTCAGCTATTAAATGTGTCCCTTAATTCTCAACAATGACCACAGTATTACACAGTTATCTTCATGAGAAACAGAAGTTAGCAGAAGAAGGAATGAGAAGGTGAGAGGAAAAACCTTCTCAAAAAGAGAGACTGAAGAATTCTTACACAATGATGTCATCCTCACCAATAATATGTAACTGTGTCAAAGTAGTCTGAGAAGCTACAGAATTAACTAATAAGGTTCCTAAACCTTTGTCAACCTCTATACCCTTCATTTCTGCTGCAGTTTTAAAATAATAATTTCTCTTCCTCCCATGACACAAAGTTACTCTTAGGCAGAACTTGAGGTTTCTAAAGGGCATGTCTTAATCTCTGTAGGAAGTGTTTTTGCCACTTGAAAAAGCTTCTCAGAATATGCTGTCTGAGCTGCCCCACTGAAGTGGTTTGCTCTCCATCCTCAACCTAGTTGATAATGATAGAGGAATTGTTCTCAGACCATTTCATCCAATTAGATCCAATGATGAAAACAAAAGGAGAAGAGAGAGAAAAGGCTATGGGTCTTATATTCAGGCTGCCTGTGTTCAAAACTGGTAACATGTCTTTTTTGCTGAATGATTTTATACAAATCACTAAAATTCCCTAAGCCTCAGCTTCTCCTTTTATTAACTAGAGAAAAAAATAGTACCTATTTCTAAGAATTCTGCTGAGGTTTAAATGAAATAAGCTACCTAATGCACTCAGTACATTGTCTCATGGCACAAAGTAATTACTCAATAGACATTAGCTGTAATATTAAGGAAAGGGAAAAAATACAGGGAAAGTTACCAATATTCATCTCTGTTTCAGCAAGGCAGAAAATCTGAAAAGACTAGAAAAAAGTTTGCTGATTTGGAGCTACTGAGAGAAGGACCAAAGGAGAGAAGGCATCTGGTTCATTTATATAATTGCCTGTGGTCCCTCACTGCTACCTAGCTCTGTTGGATCTCTTCTGCTCTGATCACCAAGAACACTCATAATATCTTCACAGTTCCACTAGGGGTTCAGCATGTAGTTTGGGAAACAATGACCTAGAAAATAAAATCAAAGGCATAGCAGCCTCAGTACTGGAAGCAATTCTCAAAGTCTGAAGTTCTACTTTTTGCCAATATCATCTTTTTCATATTAACACTGACAAAACGTTGGCATACTAATCTTCTTATCAGGGCATTTCTTGGATGCTTTCCTGTTATGCCAATACAATATAACATGTCAGTGTTTCCATACGCTACTGCACCTTGACTGAAGCATTTTAAGAAACTGAACATGTTTTTTTGGCTTGCAAAGATTTTAAGGGTATTTTCATAGCTCCTGTTAAAAAGTTTTAACAAAAAAAGTCTGCAGCTAAAAGTTCACAGTCATAGAAAGAATAAAATAATAAACAAATGGCATATTCCGTTAAAAAAATTAATTCACATTGTCAGAGTCCTATCTCCAATCTTTGATTCCTGCGTATCAATTCAAAGGAAGAATATTTCATAAAATAAGTTCCAAGTGCTCTCTTTCTCCAAGTAAGTTTACCACTACTAAATGCCTGGAGATTTTGCAGAGTATGAACCAAACCAGAGACAAAAGATTATTTCTAGGACACTGAATGCCCCATGATAAAATTGTTAACCTAACTCTAATTTCTCAGAAGTTCAAAAATATAGAGATCTGTCATTTTAGTTTGACATTATCCCAAATCACCCTAAAACAGCGAAACCTTCAGAAAACACAAACTAATACCAAGAACTAAACATTACATTTGAATGAAAAAGGGGATGTACAACATTTATAATACTGCCTGTGTCATATTACAAAAGTTCCTAGCAAGACTGGAATTTCTGTGTTATATATACATTCTCCCAATTCCATTAAATAATTCTATGTCTGTTAAAGACCTCAAATATTTTCATATAAAATCAAATAGAGAAAGCACATAAAGCTACAGACATTTCAAACTTATTATTTAACATTTGTATTATATGTTCTATGTATTAGGCCATGTTCTAAGTGTTCTTGAAGTATTAACTCAATATTCCTAACAATTCTATGGGGTAGGTATAATTTTTTTTTTTTTTTTTGGCAGCACGCGGGCCTCTCACTGTTGTGGCCTGTCCCTTTGCGGAACACAGGCTCCGGACGCGCAGGCTCAGCAGCCATGGCTCACGGGCCCAGCCGCTCTGCAGCTTATGGGATCCTCCTGGACCGGGGCACAAACCCGTTTCCCCTGCATCGGCAGGCAGACTCTCAACCACTGCGCCACCAGGGAAGCCCGGTAGATATAATTTTTATCATTCCCATTTAGAGATGAAAAAACAGACACAAAGATAAAGATGAGGTATGAAGAGGTTAATTACAATTAATTCCAGAGACTCCCTCCCGGCTAGCTGTGGTGCACTAGCACCCTTCAGGCTGTCTTCACGCAGCCAACCCCAGTCCTCTCCCTCGGATCCGTGCGAAGCCAGAGCCTCAGCTCCCAGCCTCCGCCCACCCCAGCGTGTGAGCAGACAAGCCTCTCGGGCTGAGTGATGAACAGCTGCCTCCCACCCTCCCAGGAGACTCTCCAAGACCAGCAGAAGGTGCATCAAAAAGGTTCTTGCTGGTGAATTGGCAAATGAATCAAGGGAACTGGAAGGAATTCAGTATAGCTGGGGTAGGAAGCTGGAGAGCTGTGTGGATGAAAGGCTCTTCGTGCTCCAGCCAGGAGTCAGTGCTGTGCCTCTGAGGTGGGAGAGCCAAGTTCAGGACACTGGTCCACAAGAGACCTCCCAGCTCCACATAATATCAAATGGCAAAAATCTCCCAGAGATCTCCATCTCAACACCAGCACCTAGCTTCACTCAATGACCAGGAAGCTACAGTGCTGGACACACTATGCCAAACAACTAGCAAGACAGGAACACAACCCCACCCATTAGCAGAGAGGCTGCCTAAAATCATAATAAGTCCACAGACACCCAAAAACACACCACCCGACGTGGACCTGCCCACCAGAAAGACAAGACCCAGCCTCACCCACCTGAACACAGGCACTAGTCCCCTCCACCAGGAAGCCTACACAACCCATTGAACCAACTTTAACCACTGGGGAAAGACACCAAAAACAACAGGAACTAAGAACCTGCAGGCTGCAAAAAGGAGACCCCAAACACAGTAAGATAAGCAAAATGAGAAGACAGAAAAACACACCACAGATGAAGGAGCAAGATGAAAACCCACCAGACCTAACAAATGAAGAGGAAATAGGCAGTCTACCTGAAAAAGAATTCAAAATAATGATAGTAAAGATGATATAAAATCTTGGAAATAGAATAGAGAAAATGCAAGAAACATTTAACAAGGACTTAGAAGAACTAAAGATGAAACAAGCAATGATGAACAACACAATAAATGAAATGAAAAATACTCTAGATGGGATCAACAGCAGAATAACTAAGGCAGAAGAACGGATAAGTGACCTGGAAGGTAAAATAGTGGAAATAACTACTGCAGAGCAGAATAAAGAAAAAAGAATGAAAAGAACTGAGGACATTCTCAGAGACCTCTGGGACAACATTAAACGCACCAACATTCAAATTATAGAGGTTCCAGAAGAAGAGAAAAAGAAAGGGACTGAGAAAATATTTGAAGAGATTATAGTTGAAAACTTCCCTAATATGGGAAAGGAAATAGTTAATCAAGTCCACGAAGAACAGACAGTCCCATACAGGATAAATCCAAGGAGAAACATGCCAAGACACATATTAATCAAACTGTCAAAAATTAAATACAAAGAAAACATGTTAAAAGCAGCAAGGGAAAACCAACAAATAACACACAAGGGAATCCCCATAAGGTTAACAGCTGAACTTTCAGCAGAATCTCTGCAAGCCAGAAGGGACTGGCAGGACATATTTAAAGAGATGAAGGAGGAAACCTGCAACCAAGATTACTCTACCCAGCAAGGATCTCATTCAGATTGGATGGAGAAGTTAAAACCTTTACAAACAAGCAAAATCTGAGAAAGTTCAGCACCAACAAACCAGCTGTACAACAAATGCTAAAGGACCTTCTCTAGGCAAGAAACACAAGAGAAGGAAAAGACCTACAATAACGAACCCAAAACAATTAAGAAAATGGGAATAGGAACATACATATCAATAATTACCTTAAATGTAAATGGACTAAATGATCCCACTAAAAGACATAGATTGGCTGAATGGATACAAAAACAAGACCCATATATATGCTGTCTACAAGAGACCCACTTCAGACCTAGAGACACATACAGACTGAAAGTGAGGGGATGGAAAAAGATATTCCATGCAAATGGAAACCAAAAGAAAGCTGGAGTAGCAATTCTCATATCAGACAAAATAGACTTTAAAATAAAGACTATTAGAAGAGACAAAGAAGGACACTACATAATGATCAAGGGATTGATCCAAGAGGAAGATATAACAATTGTAAATATTTATGCACCCAACACAGGGGCACCTCAATACATAAGGCAAATACTGACGCCATAAAAGGGGAAATTGACAGTAACAGATTCATAGTAGGGGACTTTAACACCCCACTTTCACCAATGGATAGATCATCCAAAATGAAAATAAACAAGGAAACACAAGCTTTAAATGATACATTAAACAAGATGCACTTAATTGATATTTATAGGACATTCCATCCAAAAACAACAGAATACACATTTTTCTCAAGTGCTCATGGAACACTCTCCAGGATAGATCATATCTTGGGTCACAAATAAAGCCTTGGTAAATTTAAGAAAATTGAAATTGTATCAAGTATCTTTTCCAACCACAACGCTATGAGACTAGATATCAATTACAGGAAGAGATCTGTAAAAAATACAAACCCATGGAGGCTAAACAATACACTACTTAATAACGAAGTGATCACTGAAGAAATCAAAGAGGAAATGAAAAAATACCTTGAAACAAATGACAATGGAGACACTACGACCCAAAACCTATGGGATGCAGCAAAACCAGTTCTAAGAGCGAAGTTTATAGCAATACAATCCTACCTTAAGAAACAGGAAACATCTCGAATAAACAATCTAACCTTACACCTAAAGCAATTAGAGAACGAAGAACAAAAAACCCCAAAGTTAGCAGAAGGAAAGAACTCATAAAAATCAGATCAGAAATAAATGAAAAAGAAATGAAGGAAACGATAGTAAAGATCAATAAAACTAAAAGCTGGTTCTCTCAGAAGATAAACAAAATTGATAAACCATTAGCCAGACTCATCAAGACAAAAAGGGAGAAGACTCAAATCAACAGAATTAGAAATAAAAAAGGAGAAGTAATAACTGACACCGCAGAAATACAAAAGATCATGAGAGATTACTACAAGCACTCTATGCCAATAAAATGGACAACCTGGAAGAAATGGACAAATTCTTAGAAATGCACAACCTGCCAAGACTGAATCAGGAAGAAATAGAAAATATGAACAGACCAATTACAAGCACTGAAATTGAAAATGTGATTAAAAATCTTCCAACAAACAAAAGCCCAGGACCAAATGGCTTCACAGGCGAATTCTATCAAACATTTAGAGAAGAGCTAACACCTATCCTTCTCAAACTCTTCTAAAATATAGCAGAGGGAGGAATACTCCCAAACTCATTCTACGAGGCCACCATCACCCTGATACCAAAACCAGAGAAGGATGTCACAAAGAAAGAAAACTACAGGCCAATATCACTGATAGACATAGATGAAAAAATCCTCAATAAATACTAGCAAACAGAATCCACCAGCACATTAAAAGGATCATACACCATGATCAAGTGGGGTTTATTCCAAGAATGCAAGGATTCTTCAATATATGCAAATCAATCAATGTGATATACCATAATAAAAAACTGAAGGAGAAAAACCATATGATCATCTCAATAGATGCAGAGAAAGCTTTCGATAAAATTCAACACCCATTTATGATAAAAACCCTGCAGAAAGTAGGCAGAGAGGGAACTTTCCTCAACATAATAAAGGCCATATATGACAAACCCACAACCAACATCATCTTCAATGGTGAAAAACTGAAAGCATTTCCACTAAGATCAGGAACAAGACAAGGTTGCCCACTCTCACCACTCTTATTCAACATAGTTTTGGAAGTTTTAGCCACAGCAATCAGAGAAGAAAAGGAAATAAAAGGAATCCAAATCGGAAAAGAATAAGTAACGCTGTCACTGTTTGCAGATGACATGATACTATAAATAGAGAATCCTAAAGATGCTACCAAAAAACTACTAGAGCTAATGAATGAATTTGGTAAAGTAGAGGGATACCAAATTAATGCACAGAAATCTCTTGCATTCCTATACACTAATGATGAAAAATCTGAAAATGAAATCAAGAAAACACTCCCATTTACCATTGCAACAAAAAGAATAAAATATCTAGGAATACACCTACCTAAGGAGACAAAAGACCTGTATGCAGAAAATTATAAGACACTGATGAAAGAAACTAAAGATGATACAAATACATGGAGAGATATACCATGTTCTTGAATTGGAAGAATCAACACTGTGAAAATGACTCTACTACCTAAAGCAATCTACAGATTCACTGCAATCCCTATCAAACTACCACTGGCAGTTTTCACAGAACTAGAACAAAAAATTTCACAATTTGTATGGAAACACAAAAGACCCCAAGTAGCCAAAGCAATCTTGAGAATGAAAAACAGAGCCAGAGGAATCAGGTTCCCGGACTTCAGACTATACTACATAGCTACAGTAATCAAGACAGTATGGTACTGGCCCAAAAACAGAAATACAGATCAATGGAACAGGATAGAAAGCCCAGAGATAAACCCACGCACATATGGTCACCTTATATTTGATAAAGGAGGCAGGAATGTACAGTGGAGAAAGGACAGCCTCTTCAATAAGTGGTGCTGGGAAAACTGGACAGGTACATGTAAAAGTATGAGACTAGATCACTCCCTAACACCATACAAAAAAATAAGCTCAAAATGGATTAAAGACCTAAATGTAAGGCCAGAAACTATCAAACTCTTAGAGGAAAACATAGGCAGAAGACTCTATGACATAAATCACAGCAAGATCCTTTTTGACCCACCTCCTAGAGAAATGGAAATAAAAACAAAAATAACCAAATGGGATGTAATGAAACTTCAAAGCTTTTGCACAGCAAAGGAAACCATAAACAAGACCAAAAGACAACCCTCAGAATGGGAGAAAATATTTGCAAATGAAGCAACTGAGAAAGGATTAATCTTCAAAATTTAGAAGCAGCTCACGCAGCTCAATAACAAAAAAACAAACAACCCAATCCAAAAATGGGCAGAAGACCTAAATAGACATTTCTCCAAAGAAGACATACAGACTGCTAACAAACACATGAAAGAATGCTCAACATCATTAATCATTAGAGAAATGAAAATCAAAACTACAATGAGATATCATCTCACACCAGTCACAATGGCTATCATCAAAAAATCTAGAAACAATAAATGCTGGAGAGGGTGTGGAGAAAAGGGAACACTCTTACACTGCTGGTGGGAATGTGAATTGGTACAGCCACTATGGAGAACAGTATGGAGGTTCTTTAAAAAACTACAAATAGAACTACCATATGACCCAGCAATCCCACTACTGGGCGTATATCCTGAGAAAACCATAATCCAAAAAGAGTCATGTACCAAAATGTTCATTGCAGCTCTATTTACAATAGCCTGAAGATGGAAACAACCTAAGTGTCCATCATTGGATGAATGGATATAGAAGATGTGGCACATATATACAATGGAATATTACTTAGCCATAAAAAGAAACGAAATTGAGCTATTTGTGTATAGACCTAGAGTCTGTCATACAGAGTGAAGTAAGTCAGAAAGAGAAAGACAAATACCGTATGCTAACACATATATATGGAATCTAAGAAAAGAAAATGTCATGAATAACCTTGGGGTAAGACAGGAATAAAGACACAGACCTACTAGAGAATGGACTTGAGGATATGGGGTGGGGGAAGGGTAAGCTGTGACAAAGTGAGAGAGAGTCATGGACATATAAACACTACCAAACGTAAAATAGATAGCTAGTGCAAGCAGCCGCATAGCACAGGGAGATCAGCTCGGTACTTTGTGTCCAACTGGAGGGGTGGGATAGGGAGGGTGGGAGTGAGGGAGACGCAAGAGGGAAGAGATATGGGAACATATGTATATGTATAACTGATCCACTTTGTTATAAAGCAGACACTAACACATCACTGTAAAGCAATTACACTCCAATAAAGATGTAAAAAGAATTTAATTCCAAATAAAAAACCTAGTTCAGTAGAAGAGTTATGTAGTAGAAATATGAACATCACTCTCACTCCCAATCCTTCTACTACCAACTGCAGCCTTAAGTAGCTGCTTAATATTTTAAATTCTGAAGGAAAATGTGTCTGTGTGATGAATGTCCTCAAGATAAAACCAGATTTCTTCATGTGCTTGTTTTCAACCCCAAGGAAGCAAATTCCCTAGTAAGTATAAAATTTAAAGTCAATCATCCTTTAAATGTTGCTTTGGTACAATTCAGCCTCTTCTTCCACACAGCAGACCATGGCTTCAATTCTCCTCTGCTTTTACTCACCACCAGTAAATATCTTGTCTCTCACTATTCCATAAAATATGAGGAGTTGGGCTTCCCTGGTGGCGCAGTGGTTGAGAGTCCGCCTGCTGATTCAGGGGACACGGGTTCGTACCCCGGTGGTAAGATCCCACATGCCACGGAGCGGCTGGGCCCGTGAGCCATGGCTGCTGAGCCTGCATGTCCGGAGGCTGTGCTCAGCAACGGGAGAGGCCACAACAGTGAGAGGCCCGCGTTCCCCCTCCCCCCCCCAAAAATATGAGAAGTTCTTTCTTCTAGAGGAAGAAATAAATCACATATTTAAACCTAAAATATATTTAAATGAAAATGAACTTCTTGTTAAAAGCTGTAATATAGAATGGCATGGGTTTTTTCTCAGTTCATACCTAAGGCAGATGTCCCTTTACCTTAATGAAAACTTATCAGAGTATGCTCTTAAAAAATAAGGAAATTACATTCTATAGCTTAAAAGGCAAACTTGGAATTGTCTCTAACATTGACATACATGTCAGGTTATGTCCATATTCACAAAAAGCTGCTGAATCTAGTCCTTTGAAGGAATGGATCAGGTCTGCTTTCCCACTACTGTGGCCATGACTGCATACCCAGAGCATATCACAGCTCAAAAGACACATTTCATGAGTAAATCAACAAACTACGCATTTAAACCCCCAAAGTTTAAGCAGTTTTGGTATAGCCTATATATTCAGTATAGAGTCCTTAACATGATTAAATTGAGAGGGAGAATATACCCTTTGACAGACATAGTTACAAACGTGAGGAAATGTTCCTGCACACAAAAGCCAAGGCTGGTGGTGGAAGTAGATTTTTGCTGAAGTGGTGGTGAATGTTCTTCTTTCAGTGGATTCCTATACCTCCATATTCCATTGAATCACAAGGACCCAGAGGGTGTATCTCTTTCTCTGATTTAACCAGCCTGCTTTTCATAAAAAACAGCTTCTAATCTCCACCTAACAAACAGAGAAGCCACACATAAAAACAAAAGACCTCAGATAGAAAAAAAGAAGCTTGAAAAAGAAGAACTAAGTTGAAAGTCTGACACTTCCTGATTTCAAAATATATTAGAAAGCTACAGTATTCAAAATATGTACTACTGGCATAAAGACACATAGAGACTGATGGAAAAGAACAGAGATCCCCAGAAGTAAATTCTCATGAATAAGTTCAAATAATCTTCAAAAAGCGTGCCAACACTATTAAATGGGGAAAGGACAGTCTTTTAAATGTAAGACCTGAAACTATAAAACTTCTAGAAGAGAAGAAGGGGAATTCACGATGTTGGATTTGACAATGATTTCTTGTACGTGATTTCCAGAGCAGAGGCAACAAAAAGAAAAGGAAAAATAACAGAAATGAAGAATTCCTTTGATAGGTTTATTAGTAGACTGTTCATGGTTGAGCAAGAAGATATATCAGAATCCTCAAAAACTGAGAGGAAAGAGAATAAAAGCTGAAAAAAAAAAAACCTCTAGAAAATCCAAGGACTGTAGGACAACTACAGAAGGTATAACATACATGTAATGGGAATGCCAGAAGGAAAGAAAGAGAGAAAGGAACAGAAGAAATATTTGAAACAATGACAGAATTTCTCCCAAATTAATTTCAGAAAACAACCCACAGATCTCAGGAAGTTCAAAGAACACCAAGGAGGATAAATGCCGAAAACAACTACAGCTCAGCATGTCATTTTCTTATTATATAAAATCAAAGATAAAGAAAATATCCTGAAAGAAACCAGAGTAAAAGACACCTTGCCTATAGAGAAACAAAGGTAAGAATTACATCTGACTTCTCAGAAACCATTCAAGTAAGAAGAGAGTGGAGTGAAATATTTAAAGTGTTGAGAGAAAAAAAATCATCAATCTAGAGTTTTATACTTTGTAAAATTATCCTTCAGAATGAAGGAAAGACTTTTTTAGAAAAAAAAAATTGAGAGAATTTGTTGTCAGGAGACCTGCTTTACAAGATATATTAAAAGAAGATTTTTAGAGATAAGGAAAATAATAAAGGTCAGAAACTCAGATCTACAAAGAGTTAAGGAAGAGCATCAAAGAAAAAATAAGTGAAAGTAAAATAAAACTGTTCTCTCTTATTATTAATTGATATAACACATAACAGTTTGTTCAAAATAATAATACCAACAATGTATTAAATTATTTATGCTTATGTGTATGTCATATATATACATATATATGCGCTTATGTATACATATATAAGTTAAATTAATGACAGCAGTGACACAAGGGACAGGAGGTAGGACTTAGGGTTATTTCGTTATTTGAAGGTACTCACACTACTCATGAAGTGGTACGTGTAATTTTAAAGTGGACTTAAATGGCTGTAAATGTATATGGCAAACTCTAGAGCAACCACTTAAAAAAGCAAAAAAATTAGTACGACTGATATGCTAAGAAAGGAGAGAAAATGGAATCATAGAATGCTCAGTAAAAACCACAAAAAGCAGAAAAAGAGTGGAAGACAAAAATAGGAACAAAGAACCAGGGCAAGAAAAAGAAAACAATAACAAATATGGTAGCTGTTAATCCAACGCTATCAATAATCACTTTGAATATCAATGGTCTAAATTCACCAATTAAAAAACACAGATTTTCATAGTGGATCAAAAAATAAGACTCAACTATATTTTATAAACAAGAAACCCACTTTAAACATAAAGACCTATATAGATTCAAAGTAAATTGATACAGAAAAAATATCATGCTAACACTAGTTAAAGAAAGCAGATGTAGCTATATCAGTTTCAGATAGAGCTGACTTCAAAGCAAAGAAAGTTATCATGGATAAAGAAGGGAATTACACAATGATAAAGGAGTCAAAGTGGTCAATTCTCCAAGAAGACAAACAGACCAGAACACTAGCACCTTGAATACAACAGCACATTAAAAGGATCACACACCGCAACCAATTGAAATTTATCAATGTAATGCAAAGATAGTTCAATATACAAAAATCAATTAATGTAATATATCATATCAACAGAATAAAGATTAAAAATCATGATTATCTAAAGAAATGGAGATAGGATGTTTGGCAAAATTTAAAAAAACTTTTATGATAAAAACTCTCATCAAACTAGGAATAGAAAGAAAATACCTCAACACAATAAAAGCCAAATATGAAAAGCCCACAGCTAAAATCATATTTGTAAAAAACTGAAAGTTTTTCCTCTAAAATCAGGAACAAGGCAAGGATCCCTACTCTTGCCACTTCTATTTAACATAGTACTGAAAGTCCTAACTAGAACAATCAGGCAAGAAAAATAAAAGTCATTCAAATTAGAAAGGAACAAGTAAATTATTCCAGTTTGCAAATGACATGATTTTTTATGTAGAAAACCCAAAGGACTCCATAAAAACCTTTTGAACTAGTAAACAAATTCAGTAAAGTTGCAGAATACAATATCAACATACAAAAATTAGTTGTGTTTCTACACATTGCAACAAACTAATTACAGCTAACTAACAACAAACTACTTGAAAAGGAAATTTTTTAAAAATCCCATTTACAAAAGCATCAAAAGGAATAAAAACCTTAGGAATAAGCTTAACTAAGGAGGTGAAAGATTTATATACTGAAACATAGAAAACACTGATGAGAGAAATTAAACAAGACACAGGAAAATGGAAAGATAACCTCTGTTTATGGTTGGAAGAATTAATGTTATTAAAATGTCCATACTACCCAAAGTAATCTACACATTCAGTATAATTCCTATGACAATCCCAGAGAGTTTTTCTTTTTTACATAAATAGAAAAAACAATTCTATAATTCATATGGAACCACAGAAGACCATGAATAGCCAAACCTACCTTGAAAAACAAGAACAAAGCTGCAGGTATCACACGTTCTGATTTGAAAATATATTATGAAGCTACACTAATCAAAACAGTATGGTACTGGCATAAAAACAGAAACATAGACCAATGGAATAGAATAGAGAACCTAGATATAAATATACAAATATATGATCAGTTGATCTTTCACAAGAGTGGTAAGAATATATGAAAGGGAAAGGATAACTTTTTCAACAAATGGTACTGGGAAAGCTGGATATCCACATGTAAAAAAATTAAATTGGAGACATTTTATATCAGACACAAAAATCAACACAAAATGTATTAAAGACTTAATAAGACCTGAAACTGTAAAACTCCTAGAGGCAAACAGCAGAAAGCGTAGAGGAAAAGCTTCATGACACTGGCCTTGGAAATACTTTCACAGATATGACACCAAAAGCACAGGTAAGAAAACCAAAAATAAACAAGCACGACTACATCAAACTAAAAAGCTTCTGCACAGCAAAGGAAACAATCAGCAAAGTGAAAAGTCAACCTACAGGATGGTAAAAAATATCTGCAAACATATCTGATAAGAGGTTAATCTCGAAAATATATAAGAAATTCCTACAACTCATTAGCAAAAACAACAAACAAAACCAAAACAAATAGCCAAGACATCGAAGCAACCTAAATGTCCATCAAAAGAGGAATGGATAAAGATATGGTACTTATATACAATGGAATATTAGGCATAAAAAAAGAATGAAAAAATGCTATATGCAGCAACACAGACAGACCTTGAGATTATCATACTAGATGAAGTAAGTCAACATGGAAAGACAAATATCACATGATATCACTTATATGTGGAATCTAAAACAATGATACAAATGAACTAATTTACAAAACAAAAATAGTCTCACAAACATAGAAAATAAATTTTGGTTACCAAAGGGGAAAGGGGGTGGGGGGGGATAAATTAGGAGTTTGGGATTAGCAGATACAAACTATTACATATAAAACAGATAAACAACAAGGTCCTACTATATAGCACAGGAAACTATATTCAATAACTTGTAATAAACCATAATGGAAAAGAATATAAAAAAGAATATATATATATATATATCGTATACACACACACACACACACACACACACACACATATGTATAACTGAATCACTTTGTTGTAGACCAGAAACTAACACACACTGTAAATCAACTGTACTTCAAAAAAAAAAAATGTACTAAGGACTTGAATGGACATTTCTCCAAAGACACACAAATGGCCAAAAAGTATATGAAAAGGTGCTCAACATGGAGGCTAAAAAGTGCACTACTTAATAACCAAGAGATCACTGAAGAAATCAAAGAAGAAATTAAAAAATACAAAGAAACAAATGACAGTGAAAACACGAAGACCCAAAACCTATGGGACGCAGCAAAAGCAGTTCAAGAGGTAAGTTTATAGCAATTCAATCTCACCTCAAGAAATAAGAAAAATCTCAAATAAACAATCTAACCTTACACCTAAAGCAATTAGAGAAAGAAGAACAAGAAAACACGTAGTCAGTAGAAGGAAAGAAATAAAGATCAGATCAGATATAAATGAAATAAAAATGAAGAAAACAATAGCAAAGATCAATAAAACTAAGAGTTGGTTCTTTGAGAAGATAAACTAAATTGATAAACCTTAAGCCAGACTCATCAAGAAAAAAAGGGAGAGGACGCCAATTGATAAAACTAGAAATGAAAAAGGAGAAATCACAACTGACACTACAGAAATACAAAGGATTAGAAGAGACTACTACAAACAATGATATGCCAATAAAATAGACAACCATGAAGAAATGGACAAATTCCTGGAAAGGTACAATTTTCCAAGACTGAACCAGGAAGAACTCAAAAATATAAACAGACTTACCATATATAATGAAATTGAAACTGTAATTAAAAATCTTCCAAAAAAAAAAAAGTCCAGGACCAGATGACTTCACAGGTGAATTCTATCAACATTTAGAGAAGAGCTAACACCTATCCTTCTCAAACTCTTCCAAAAAATTGCAGAGGGAGGAACACACCCAAATTCATTCTACAAAGCTACCATCACCCTGATACCAAAAACAAAGACATCACAAAAAAAGAAAATTACAGACGAATTTCACTGATGAACAGAGATGCAAAATTCCTCAACAAAATACTAGCAAACAGAATCCAGCAACACATTAAGAGGATCATACACCATGATCAAGTGGGATTCACCCCAGGAATGCAAGGATTCTTCAATATACGCTAATCAATCAATGTGATACACCATATTAAAAAATTAAGTAATAAAAACCATATGATCATCTCAATAGATGCAGAAAAATCTTTTGACAAAATTCAACAACCCATTTACGATAAAAATCTCATCAGAAAATGGGCATAGAGGGAACCTACTCAACGTAATAAAGGCCATATATGACAAACCCACAGCAAGCATCATACTCAATGGTGAAAAACTGAAAGCATTTCTACTAAGATCAGGAACAAGACAAGGATGTACACTCTCGCCACTCTTATTCAACATAGTTTTGGAAGTCCTAGCCATGGCAACAAGAGAAGAAAAAAGAAATAAAAGGAATCCAAATTGGAAAGGAAGAAGTAAAACTGTCACTGTTTGCAGATGACATGATACTATACATAGAAAATCCTAAAGATGCCACCAGAAAACTACTAGAACTAATCAATGAATTTTGTAAGGTTGCAGGATACAAAATTAATGCACATAAATCTCTGGCATTCCTGTACACCAAAAATGAAAAATCAGAAAGAGAAATGAAAGAAACACTCCCATTCACCATCACAACAAAAAGAATAAATTACCTAGGAACAAACCTGCCTAAGGAGGCAGAAGACTTGTACTCAGAAAACTATAAAACTCTGATGAAAGAAATCAAAGATGACATAAACAGATGGAGAAATATACCATGTTCTTGGATTGGAAGAATCAATACTGTGAAAATGACTATACTACCCAAATCAATCTACAGATGGAATGCAATCCCTATCAAACTACCAATGACATTTTTCACAGAATTAGAACAAAATATTTTACAATTCGTATGGAAACACAAAAGACCTCTAATAGCCAAAGCAATCTTGAGAAAGGAAAACAGAGCTGGAGGATTCAGGCTCCCCAACTTCAAATTATACTACAAAGCAACAGTAATCAAGACATTATGGTACTGGCACAAAAACAGAAATACAGATCAATGGTACAGAATAGAAAGCCCAGAGATAGACCCTCGCACATATGGTCACGTAATTTACGACAAAGGAGGCAAGAACATACAATGGAGAAAAGAGAGCCTCTTCAATAAGTGGTGCTGGGAAAACTGGACAGTTACATGTAAAAGAATGAAATTAGAACACTACCTAACACTGTACACAAAAATAAACTCCAAATGGATTAAAGACCTAAATGTAAGACCAGACACTATAAAACTCTTAGAGGAAAACATAGGAAAAACTCTTTGACATAAACCACAGCAAGATCTTTTTTGACCCACCTCCTAGAAAAATGAAAATAAAAACCAAAATAAACAAATGGGACTAAATGAAACTTAGAAGTTTTTGCACAGCAAAGGAAACCATAAACAAGATGAAAAGACACTCCTCAGAATGGAGAAAATATTTGCAAATGAAGCAACTGACAAAGGATTACTCTCCAAAATATACAAACAGCTCATGGAGTTCAATATCAGAAAAACAAACAACCCAATTAAAAAATGGGCAGAAGATCTAAATAGACATTTCACCAAAGGAGACATACAAATAGCCAAGAGGCACATGAAAAGATGCTCAACATCACTGATTATTAGAGAAATGCAAATCAAAACTACAGTCAGGTATCACATCACACCAGTCAGAATGGCCATCATCAAAAAATCTACAAACAATAAATGCTGGAGGGGGTGTGGAGAAAAGGCCACCTTTTTTTCACTGTTGGTAGGAATGTAAATTGATACAGCCACTATGGAGAGAGTATGGAGGTTCCTTAAAAAACTAAAAATAGAACTACCATATGACCTAGCAATCCCACTATTGGGCATATACCCTGAGAAAGTCATAATTCAAAAGGACACATGTATCCCAATATTCATTGCAGCACTATATAATAGTAATAGCCAGGACATGGAAACAACCTAAATATCCAATGATGGATGAATGGATAAAGAAGTTGTGGTACATATATACAATGGAATATTACTCAGCCATTAAAAGGAATGAAATTGGGTCATTTGTTGACATGAGGTTGGACCCAGAGTCTGTCATACAGAGTGAAGTAAGCCAGAAAGAGAAAAACAAATTCCGTATATATTAACACATATATGTGGAATCTAGAAAAATGGTACAGATGAACTTATTTGCAGGGCAGGAATAGAGATGTAGACGTAGAGAACAGATATGTGGACACAGCAGGGGAAGGGAAGGGTGGGATGAATTGGGAGATTAGGCTTGACATAAATACACCACCATGTGTAAAATAGATAGCTAGTGGGAACCTGCTCTGTAGCACAGGGAGCTCAGCTCAGTGCTCTGTGACAACCTAGATGGGTGGGATGGAGGGGGAGGGTGGGAGGGAGGTCCAAGAGGGAGGGGATATAGGTATATATCGCTGTACAGCAGAAACTAACACAACATTGTAAAGCAATTTTACTCCAATAAAACAAAATAAAAATGAATATATATATATATTATATACACACACACACACACACACACATATATATATGTATAACTGAATCACTTTGTTGTACACCAGAAACTAACACAACATGTAAATCAACTACACTTCAATCAAAAAAAATGTGCTAAGGACTTGAACGGATATTTCTTCACAGACACACAAATGGCCAACAAGTATATGAAAAGGTGCTCAGTATCACTAATCATCAAGGAAATGCAAATCAAAATAAGCTATTATCTCATACCTGTCAGGATGGCTCTTATAAAAAAACAAACACAAGAAGTGGTGATAAGAATGTGCATAAACAGAAAACCTGCACTGTTGGTGGAAATGCAAAATGGTGCAGCTGCAATGGAAAACAGTAATGGAGGCTCCCCCCAAAATTAAAAATAGGATGATCATATGATCCTGCAATTCCAATTATAGGAATATATCCAAAGAATTGAAATCAGTATCTTGAGGAGATATTAGCACTCCCATGTTCATTGCAGCACTATTCACAATAGCAAAAATGTGGAAACAACCTAAATGTCTGTTGACAAATGAATGGATAATGAAAGTGTGGTATATACATACAATGGAGTACTATTCCGCTTTTAAAAAGAAGGAAATTTTGAAATATGTGATAACATGGTTGCACCTTGAGGACATTATACTAAATGAAATAAGACAAAGAAAGACAACTACTGCATGATTCCTTTTAGATGAGATATCTAAATTAATCAAATTCATAAAATTAAAGACTGGAATGGTGGTTACCAGGTGCTGGGGGGAGGGGGAAGTGGGGAGTTATTGGTCAACAGGCATAAAGTCACAGTTAATGAAGATGAATAAGCTCCAGAGATTTGCTATTCAACATTGTACCTACAGTCAACAAAAATGTATTACATACTTAAAATTTGTTAAGTGGACAGAGCTCATGTTAAGTGTTTTTACCACAATAAAATTTTTAAAAAGTGAGAGAGAGAGAATTTATCACAAGGATTGGATAATCTTTATCAAGCCTGAACCACCCACACTGCCTGCTGCCAGAATTTGTAACTGAGAAAATGTAAACATAAATGCATTTTTAAACCTTGGGCATAGAGGGTTACACTAATACTCTTCTATTCATGGCTTATTATCATAGCAATCTATGTAAGAATTCGCTCTTACTTTAACATTTTTCTTCTGTCCTTGCCACCACAGACATCCTTTCTCATGTATGTAATATGTATAAACACATGGGTTCTTATAAAACGTACATTGTTTTATGAGTGTTTCTAACATGCCCAAGTGGTATTATATTATTGCCATTAACTCTTACTTTTTTCATTTAGCATTAGTTTCATGATTCATTCAAATTGCCATGAACATATTTAGTTGATTCCTTCTAAGTACAACACTAGACTCCATGATGTGCATTATTCACACTTGACCTCCCCATCCACAGAAAAAGACACTCAAATCATCTCAGGCTTCTAGCTATCACAAACAACATAGTGATTGACATCCTCACAGGTTCTGGAATAAGGATGACCAAACAACCTGCCAATATTTATTCTTGTTTTTAAAAGAGTTAAATCACTCAAGCAAAATTACTGCGGTATAGAAGAGATGTGCACTTAATATCACCAGGTACCGTCCAATGTCTCTCCAGGATGGCTGGCTTCACACTTCCAATGGCAGTACATAGGGTTCCTGCATCCATCCATATAGATTCTCCTCTCCATCACTTAGCAGTATTCAGCATTCTAGAATTTTAGTTCTAGAATTTTAGTTTTGTTACGGATACATTCTCAATATCTCTTTCTCTGTCTCTTTGGGTTGCATTATAGGAAAGAACACTAAGCTTAATATATTCACTGTTTTTATGGTAAGAGGAAGCAACACTGCTCTTTGTCTAGGGAGAGATATTACTTCATCCCTCAAGGTTACTTGTTGCCAACATAACCCTGAGAAATGACCTGGGTAAAGAGGGTCTCGCACTCTGGCGTCTCCAGCAAGAACACTCAGGGCTCATGGTGATTGCATCTCCCAAAAAGCACATTTCCCCACATTGCATAAATTCAGTAAATTACAGCCAGTATGAACTTGGACTACAAGTTTAGCTGTGCAGGAGGAAATAACACAGTTACATTCCTCTTTGCATTGACTTAATTCCAATCTAACCCCCATCCCATTGGAATAGCAGGAAATATAATCTTGGGCCATGCTTGGGTGAAAAACACAAATATAATATTCAATAAATTACCTTTTCCAAAGTGTTGTTGCTGTTATTGTTACTACTACTACTACTACTACTACTACTACTACTACTATTATGATTATTGTGCTATTCCAAATGGTTTGATTTTCTTTTAGTACTTTTTCTATTGATAAAAGTCCAACATATTACATGCCAATACTCTTTCCTTCCCAATGTCTTCATTACTGCCTCTCTCTAATCCAGCACATACTCACTCACATACTACTTGGAGAATGCTTAAGATTGACTAGTATTTAAAGGGTTATTCAGGAATACAGTTTACACTTTTTCCCTGCTAATTCTGTCAGCCAGAATTTAATCACAAAACTAAAGGATAACTGTTACAAAACTCTTCAACATTATTCTCTGTACAGATGGTGAACAATCTCTCCAAAAACTATGAATCCTGTGGAAACTTTGTAAAGAGTATTTACTGTTGTCAAAGATAAAGCCAAGGATAAAAAATGAACGTTAGGAGAGCAATATTAATGATGCAGTTGTCTAAAAAATAGGGACAAGTTTGTAATACATACAAAGCATTTCTTTCAATGCTATATCTAAGATAAATTGCTGAGCTGTTCCCAGGATGTACTACTCAGCAGCCACTCTTACTCTTCATTCCTCAAGAAGGAACAGGCAGATATTATTAACCTTGTTTATAAATGAGGTAACTAAATCTCAAAGTGACTTTTCAAGGATATTATCTTTCAAGGAAACTTTGTTGTGTTCTTGCCCCTTATATCAGTCAGTGTATGTGCTATAATACATCAAAATCAGTATGCTATTCTGAGGGGCTACAAGAAGACAGCTCTAGAATTTGGTATTCATTTTTTACTAAAAGATCAGAAGTTGGAACCACTGTTAAATTTTACCCATTCATTCTAGCTGGTTGAAAAGTCATGCATGCCACTCCTGAGATTCAGGCTCTCAAGAAAGTCCAAGAACAAATTTTAATGGCTTCTAACAATCTTCAGATGAGACAGGTAAGGCTGAAAACCTTTAAAATAACCCAATTTCTTCTTCTAATGGAAATATCTTAATTCTCTAAATGTTGAACTATAAATGTAATTGTTTTCCAAACTTTCTGCTCTTGAATAAAATATCAATAGTTGTAAATGCAGAGCTGGGGTAGTGAAAAGCAGCTATTACTCTTCCCCCTAGCAGAACATACACTAATAGAAATCTTTTATCTACTACAGAAACTTTCCAATTGGAATGTACAAGTTCAATTTTGAGTATTTGAAGCAAAGTTGTTAAACCTTAGTCCAAGTTTCTCCCCTAAAATTTTGCTTTTAAAGTCTTTTCAGGTCTACAGATTGTTATACAGGAAAAGCCAAAAGAGGATGCAAATCTCATTTTACCTCTGTAATTGTTATGCAAACGATGGGTCTTGGTTTTCTCTTGTGTAATTATTAATTTTTTTTTTGCTCAAATCCTCACCTGACACAGGGAAACACTCTCTGCTATAAAGTCTGTTATATCACAGCAGCACACAAATTAGTTTGTCAACAGGAACCTTTAATGATATTGCTTTGACTATATATTTTCATGGTCATATCCTCTTGAGGATCCCAGAGATTTAAAAAAATATCTTAGTCCTATCCTCTCTGGCATAATATGACCAATAAAGTTGGTGCCTTTCTTGGTCAGTCTCTCCCAGGGGACATCAAGGAATCATTCTTATGCCATTGCCCTCCTCTGATATAATCTGTATTCTCTGCTAAAAGGAATGTGACATCCTTGTCTTTGCCTCATCTGCAAGAGTTCTCTAGCTCTCTCAGACATTCTGGATATTACTAGAAAGCAGTCAGGGAGGTTTCTGTTGAATCTCCCAGTGCCAGATCTTGCTACAGAATGT
The DNA here is from genome assembly GCF_003676395.1 of Aethalodelphis obliquidens. Lineage (NCBI taxonomy): Eukaryota > Metazoa > Chordata > Mammalia > Artiodactyla > Delphinidae > Aethalodelphis > Aethalodelphis obliquidens. The sequence continues at coordinate 9,452,352 of NW_020837948.1, forward strand.
GACACCCTAAGTTGTCTCAGCTTCTACCTAGATATCACTTTCAAACTTCTCTTTAGGACAAAAGCTCTCCATACCTAAGGCACACAGCATTGCTGCCAAGGGTCAGAAAGTCTTCTGACTGTGGCTCTCTCTTCTCCAAAGGCCTCTTTGCCCCCTATGAAAGGGAGTCACTGAAAAATAAAATGTGTGCAGTCAAAACTCAGTGGGAGAGCTCAACAACAGAACGGAGAGGACAGAGAAAAAAGAGATTACCCAATTTGAAAAACAGAAAATAGACTGAAGAAATAAAAAGGGACTTGTGGGACAACAAAAGATCTATATTCCTGTCATAAGAATCCTAAAAGAAGAGGAGAAAGTGAGTGGGGTTAAAAAAGTGCTTGAAAGAAATAACATCTGAAAAATACTAAGAATTGCTAAGAAAGAAAAAAAGAGACATAAACCTACAGATTTAATAATCTGGATGAACCCAAGCAGCATAAACCTAAAGAAATCCCAACATAGTCAAACTTCTGAAAACTAAAGACAGAGAAAAAAAGTCTTGACAGTAACAACAGAGAAATAACACCTAGCCTATATAGAAAAACAATTCAAAAGACAGATTTCTCATCAGAAACCATGGAGGACAGAAGAAAGTGGTACATTTTTCAAGAGATGAAAGAAAAGATTCTGTCAACCCAGAATACTATACTCAGCAAAATTATACTTTAAGAATGAAGGGGAAATCAAGACATTCTCAGATGAATTAAACTAAAAGAATTTGATAAACAACAAGGTCCTACTGTATAGCACAGGGAACTATATTCAATATCCTGTGATAAACCATAATGGAAAGAATATTAAAAAGAATGTATACATGTATAATTGAGTCACTTTGCTGTACAGCTGTAATTGACACAGCATTGTAATTCAACTATACTTCAATAAAAAATAAATTTAATAAAGAATCTAAAAAAAGAATTTGTTGCAAGCACATCTACTCTAAAACAATGACTAAATAAATTGAAAATAGAAATGAACAATAAAATTGAAAAGAGAAAAATAGAAAAAAACCCCAATAAAACAAAAATCCAGCCTTTAAAAAAAAGATTGTTGACAAAGATAAAAGGAGAAAATAAGCAAATTACTAATATCAGAATGAAACCAGGCCATATCAGTACACACTCTGCAGATTTCAAGAAGATAAGGGTATAATACAAACAACTCTACGCAAATACATTCAACAACTTAAACGAAATGGACTAATAACTCAAAAAACAATAATTACTATAAATCATTTAATATGAAATAGATAATTAGAAAAGCCCTACAGATATTAAGAAAATTGAATTCATAATTTTTAAACTCCCAAAAAAGAAAGTTCCAGGTCTAGATGGTTCCACCAAAGAATTCTACCATATATTTAAAGTAAACTTAACATCAGTTATGTATGATCTCTTCCAGAAATCTCAAGAGGCGGAATACTTCCCAAAGTGTTTTGTGAGGCTGGTATTATCTTGATCCCCAAACCAGGAAAAGTACAAAAAAGGAAAACTGCAAACCAATATCCCCCATATTATTTAGACACAAAATGTCTTAATAAATATTAGAAAATAGAATTCAGCAATATATAAAAAGAACTGTATACCATGACAAAGTGGATTTATTCTAGGGATGAAAGTCTGGTTCACAATTCAAACATCATTCAATGTAATCCACCATATTAAAAAGTTAAACAAGAAAAACACTTGATCATATCAATTAATGAAGAAAAAAAAATGACAAAATTCAACTCTTATTCATGATTTAAAAACCCCAGAAAAATAGAAAAGAGGAAAACTTCTTCAACCTAATAACAAGCATCTACAAAAAGCCTATAGCTAACATTATACTTAATGGTGAAAGATGGAATGTTTCTTTCTATGACTGAGAACAAGGCTAGGATGTCTGACTTCCCCACTCTTATTCAACATCAAGCTGGAAGCTCTAACCAGTACAACAAGGCAAGAAATGGGAATAAAAGGCATACAGATCAGAAAGGAAGAAATATAACTCTCCGTATCTGCAGATGACATGATTGCAAAAATAATCCCAAGATAACCATAAAAAACTTGTAGACCTACAGTTGCACACTGAACAACATGAGGGTTAGGGGTACCAACACCCATGCAGTTGAAAATGTGTGTATAAATTTAGTCACTCCTCCTTATGTGCAGCTCCACATTCTTGGATTTAACAAACCACAGATCATACAGTAGTATAGCATGTATTTTTAAATTAATTTTTATTGGAATATAGTACATATATATTTTTGTTTCCAAAGAGGAACTTTATTTATTTATTTTTAACATCTTTATTGGAGTATAACTGCTTTACAATGGTGTGTTAGTTTCTGCTGTATAACAAAGTGAATCAGCTATACATATACATATATCCCCATATCTACTCCCTCTTGTGTCTCCCTCCCACCCTCCCTATCCCACCCCTCCAGTTGGACACAAAGTACCGAGCTGATCTCCCTGTGCTATGCGGCTGCTTCCCATTAGCTATCTGTTTTACAATTGATAGTGTATATATGTCCATGTCACTCTCTCATTTCAACCCAGCTTACCCTTCCCCCTCCCCACGTCCTCAAGTCCATTCTCTATGTCTGTGTCTTTATTCCTGTCCCACCCCTAGGTTCTTCAGGACGCTTTTTTTTTTTTTTAAATTCCATGCATGTTAGCATACGGTACCTGTTTTTCTCTTTCTGACTTACTTCACTCTGTATGATAGTCTATAGCTCCATCCACCTCATTAGAAATAACTCAATTTAGTTTCCTTTTATGGCTGAGTAATATTCCATTGTATATATGTGCCAAATCTTCCTTATCGATTCATCTGCTGATGGACACTTAGGCTGGCAATTGTAAATAGAGCTGCAATGAACATTGTGGTACAAGACTCTATTTGAATTACGGTTTTCTCAGGGTATATGACCAGTAGTGGAATTGCTAGGTCATATGGAAGTTCTATTTTTAGTTTTCTAAGGAACATCCATACTGTTTTCTATAGTGGCTTTATTAATTTACATTCCCACCAACAGAGAAAGAGGGTTCCCTTTTCTCCACACCCTCTCCAGCATTTATTGTTTATAGATTTTTTGACGATGGCCATTCTAACTGGTGTGAGGTGATACCTCATTGTAATTTTGATTTGCATTTCTCTAATGATTAGTGATGTTGAGCATTCTTTCATGTGTTTGTTGGCAATCTGTATACCTTCTTTGGAGAAATGTCTATTTAGGTCTTCTGCCCATTTTTGGATTGGGTTGTTTGTTTTTTTGATATTGAGCTGCATGAGCTGCTTGTATATTTTGGAGATTAATCCTTTGTCAGTTGCTTCATTTGCAAATATTTTCTCCCATTCTGAGTGTTGTCTTTTGGTCTTGTTTATGGTTTCCTTTGCTGTGCAAAAGTTTTAAGTTTCATTGTCCCATTTGTTTATTTTTGTTTTTATTTCCATTACTCTAGGAGGTGGGTCAAAAAGCATTTTGCTGTGATTTATGTCATACAGTGATCTGCCTATGTTTTCCTCTAAGAGTTTTACAGTGTCTGGTCTTACATTTAGGTCTTTAATCCACTTGGAGTTTATTTTTGTGTATTGTGTTAGAGAGTGATCTAATTTCATTCTTTTACATGTAGCTGTCCAGTTTTCCCAGCACCATTTGTTGAAGTGGCTGTCTTTTCTCCATTGTATATTCTTGCCTCATTTATCAAAGATAAGGTGACCATTAGTGCGTGGTTTTATCTCTGAGCTTTCTATCCTGTTCCACTGATCTATGTTTCTGTTTTTGTGCCAGTACCATACTGTCTTGATTACTGTAGTTTTTTAGTATAGTCTGAAGTCTGGGAGCCTGATTCCTCCAGTTCCGTTTTTCTTTCTCAAGATTGCTTTGGCTATTTGGGGTCTTTTGTGTTTCCATACAAATTGTGAAATTTTTTTTCTAGTTTTGTGAAAAATGCCAGTGGTAGTCTGATAGGGATTGCACTGAATCAGTAGATTGCTTTGGGTAGTATAGTCATTTTCACAATGTTGATTCTTCCAATCTAAGAACACGGTATATTTCTCCATCTGTTTGTATCATCTTTAATTTCTTTCATCAGTGTCTTATAGTTTTCTGCATACAGGTCTTTTGTCTCCTTAGGTAGGTTTATTCCTAGGTGTTTTATTCTTTTTGTTGCAATGGTAGATGGGACTGTTTCCTTAATTTCTTTCAGATTTTTTATCGGTAGTGTATAGGAATGCAAGAGATTTCTGTGCATTAAATTTTTATCCTTATAACTTATCACATTCATTGATTAGCTCTAGCAGTACTCTGGTAGCATCTTTAGGATTCTCTATGTGTAGTATCATGTCATCTGCAAACAGTAACAGTTTTACTTCTTTTCCAATTTGGACTCTTTTTATTTCTTTTTCTTCTCTGATTGCTGTGGTTAAAATTTCCAAAACTATGTTGAATAATATTGGTGAGAGTGGGCAACCTTGTCCTGTTCCTGATGTTGGTGAAAATGGTTTCAGTTTCACCACTGAGAATGATGTTGGCTGTGGGTTTGTCATATATGGCTTTTATTATGTTGAGGTATGTTCCCTCTATGCCCACTTTCTGAAGGGTTTTTATCATTAATGGGTTTTGAATTATGTCAACAGCTTTTCCTGCATCTACTGAGATGATCACATGGTTTTTCTCCTTCAATTTGTTAATATGGTATATCACATTGATTGATTTGCATATACTGAAGAATCCTTGCATTCCTGCGATAAACCCCACTTGATGATGGTGTATGATCCTCTAATGTGCTGTTGGATTCTGTTTGCTAGTATTTTGTTGAGGATTTTAGCATTTATGTTCATCAGTGATATTGGCCTATAGTTTTCTTTTTTTGTGGCATCTTTGTCTGGTTTTGGTATCAGGGTGATGGTGACCTCGTAGAATGCATTTGGGAGTGTTTCTCCCTCTGCTATATTTTGGAAGAGTTTGAGAAGGATAGGTGTTAGCTCTTTTCTAAATGTTTCATAGAATTTGTCTGTCAAGCCATCTGGTCCTGGGCTTTTGTTTGTTGGAAGATTTTTAATCACAGTTTCAATTTCAGTGCTTGTGATTGGTCTGTTCATGTTTTCTATTTCTTCCTTGTTCAGTCTCGGAAGGTTGTGCTTTTCTAAGAATTTTTCCATTTCTTCTGGGCTGTCTATTTTTTTCACATATAGTTGCTTGTAGTAATCTCTCATGAACCTTTGCATTTCTGCAGTGTCAGTTGTTACTTCTCCTTTTTCATTTCTAATTCTATTGATTTGAGTCTTCTCCCTTTTTTTCTTCATGAGTCTGGCTAATGGTTTATCAATTTTGTTTATCTTCTCAAAGAACCAGTTTTTAGTTTTATTGATCTTTGCTATTGTTTCCTTCATTTTTTTTCCATTTATTTCTGATCTGATCTTTATGATTTCTTTCCTACTGCTAACTTTGGAGGGTTTTTTTTGTTCTTCTTTCTCTAATTGCTTTAGGTGTAAGGTTAGGTTGTTTATTTGAGATATATCTTGTTTCTTGAGGTAGGAACAAATCCCCTAAGAATTTCCCTCTTAGAACTGCTTGTGTTGCATCCCATAGGTTTTGGGTCGTCATGTTTTCATTGTCATTTGTTTCTAGGTATTTTTTGATTTCCTCTTTGATATCTTCAGTGATCTCTTGGTTATTTAGCAGTGTATTGTTCAGACCCTATGTGTTTGTATTTTTTACAGATTTTTTCCTGTAATTGATACCTAGTGTGATAGCATTGTGGTTGGGCAACAGGAGAATGAATCATTTATTATTTACTGTGAGGTATTTAATAAATCTATCTTTGATTCAGAATACCTCATGTATGTATGTATTCATGTATGTATTTGGGATAAAATGAATACATAGGAATATTAAACATTCTAAAGTAACCAAATATTTTTTTCTGATGAATAAAGGAGGCAGATCTCCCTTTAATGTAAATTTATATTATATTTTCTCTAACGAAACAAATAATTGTTGTAAACACCCAGGAATTCACTTTTCCAATTACCAGGAGTTTTAACCATAGTGGTTAAAACCAAAGACAATGGCATTAGACCTGGGTTGAGTTACTCAATGGGCTTCTGTATCCTTCTCTGTAATATAAGAACATTATTGGAGGATTATATCAGCTACCCAGCTATGTAAGTAAGCCTGGAAGCATATCCTCCAGACTTTGACTGAGAGCTTTATTCCAACCAAAAGAGAGAACCTGAGCCAGAATCACCCAGCTAAATGTCTCCCATCTCTGATCGTCAGAAACTATAAGAGATAATAAACTGTTTTAAGCTGTTAAAATTTGGTGTAACTTGTTACTCAGTATTAAATAAATAATACAGATACTATACATAAAATTATTTTCATAATACTTGGCATACATTCTAGTAAATGCTGGCCAATAGGAGCAGCAGCAGCACCTAGAGGGAGGTGATGCGATTACCTAGCAGGGAACTCATGAATGCAAAGACCGGAGCTGTTTGTATTTCAAAACAATGTAATTCTAACAACTACATAAGAGCCAAAGATAACCTTCATAGCATGATAATAATTCAACCTCTATAAGCACAGAGATTTTGCAGATGCAATCCCTTATTCCAAAGGCAATGAAAGTTCAGAAACTCTCACCGGCTCTCCCAAAGAATCCCTTCTCTCAAGTGGGATAACTTTGACCCACTCATGGAACACCAAAACAGAGAGAGAGAGTCCTTTTTGAGGGGAAAAGAAGAGCATTTCTCAGACCAGAGAGTAAAAACTGAGCTGCTTTCTTCTGTGACAGTGATAAAAACAATAAGGTATTACATAAAGACACAGATATATGACATATACCAAATTTGCAGAGGAGAATTCATGTTCCAGTGTCATGGTTTAATAAGTTCAAATTGCCTTCTATGTGATAATAAGTTTATATTTTCATCTGTCTATAGAGTAATAAGTGGTAGGTGGTGGGGGGGGGCAGAGGACAGAGCCCAAACTGCAGTTTGAAAATGATAATGCACAGGCCCATGGTATTTCTTTATAGAACTATATAGCAAAGTCAAAATGAATACCCATCAATCATTATCTGGTTAGAATACCACATTAGTAAAAGTGACTAGGACAGATGAGCAATGTTTGAATATATGTCACCTTATTTCACAGTGGACCCTATCCATGTGAAAGATCATCAGGGTCAAGGAAGTCTGTTGTTTAATAATGAATATTTCCATGCCTGGCAGTAGGATCATGAGTAATAACCACTGTTTCTCTCTTTACTAATTTTAGAAATCATTTAATCCACCATGGTTATATCCAATAGTCCAAAACAATATTCAACAAATCATAGACTTGAACTGTCTAAAATATTACAATGCCTGACATTTATTCATTTTTTTCAAGGAATATTTGTGATATATCTTTCTTAGGCTGGTAATTAAGGCCTTTTGAAAACTGGTCCTAATATGACTTTCTTACTATCATACCACCTTATACATCTAGGTTAATTGAAATGATGCCCTCAATCACCCTGCTCTACCTGAATTCATATCAGTTCTTCAAGTTTAAAGACTACCAATATTTCAAGAATGCCACATTCCACCTCTGAATTGCCATAGCATTTTCTTTGAAACCAGCATACAATAAGATTGCTATGTAGAAAATCCATTAGAATTGACTAAAAAAAGCTACTGGAACTAATGAGTGATTTGGGAAAGGTTCAGGATACAAGATCAATATTTTAAAAAGGCAACTGTATTTAGATATTTTAACAATAAACAATCAGAAATTGAAATGAAAAGATAATAGCATTTACAATACATCAAAAGTATGAAACCCTGTGGGATAAAACTGACAAAACATGTTTAAGACATAAACTAAAAAGTACCAAACATTGATATATCATATCCTGGGTTCAGAAGACTCAATATTGCTAAATATAAATTCTTTCCAAATTTATTCAGAAATTTAATTTATTCCCAATAAAAATCTCAGCAAGACATTTTAAAGAATTTGACAAGCTAATTCTAATATTTATATAGAAATTCAAAGGCCATACAATTGGTCAAAACAGTTTTCAAAAAACAAAGATGGAAGACTAACTTTACCTGATTTCAAGACATTTGGTAATCTAGGCAGTATGGTAATTGTGTCAAGATAGACAATATCAATATATCAATGGATCTAAAGAGAATCTCCAGAAATAGACCCACACATAGATGGACAATTGATCTTAAAACGTACAAATGAAATCCAATAGAGAAAGGGTAGCCTTTTAATACATGGTGCTGAATCTGTTGGCTATCTATATGCAACTTCAACCCATACCTTGAACACTATACAAAAATCTACTCAATACTGGATCACAGCTCTAAATGTAAAACCTAGAAGAAAACAGCAGAAAATCTTTGTGACCTGGTTCTGGCAAAGAGTCGGATTTCTTAAGTAAGACATCAAAAACATGATCCATAAAAGAAAAAATTGACAAATGGAACCTCACCAAAATTAGAAACATTTGCTTTTTGAAACAAACTGTTAAGGGAATGAAAATACAAGGTAAAGACTAAGGAGGAAATATTTTCAAGTCATATATCTGATAAAGGATTCTATCTAGAATAAATAAAGAATTCATAAAACTCAATAAAGAGAAAACCCACTAAAAACAATTTTAAAATTTGAAATATAATCATCATGCTATCAGAGAGCATATATGTCATCATAAAAATTACACACACAAATGGCAAAGTGAAATGAAAATCTTTGACAGAGAAGGGAATGGCAACAGGCAAGCACATAGGGATTGAGTTTACAAGCACAGTATTCCTTAGTAGGATATAAGTAATTAGTTTAAAGTGAAGAAAAGAAAACATAGTTGAAATATTAAAAATCCATTTTCAAATTCTTTTCACCCCAGCAGTAAATGTTTCTGTACAAAAAAGACAATCCCATGGTAGTGAAAACAAACATCACCACCCCTGTATTCAAAACAAGTACTATGTGAGTTGAGTGACCCACCACTGAATGTGCAAAAAAATTTTCTTTGTAAGTTTACTTACTATTTAAACTGCTTTAACGTGAGTGCTTAAACAATATCTCAGATCTAGCTGGTGAAGTCTTTGGGGGCCAAGCCTAAATTTCCTAATATTCTAAAGGCCTGGGGTTTTAGATAGTACTTACACAGCATGCCAACACTGGGGTAGTCACACAGAGGAATAATAAAAAGAGTCGGAATTCCAAGAGTTGGACACAGAATAAGGGGTTTACAAAATGAGAAAGACAAAGCTGTTAAAGAATGTATGGAAGGGAACGTTGAATGCTTTACAAAGTGTGACAACCTAAAGTATAAGCAATTCAACTATATTTAGTCCTTTCCATATTTACTCATAATCTAGTATAAATTGTGTAAGATTTTTTGGGGTAAAGCTAGATTGCCATACATAACGTGAAGAAATTCTCTTTCTGGAGGTACAAGTGAGAAATCTTGTTAACTAAACTTTGTGAAGTAAGAGAACACATCTTATTTTTATATAATTAGTGGTATTGATGAAAAGTCAACCCAAGGCAAATAGTAGAAAAGATCTTATATGGGGGCTTCCCACAAGTGAAGTCACCAGGACATCGGTGAAGAAAGTGCTGGTGTACTCTGAAATTGATGATGACGATATGACTGAAAGAGTGCTAACTCAGATCCTTATACAATCATAAGATTTGGAAAATGTATCTGCACTGCTTACCTCACAAAACGTGAGTAGAGTTTACCTCTGCCATTGTTCTATGGGAAATAGGTTTTCCTTTTTCCTTTCAGATTATGGCAAATATTTCTAAATACATATCTGTGAAATTGACATTTTAAAAGTCTTGGGTACTGGCAGTCAGTAAACACCATTAGCTTTTAATATGCAAATCCATGCATGTGTGGTAAGTCTATGTTTGCACTGGCATGGCTACTGCTTTCAAAACCTTGCTCAGAACTCTTAACTATTTTCTATAGGGAATGGACCAACTTAATCCTGTACATAGATTTGTGTATGTCTGTATATGCATTGTAGGGACCTGTGATACAATTTCTTAATAATGGATTGCAAGCTCACACACTCAGTAGTGCATACCAGCTCAGAAAATTCATGTGTACCTCATTCAGTGACAAAAAATGAAGATGGCTACAGAGAAAAGGCATTATTGGAAGTAAATGATAATTTGAACCTTCATTTCTACAGATTTTCTTCTCTCCATGGTCTTAATAGACATCTAGACTATTTTTTGGAAAAGATGGGGCACTCTGTCTGATTAACAAATATCTCAAAATTTTGTCTTAAGTGTTATTAGTGTGACACCTGCCATATGCACTAAATTCCTTTGGAATTGGATATATTACTGAGTAGCAATAGCTGGCTATCCTCTGTAAACTACAGAAATCTACAGATACTGTCAGATACAGTCTACTGAAGGGGAAGGTCAGCCCTTCTGTACAGATACACACAGACACACACATACGTACACATACACATACATACAACACAAACACATACACATAGGTATATGCACACACACACATACACCCACACACACAAACACACATACACATATACCCACACACTCCTCTGTGGTTTAAACTGACCATGGGTTAAAATGCATAGGGAAATGAACTCCAAACCTGTTAGTTTCATGGACAACACCGGGAGTCAGAAGTATGTTTATCCTTTCTCTAGGGTGCTGAGTTAAGTCAGGCCTAAAATTGGAAGAAAAAATAAGCAATAGTTAGCAGACTGCCCATCTGAGAAGAAATGATTTGGGGAACATGATAATCTGATGTAAAGATATGGAACACAGTCTTCATTTTCTACAGCTTATTCTGAGCCAATTAGTAGCTCTAAAAATAAGTCACAGAATTATGATGTTTTCTCGTATAATGTGAGGAGCCTGATATACAAAATAATTTGATGGATTTTTAAGAGTGAAAATCTTACTAGGCAGTGTTTTTTTTCTTATAAATTAGTATTTTTAAAATAAAAATTCACTACTCATCTGGAGACAATTACTACTCATTGGAAAAACATTTTCTATTCTAATAATTTTGAAATTGTATCTGCAAGTGGCATCAGAGTCATATACAGTGTTCCATGTCAACACCTGTACAGTGAGTTTACAAAACCTATTACCAAAAACAAGGAAGGAACATGAAACGTGGTTAAAGAATTGGTATTCTCAACTCTCATGCCTCAAATCATCTTTAGTCCCCTGCAGACACTTTTAATCAGCAAAGGACATTAGTAAGATTGTTGACTGAAACCTCTAAGCAGTAAAGCCAAAAATAAATGACTAAAGTTCTGGCTGGCATTCTCATCATTGCTTGTGCTACCATTTATCACACCTATGTGGGGACCTAGTAGTTCATCTTCTCTTAATGGTGTCTATAAATATAAAGATGTTAATAGACTCTTAGGGAGCACGGGATGTTTATGAGGTAATATAAACTGTTTGCAAAAACATCTACATTTGTTATTTCAATTGCACATTTTTTCCTACAGAGTGACTTTATCCCTCTTAGAAGATATCCATGCCTCTATGTTCATTTACACTAACAGACACAAAATGGGGTGAAGCCAGGTTACAAAAGTTGTCATTAGACTGCTGTCTTCAGGCTATCTACATTATTGTGCTCAGTGAAAGAGCTAAGTAGAATCTCATTTGCCTTTGCAAGTCTGTTTTTCACCTCCGAGACCTAGAAAACTTCTTGAAGATGGGCTCATTAGCACTTGTGTCAACATCCAGGAGAAATTTCTGCCAGAAACAAAGTAAAAGTTACTTGACACAGTTTTAGGCAAGGTGAACTTCCACATCATAATAAGGTATTGCCTAGACCCCTAAAAATTTAAAGTTGGCTTTTAACAAATGTCTAAGTATATTTTTGCAAATATCTACCACTTATTTTGACCAAGACTTCACAGAAAAACAATAGAATTCTTGATATGGAATTTTCTCCTGGACATTGATTTTCACAAGCCTTAATAGATGTTGACAAAATTTCTGTGAACTCATATTGACAATGGCATATCAACAAATATCAAGAAATAAGAAAATTCACTGACTTTTGGAACGTAATCTTGAAAGAGAAAGGCTCATAAAATTTTAGAACTGAAATGTCCTTAGAGACCCCTGGACCCAACTTCTTTTTCAGTGTGTGTAGATGACGAAACTGTGGACCTCACAGCCTGAGTACCCTAGTGGGCAGAACCCAGGCTGCATGACCTCCAATCCAACACATGACTTCTACAGTTCACTGACTCTGGGAAAGGAGCCAAGTGGTATCTGAATCCAAAAACTGATAGACACTGGTTCTTAAACTTTGGTCCCCAGAGCAAGCATCAGCAGCACCTGGGAATTTGTTAAAAATGAAAATTCACAGGTGCCATTCCAGAGCTACTGAATCAGAAATTCTGGGGTTGAGACCCAGTGATCAGTGTTTTAACAAGCCCTTCCGTTCTTTCTGAGGCACACTGAAGCTTGAGAACCACTGTGATAGGAGATTGTTACTTCAAGAAAAGATATTTTAATTTTTCCTATTCATATTTACAAAGATTAAAAAAAGACCAATTGAAATTGAAAAATAGTCTGATTATATTACTTAAATATTTATAACTATGTTGACTAGATTTTTTTGCATAAAGCCATATAAGAATATTGCTTAAAAGATATGCTATCTTCATTCACAAGTATTTGCTAAAATAATGCCCTAAAGGGAACATAAAATTTAATATACCACAGTTATGTAATAAAACATCAGTCTTTTAAAAATGCCTATTTTCTGATGAAGATTCACTCCTCAAGTGAATGCTGTGGTTTATTTTGCTTAAATTGTACTTGCTTGGTATTTTTTGTTTTCCTAAGAAGTCTGTGTTCTGTGACATTCTAGCTTTACCAACCTGACAAAGGCACAATAACCAACCATAATATGTCATTTTATGTCAACTAAAAGAACATATATATAAAAATTCCAGATGTCTAAAATATTAAGTAACCTTAATTTCACTGTATTCCTTGTGCTAAAGGATGAAATATATCAGAAAACATTACAGTGTAAAAATTTCTAAGATTTATCCATTTGCTGCATATAGTTAATTCATTTTTGCTGTTGCAAAATATTTCATTGTGTGAATATACTATCATTTATTTATCAATTCTCATATTGATAGGCATTTGGGTTTTCTCTAGGTTTTTGCTCTTACAAACTATGTTGCTCGGAACTTTCTTCTCCATGTCTCATGGAACATACATGTGCGAGTTTCTTTTGGGTATATACATAAAAGCAGAATTGCTAAGTCAGAGAATATGTGAATATTGAATTTTACAAGAAAATACTAAACTTGCTTTCCAAAAATTTTTAACAATTTATACTCTAATAGTAACTTAAATGGAAGACTGTTAATCCACATCTTCCCCAAACCTTATTACTGTTCATACTTCTCAATACTGTTTTAATGAGTGCAAAACGGTATCACATTGTGGCTGCTATTTGCATTTCCCCAACTGCTAGTGACATTGCACACCTTTTTCTGTCTTTATTATACATGTGTTTCTTCTGTGAAGGGGCTGCCTATGTATTTTGTCCATTTTAAAAAGACTTTTTGTGTAGGAATTTTATATTCCTTTTTTTCCCAAACAAATAGGAATTTATTAATTTTTTCACTGGCAGTGACCTATCACACTTAAAAATTTCCACTGGACTCAAAGAACCTTTTATTTCTTAAGAAAGAAAATACTGCAAATTCTCATTCAGGATTTTTTTGTTTTTCTATTGTCAAAATTTTAGTTCTATAATGGAATATGTTTTTTGTTCACCTACTGCAAAAGCTTTTGCTACATATTCATATAGACTTACCACTAGTAAATCTAATAAAACCAGAAGATGAAAGTAACTTTGGCTGACTTGTTTTAATGTTCCTGAGCTTTGATTTCTTCATATGTAAAATGCAGATCAGTAAAGATAAAAATGAGGTACTGTAATATGGTGTAACAGGATTATTAGCACATTAAGGGAGCAGTAAAGGATGATTATTATTTTATTATGCATAAAACTAAATTTCCAATAGAGCAATACCTACAACAATATATTTGCCACATAGGTTTAAAAATTATTCACTGTCATTCCCTCATTTAGCCAGAGGGAACTAAAGCTAGCCTGTTAGGCTGCCTGACAGCACCGAATATCTGAAGTGGAAATCAACTAAATTCTGTCCAGTTTAACTCTGTCATTTAACAGATGCAAAAACAGAGCCCCAGGGAGTTTTGAAACTTGCCACAGGTAGACAAATGCTTTAGGGCTGAGCCAAGTGTTGGAGCAGGTTTCTTCTCACCAATATGAATCTCTTTCACGTATGTGGCCCATCTCAGTTCACAGAGCACTTCCTTGGCTCCATGACCTTGTTTATTCTATCATTCAGCTTATAGATATGACTTTTTTCCTTTTTGTCTTTGGAAGACAGTCTTGGGAGATTCTTTTGCACTCTTAAACGCCACTGTTTTGACAGCTGATACTAAATGAAACTTAAATTAAAAAAATATATATATACACATACACACACACACACACACACACACACATATATATATATATATATATATATATATACAGATCTTCCTTGTCTTACCATGGGTTACATCCCAATGAACCCATTATAACCTGAAAACATCATGTTGAAAATGAATTTAATACACATAAGCTACTGCACATCATAGCTTATCCGAGGTTACCTTAAATGTGCTCAGAACACCTAAATTAGCCTACTGTTGGGCAAAATCATCTAACACAAAGCCTATTTCATAATAAAGTGTTGAATATCTCAGGTAATCTATTAAATATTTAACTGAACATGGAAAACAGAATGTCGTGTGGGTACAGAATGGTTGTAAGTATATCAGTTTTTTACCCTTGTGATCACGTGGCTGACTGGGAGTTTCAGCTCGCTGGTGCTGCCCCATACCACATATCGCTAGCCCAGGAAAGAGCAAAATTCCAAAATCAAAGCACAGTTTCTCATAAATGTGTATTTCTTTCACACCATCATAAAGTCGAAATATTTTAAGTCGAACCACTGTAAGCTGGGGACTATCTGTATGTGTGTGTATATAAACATGCATATATGGAAGAAGCCTCACCATGTGTCCTGTATCACCCACTGCTGGCCACACCTTGGCAGTCACAAAGAGCAAATGGGGGATGGATTTCAGTTTGAAAATTTCGAGTTGCCTTTGATATTAATAAAGCGCCCAGAAGTGTTTACGTTTTCAAAAGGGCATGATACCATTCATGTTATCTTTTAATGAGTCTCATTTTGAAAAAGATGATGAGGTTGGTCAGCCAGCCTTCACATAATTTTTGCAGTAAGGCCTTTGATGAATGAAGAGTGCTTAAACATGTAATGTTTCCTTGCAAGGTCTTCAAGAGACAATCAAAATCACTTTGCTAATATGTTAAGCATCTCCTCTGCCAGTCTTTCATAGGTGCTCTCTTCTAGAATGCCTTGGTCACCCCAAGTTTCCGTTTCCTCAAATATATCAAATGGACACACTTTTTGACATTCAGGATATAGTTGAGGCAGTGGAAGTCAAACAGGCTTGGTCCAGCATGCAGGCTGTAATGACAGTAGAGCTAGGTGTTCTCCAGTGGCTTGGGAGCCCCCATCCAGACTTGGGCCAGGCTTGGGAGCACCTCCCAGAAGGCCAATGGTTGTGCATGCCTGAGTGTCTTCTACATTCATTTCTGATACTAATCCTTTGTTGATTATATTTGCTGAACACATCTTATTATAGTATGAAGTTTCTTTTTACACATTTATGGTATTTTTTCATAAATAGAATATTTTAACTTTAATATGGTTAAATTGATTACATTTTCTTTTAGAATTATTGCTTTTTAGTGTCCTGCTTAAAATATTATTCTCTACCTCAAACTCAGAAAGATACTCAACTATATATTCTAACAATTTTTAAAATTCTTTCTTTTTTACTTTCAATTTCATATTCCATCTGGATTTGATTTTGTGCATCGTGTTGAGTTTGGGATCCAATTTCCCCTTTCCAAGTAGAAAACCATTTTTTTAACTTTTGTTAATCGGATACTTCCTCCGTTCCTCACTGATCAGTCATGCCAACTCTGTCAAATGTCAACTTACTGTATCTTCATAAGTCCTGATATGTATTAGGGTAAATTTCTCCTCTTTCTGTCCCATCCTCTTGTTCTTTTTTTAACATCTTTATTGGAGTATAATTGCTTTACAATGCTGTTTTAGTTTCTGCTGTACAACAAAGTGAATCAGCGGTATGTATACATATATCCCCATATTCCCACCCTCTTGAGCCTCCCTCCCACCCTCCCTATCCCACCCCTCTAGGTCATCACAAAGCATTGAGTTGATCTTCCTGTGCTACATCCTCTTGTTCTTGTCCTCCCTCTGCCTCTTCCTCCTCCTCTTACTTCATCAGGAGTGTTTTTTCTAGTACTGGCTCTTTAACTTTTCCATATAAGTGTTAAAATTGTCTTCCCAAGTTCAAGGGGAAAAAAGAGCTCATAAGATTTTTACTGGAATTACTTTGACTCTATAGATCAAAGTAGGAAAAACTGTTATCTTTACAAGTCTCCCCATCCATGACTATATCTCTCCATTTATTTAGCACTTTTAGTCTCCTCCTGGGAAATTTTATAATTTTATGCATATAGGTCTTACATATAGTTGTTAAATTTAATCCTAGGTATTTTGTGACTTTGTTGCCATTACAAATGATGTTTTTAAAAGTTACATTTTTGAATTGTTGCTGATATACAGAAATGTAATATCTACTCAAACTGCTAAAATATAGTACTTTTCTGTATATTATTACTGATATTTAATGTAGACAATTACATCATCTGCAAATGATGAGAATTTTATATTCTTCTTCTGAATTCTAACACTTTGATATTTTAAACTGTCTTACTGCACTTGATAAGACCATAAGAAAAATAATATGTAGGTATGGCAACAGTGGGATTCTCATTTTGTTAGTAATATTTTAAACCACTATTAAGCTTTTATTTTGAATAAATTCAAACATAAAATTTGAAAAATGTAATAAAATCCTCTGTGTAAGTAAAATTTTCAATCTTAAGTATTTTTTTGCCAAACCATTTTAGAATAAGTTACAGACACTATGACTTCTCACTCTTAAATACTTTGGCTTGATACTCCTAAGAACCAGGATATTCTCTTAAATAACCAAAATAAATTAATCAAATTGAGGCAATTAAATAGTACTGATATAATACTACTACCTAATACATACTCAAAATTTCCCCGTTGTTACTGTACTGTCCTTTATAAAAATTTTTCTTGATTTAAGATCTAGTACAAGGTCACACATATAATGTGGTTTTCATCTCTTTAGTCTTCTAAAATCTAGGATACTACCTCTACCTTTCTTTGTCTTTTACAATATTGACATTTTTAAGGTTTATAGGATAAAGTTTCTATTTTGTTTTACAATGTCCTCCAATTTGTGTTATCTGATAGTTTCCTTATGTTTTTATTTAGTTTATGCAGTTTTGAAAGAAATTCTACATAAGCAGTATTGTGGCTTTCACAGTGCATCTTATTAGCAGGCATGTGATGTCAATCACTGTTGGTTATGTTAACTTGTATCTCTTATAAGGTATTATCAGCCAGATTTTTCCATTACAAAAATATCTTTCCCCTTAATAGTTTATAAGTGAACTTTGGGAGATATTTTGAGATTTTAAGTATAATGTTGCCCCAAAGACTTTCACCTAATTATTCAACAGCCACTGATGATCCTTGCCTGAATCAGTTACTACAATGATTGTTGCAAAATGGTGATTTTTAAGAACTCTATTGTTTGTTTTACATAGTAATGTAGAGCTTTTCCTTTTATCACTGTACTTTATGTATTTATTTATTTGCTTACATTTTAGTATCAGTATATACATAGTTTTAGTCAACTGTTCATCTTCTTATTGAGTTTTAAGAGGTGGGTTTTTTTTTGCATATTTTGGATAACAGTCTTTTACCAGATATGTCTTTTGAAAATATTTTCTCCCAGTCTGTGGCTTGTCTTCTCATTCCCTTGACATTGCCTATTAGAGAGCAGAAGTTTTTAACTTTAATGAAGTCCAGTTTATCAATTACTTCTTTCATAGACTGCACTTCAGGTTCTGTATATAAAAAGTCAATGCCATATCCAAGGTGACCAAAATTTTCTCCTATGTTATCTTCTAAGAGTTTTATAGTTTTGTATTTTACATTTAGGTCTGTAAACCATTTTGAGTTAATTTTGGTGAAGGGTATAAGGTCTGCATCTAGATTATTTTTTGCATGTGGATGTCCAGTTGTTCCATCACTATTTGTTGAAAATACTATCTTTGCTCCACTGTATTGCCTTTGCTCCTTTGTCAAAATTCAGTTGACTATTTTTATGTGGGTCTATTTCTGGGTTCTCTATTCTGTTCCATTGATCTTTTTGTCTTTTTTAAAAAAATCAATACCATATTGTCTTGACTATTGTAGCTTTACAGTATGTCTTAAAGTTGGGTAGTGTCAGTCCTCCAACTCTGTTCTTCTTCAATATTGTATTGGTTATTCCTGGTCTTTTCCTCTCCATATAAACTTCAGAATCAGTTTGTCAATATCCACAAAATAACTTGCTTGGATTTTACAGAGATTGCATTGAAGCTATATGTCAAGTAGGGAGAGACTGACATCGTGACGATGAGTCTTCCTATCCATGAACATGGACTATCTCTTCACTTATTTAGTTCTTCTTTCATGTTATTCATCAGTTTTATAGTTTTCCTCTTTTGTATATTTTGTTAGATTTACACCTAACTACTTCATTTTGGGGGGATGCTAATGTAAATAGTACTGTGTTTTTAATTTCAGATTCCACTTGTTTGTTGCTGGTATATAAGAAAGCAAATGACTTTTGTATATTAACTGTGTATCCTACAACATTGCTATAAGTGCTTATTAGATCCAGGAGTTTTTCTGTTAATTATTTTGCACACACATATATGTCAGACATATATATACATAATGAACTAACAAAATTTACCAAGTTTAGTTTAAGATGTGGTTATATTATGCTTTTGATATATAGGGTCATTTGTTTCTATTTGTATATTTTTTTTCTATTTTTTCCTCATATCTGTTGATATACTTTAAAAAACAGAAAGCATTAACACATCTCCAAAGATATTTAAGAAGATATACTCAAAAAGATATATATTGCTTTCCCTCACTCCCTGTTTCCCTTCACTCTCTGTAATTGAATTATTTTTATTAATTTCTAATTTATCTTTCCTATATAGCTACTTATTAAAATAAATCGAACACTACCTAGCATGATATACATAAATAAATTCCAAATAGATCAGACTCAATGTAAAAAGCAAAATCATACCAGTATGAATAATAAATATAGCTGAATTATTATAACCTGGATGTAGGAAATCTCCCTAACTATGATTCTAAATCCAGATTCAGTAAAGCAAATGTTAAATCTAACACCATAAAAATTAAAAACTTTGCATGACAAGAAAAAATATGACAAAAATATCGAAAGACAAACAACAAATTTGGAAAAACATTTATTTATATAAATATTATCTCTACTATATGAAGAACTGCTAAAAATCAAGAGAAAAGGATAAAAATCCAATAGAATAAAAGACCAAAAAAAAAGAGTCCTAACCAAAAATCCATTTTAAAAAATAAGTAAGAATATGCAGACAATCCACAAAAAATAAAAATAGTCTCTAAACTTATGAAGTGATTTTTCAATTAAAGTCATTACAATAGTTTACAATTCTAACAATAGAAATGAAATTTAAAACACCAAGATACCATTTTTCACCTGTCTGATGGAAAAAAATTTAGAGTTTGACAGCAAATCCTGTTGGCAAATCTGTGGGGAAAAAAATATTTTCACACATTTCTGGTGGGAATGTAAAATGTTTCAGCTGCTATGGAGAGGAAACTGGCAAAATCTTTAAAAAATCTAAATGTACCTTTTTTTAAATCTTAGTTTTAGGGATTTATCTTTAAGTTACACTTTTAAGTTACACCTCCAAAAATATGAAAATACATATGCAAAAGACCTGCATTATAGTATTACTTGCAATTGCAAGATATTAGATAGAAACAACCTGAATGCCCACATATAGGAATGAATTATGGTAAATTTATAAAATAAGGTACTATAAAGCTTTAAAAAAGAATGAGAAAGCTCTGTCAACTAATATTGGGTGATTTTCAAGACATATTGTTCACTGAGAAAAAGAAGCCAGAAATGTACAAAATTGTTTAATTCATTTCTCCCTTTAAAAGGAATGTTTCTAACATTGCCCCATTTAGGATAATGTTCATTGTAATAGTTTCTAAAGAATCTAATTTCTATGCCTAATTTGTTAAACATTTCTATCATGAATGGGGGTTGAATTTTATCAGTTATTTTTCTATGTTTGTTAGAATTATTTTTCTGGTATTGTTCTCATTCTCATACATGGTTGTATTTGAATTGCTATTAGTTTGCTTTCAATTTTTGATTCCATTCTCTTTAATAAAATTTGTTAAGGTTCTCCCTTCTCATATTTTGATATGGAGGCACTTTTATCTCCGTTTCTTTCTAGTAATTCTTTCCCCAATCTCTAGTTCCCTTACATGCATGCACTGATTAATACTCAGCTCAATACTCTAGGGGAAACTTTACAGATATCAAGAGTTCTCTCTTTCCATTCACTCAAAGGGGGTCTGTTTTCTTTGTCTCTGTTTTCTGGACAACTTTTAGATTGGTTGAATCATGTTCTTTATCATTCCTTCTTTGTGCCTCTGTTTGGAAATGTGTTCTGTTCCTATACTTTTAGTGAATATCCTAGAAATTGAAACATGCATATATTTACTTGCCAATTTCTAAATCGATCAAATGCCAAAATATGCAAATTAATAACTGATTGTATCAGAATCTCAGGGAGTGGGACAAAGAAACATGTATTTTGACAAGCTCCCTGGATGATTTTTATACATGATAAAATTGAGAACCAGATTAGGAACCAATTATACTAGAAAAATAGCTTAAATTAGGCTAAGACAATTAAGCTTAAATTCTATTTATTTATCTGTTTCTTGACAGTAAAAATAGAAGCAGACATTACTGAATTTCTCATTATTTAGCAGAATAAAATACACCAAATGATAGAGGCATGTCTCATGTTAGCAATGAATTTGAAGCATAATTTTTCTCTGTCAGATTTTAAATATACTTTCATATAAATTTTTAATAAGGACATTGATCAATATAATGTACTGTGTCATCAGGAGCTATTCTATACAAGATAAAGAAATATTTCTCATATCATCTATTGTTTAAAGCCAAATCCATTACTTTTAAACACATTTCTGTAAAGATTTATTTTATGCACAGATAAATGGTTCTTGCATGTGCCTTTTTGAACTTGTGCTAGAGAAGACAACGGAAGAACTCACGCTTATCATGCTATTAATATAAGGAACAATTTTAGGATTTACTTTGTCCTAAACACTACAATGCTTTGAGCCTACAAAAACAGCTAAGATATGGCTTGTGTCCTCAAGGAATTACAATCTAGAGAGGGAGGCAGAGCAGCACAAAAAAATAGTATACTATGCTGTGATAAATGTTTAATTAAACATATTTCATAGGCATTTCAGGAGAACAAATGACCGACTTTACATGCTTCAGTGGGGAAGACTTAAATATAGAGGATGATACTCCTTGCCTCTTGAAGGATGTTTGCGTAGAGTAATGTTTTTGACTATTCACCTCTCATTTCCCCATTTTCTAGTAAATGACTTGATTCCTTATGACAACTGCTTCTCTTTCATCTCGTTAGACTGAAAATCACTGAGTCTGTGTCTCCATCAAAAATGTTATCATGAAACCACAGCTTTAATGAGAGTACCCTATTTCCACAGGTTCAGTCCAGAAGTGGGCATGACCCAGGTAAGGACAATGAAAGTTTTTTTCAGAAGTATTTTGGATACATGGAAGGGTAAAGGTGGCTAGCTCTCTTTCTGAGAGCTTGAGCCCTAAAAAGACATTGTTTCCATGGAGCTGTCCACTGCTATCTTTGTTGCCATTTGGAAAGAGCGTGCTTGAGTACAACAGAGAAATTTTCTGGACCCAAATTCCTAGGTTCAAGTCTTACAAAGATGAGACTATGCTAGAAAAAAAAGGAACGTTATGTATGAAACTACATACATAAAAGAATTTGAGAATTTTCTTTTAGCTGAATATAGTTTTCAGAGATCAACTTGGAAATTTTGAAAGGAAAGTTTTGCTATGGCATAACTGTAAACTTTATCTTGCTTGTAAAGGGAAACAATCTGGATGAACTAATGGTGATCATATCTTTTAGATTATCTCTAAGACAAGTTATCTCAAGGAGATTTTATATGAACTACGTAAAGACAATTTAATGATGAGACCTTTACCAACTGGTGAACTATAAACATTCTACACTATTAACTGCTTAATATATTTTAAGTAAAAGGTGTGTAGAAAGTAAAGACAAATTTCTAAAATATTAAAATGGAAAAGGCTAACTTTTCTTACTGAGCTGAAAGGGCACTTCTTCATATGGATAGGTTGCAGAAACACTTACAGACAAGGTCAAGACTTTTCTCAAAGTTCCTATATCTCCAACATGGGTTAAATTGAACGTCCAGAATCCTATACTACAAACTATAAAGTGTTCATAGCAGAAAAAATTCAAGAACAGATATTACTATTTCTACCACAAAAGAGGTTTTCTATGTCTCTGATAAATGGTTCAGTTTTTGAACAGGACTCTATCTTGACAGTCCAAGCAAGATGACAGGGCCAGAAAAGTCATCCTCAGATAACTTGGAGAAATTTATGGAAGGGAGTTGTTTAGTATTACCCATCTGGAAGTTAAAGGACTAAAGCCACAAGCAATGGGTTGAGCTGGGCATAAATGATATACGAGCGCTTCTAATGACTATTAGATATGTATGGCATGAACCATTTTAATATAGAATACAAAGTTTACCCTCTGTTCACTAATGCAAAACAGCATGAGAAAGTTTACCTAAAAAGTTGTATCAGATATTTACATGTAAACTAAAAGAAATATTTAAGATGTATTTATGTCAGGTTATGATATGCAATATAAAGATAGGTTTAATATAACAGAGTGAATATATTTGATTGTTAATTGGTAAAAAAAATTCCTTGTTTTTCAAACTCAGGTATGATTCTTACTGTTATTTAAACTCTCTTTTTTCATCTCTAAAATGGATATATTTAAACTTACCTCAGCGTTTGATTTAAAGCTTACAAAGAGAGGAGACCTTCAAGATGGCAGAGGAGTAAAACGTGGAATCAACTTCCTCCCCACAAATACATCAAAAATACATCTACATGTGGAACAACTCCTACAGAACACCTACTGAACCCTGGCAGAAGACCACAGACTTCCAAAAAGGCAAGAAAATCCTCATGTACCTGGGTAGGGCAAAAGAAAAAAAAAGAGACAAAAGAACAGGGATGGGACCTGCCCCTTTGGGAAGGAGCTGTGAAAGAGGAAAAGTTTCCACACACTAAGGAAGCCCCCTCACTAGCAGGGACGGGGGGTGAGCTTTGGAGCCACAGAGGAAAGCCAGCAGCAGGAGTGTAGAGGTCAAAGTGGAGGGATCCCTGCACAGAAGATCGGTGCCGACCAGCACTCACCAGACTTAAGATGCTTGTCTGCTCACTCGCTGGGGCAGGTAGGGGCTGAGAGCTGAGGCTCGGGCTTCAAAGATCAGACCCCAGGGAGGGGACTGGGGTTGGCTGCATGAAGACAGCCTGAAGGGGGCTAGTGTGCCACAGCTAGCCAGAGGGAGTACAGGAGAAAGTGTGGACCTGCCAGAGAGGCAAGAGACTATTGTCTCAGGGTGCGTGACGATGGGGGCTTCCTGCTCAGTGTACCCACAGATGACAGAGCACAACCTAAGAGAGCTCCAGAGACGGGCACAAGCCATGTCTATCATCTCAGACCCCAGAGGTGAGCACAGACTGCTACCACTGCCACCGCTGCCACCAAGTATCCTGTGTGCAAGCGCAGGTCACTACTCACACCTTCCTGGGAGCCTGTGGAGCACGCCACTGCCAGGGTCCCACGATCCAGGGCCAAATTCACGGAAAGAACACACGCCGTGCCACAGTCTGTTGCAACATCATGCCAGCCTCTCCCACCGCAGGCACGCCCCACATTCTAATTGTGACTACTGTATCCCTCCCTCTCCCTGGCCTGAGTGAGCAAGAGAGCCCTAACCAGCCAATGCTTTAACTCCCTTCTGTCTGGGCAGGGAACAGACGCCTGAGGGCAGCCTACAGGCAGAGGCGAAGCCAAAACCAAAGCTGAACCCCAGGAGCTGTGTGAACAAAGAAGAGAAAGGGAAATCTCTCTGTTTAGCCTTAGGAGCAGTAGACTAAATCCCCACAATCAGCTTGATAAACCCAACACCTGTGGAATACCTGAATAGAAAACAAGTGTTCCCAAAATTGAGGTGGTGGACTCTGGGGGCAACTGTGGACTTGGGGTTTGCTTTCTGCATTTGATTTGTTTTTCATTTTATGTTTATCTTAGTTTTCAGTGATTGTTTTTATTTGTGGGTTTGTTTATTGGTTTGGTTGCTCTTTTCCTTTTTTTTTTCTTTTTCTGAGTGTTTGTATGTTCCTTTGTGCGATTTTTGTCTCTTTAGTTTTGCTTATACCATTTGTTTTGGGGTTCTGTCTTTTCATTTTTTTTCTTCTTCTTTATTTTCTTCTGAGCCATGCAGCTGGCAGGTCTTGGTGCTCCTCCTGGATGGCGGGCCAGAGCCTCCAAGGTGAGAGAGCCGAGTCCAGGATGTTGGATCACCAGAGACCTCCTGGCTCCATGTAATATTAATTGGCAGGAGCTCTCCCAGAAATCTCCATCTCAAGACTAATATCCAGCTGCACCCAAAGGCCAGCAATCTCCATTGCTGGATGCCCCATGCCAAACAACTAACAAGACAGGAACACAACCCCACCAATTAGCAGAGAGGCTGCCTAAAGTCATACTAAGTTCATAGAAACCCTAAAACACACCACTGGAGGCAACCCTGCCCACCAGAGGGACAATATCCAGCTGCACCCACCAGAACACAGGCACCAGTCCCCTCCATCAGGAAGCCTACACAAGCCATTGAGCCACCACACTCACTGGGGGCAAACATCAGAAATAAGAGGAACTAGTAACCTGCAGCCTGTGAAAAAGAGACCCCAAACACAATAAGTTGAACAAAATGAGAAAACAGAGAAATATGCAGAAAATGAAGGAGCAAGGTAAAAACCCACCAAACCAAACAAATGAAGAGGAAATAGGCCATCCACCTGAAAAAGAATTCAGAGTAATGATAGTAAAGATGATACAAAATCTCAGAAATAGAACGGAGAAAATACAAAGAACGTTTAACAAGGATGTAGAAGAACTAAAGAGCAAACAAACAATAATGAACAACACAATAAAAGAAATTAAAAATACTCTAGAAGGAATCAATTACAGAATAACTCAGGCAGAAGAATGGATAAGTGACCTGGAAGATAAAACAGTGGAAATAACTGCCACAGAGCAGAATAAAGAAAAAACAATGAAAAGAATTGAGGACAGTCTCAGAGACCTCGGGGACAACATTAAACGCACCAACATTCGAATTATAGGAGTAGCAGAAGTAGAAGAGAGAAACAAAGGGTCTGAGAAAATACGTGAAGGGATTATAGTTGAAAACTTCCCAAATATGGGAAAGGAAATAGGCAATCAAGTCCAGGTAGCACAGAGAGTCCCACACAGGATAAACCCAAGGAGACACATGCCAAGACACATATTAATCAAACTATCAAAAATTAAATATAAAGAAAAAATATTAAAAGCAGCAAGGGAAAAACAACAAATACCATACAAGGGAAAACCCATAAGTTTAACAGCTGAAATTCAGCAGAAACTCTGCAAGCCAGAAGGGAGTGGCAGGATACATTTAAAGTGATGAAAGGGAAAAACCTACAACCAAGATGACTCTACCCAGGAAGCACCTCATTCAGATTCAATGGAGAAATTAAAACCTTTACAAACAAGCAAAAGCTAAGAGAATTCAGCACCACCAAACCAGCTTTATAACAAATGCTAAAGGAACATCTCTAGATGGGAAACACAAGGAAGGAAAAGACCTACAAAAACAAATGCAAAACAATTAAGAAAATGGTAATAGGAACATACATATTGATATTAACCTTGAATGTAAATGGATAAAATGCTCCAATCAAAAGACACAGACTGGCTGAATGGATACAAGAAAAAGACCCATATGTATGCTCTCTACAAGAGACCCACTTCAGACCTAGGGAAATGTACAGACTGAAAGTGAGGGGATGGAAAAAGGTATTCGTGCAAATGGAAAATAAAAGAAAGCTGGAGTAGCAATACTCATATCAGACAAAATAAACTTTAAAATAAGGACTATTACAAGAGACAAAGAAGGACACTACATAATGATCAAGGGATCAATCCAAGAAGAAGATATAACAATTGTAAATATTCATGCACCCAACACAGGAGCACCTCAGTACGTAAGGTAAATGCTAACAGCCATAAAAGAGGAAATTGTCAGTAACATGATAATAGTAGAGAACTTTTCAACCCCACTTTCACCAATGGACAGATCATCCGAAATGAAAATAAATACGGAAACACAGGCTTTAAATGATACGTTAAACAAGACAGACTTAATTGATATTTATAGGACATTCAATCCAAAAACAACAGAATACACTTTATTCTCAAGTGCTCATGGAACATTCTCTGGGATAGATCATATCTTGGGTCACAAATCAAGCCTCAGTAAATTTAAGAAGACTGAAATTCTATCAAGTATCTTTTCTGACCACAACACTAAGAGACTAGATATCAATTACAAGAAAAAATCTGTAAAAAATACAAACACATGGAGGCTAAACAATATGCTACTAAATAGCCAAGTGATTACTGAAGAAATCAAAAGGAAATCCAAAAATACCTAGAAGCAAATGACAATGAAAACACAACAACTCAAAACTTATGGGATGCAGCAAAATCTGTTCTAAGAGTTAAGTTTATAGCAATACAATCCTACCTCAAGAAACAACTCAAATAAACAACATAAACTTACACATAAAGCAATTAGAGAATGAAGGATAAAAAAAACCACAGAGTTAGCAGAAGGAAAGAAATCATAAAGATCAGATCAGAAATAAAAGAAAAAGAAATGAAGGAAACAAAAGCAAAGTTCAATAAAACTAAAAGCTGGTTCTTTGAGAAGATAAACAAAATTGACAAACCACTAGCCAGACTCATTAAGGAAAACAGAAGACTGAAATCAACAGAATTAGAAATGTAGAAATACAAAGCATCATGAGAGATTACTACAAGCAACCATATGCCAATAAAATAGACAACCTGGAAGAAATGCACAAATTCTTAGAAAAGTACAACCTTCCAAGAATGAACAAGGAAGAAACAGAAAATATGAACAGATCAATCACAGCACTGAAATTGAAACTGTGATTAAAAATCTTCCACCAAACAAAAGTCCAGGACCATATGGCTTCACAGGTGAATTCTATCAAACATTTAGAGAAGAACTAACACCTATCCTTCTCAAACTCTTCCAGGTGGTGCAGTGTTGAGAGCTTGCCTGCCAATGCGGGGGACAGGGGTTCGTGCCCCAGTCCAGGAGGATCCCACATGCCGTGGAGCGGCTGGGCCCGTGAGCCATGGCCGCTGGGCCTGCGCGTCCGGAGCCTGTGCTCCTCAACAGGAGAGGCCATGACAGTGAGAGGCCCGCGTACTGCAAAACAAAACAAAACAAAACAAAATACTAGCAAACAGAATCCAACAGCACATTAAAAGGATCATATATACCATGATCAAGTGGGGTTTAACCCAGGAATGCAAGGATTCTTCAACATATGCAAATCAATCAATGAGATACACCATATTAACAGATTAAAAGAGAAAAACCATATGATCATCTCAACAGATGCAGAAAAAGCTTTCAACAACATTCAACACCCATTTATGAAGAAAACTCAAGAGAAAGTGGGTGTAAGGGAACCTACCTTAACATAGCAAGGGCCATATATGACAAACTCACAGCCATCATCATTCTCAATGGTTAAAAACTGAAACCATTTCCTCTATGATCAGGAAAAAGACAAGGTTGCCCACTCTCAGCACTATTATTCTACATAGTTTTGGTAGTTTTAGCCACAGCAATCAGAGATAAAAAAGAAATAGAAGGAATCTAAATAGGAAAAGAAGAATTAAAACTGACACTGTTTACAGATGACATGATACTATACATTGAGAACTCTAAAAACGTTACCAGAAAAGTATCAGAGCTAACCAATGAATTTGGTAAAGTAGCAGGATACAAAATTAATACACAGAAATCTCTTGCATTCCTATACACTAACAATGAAAAATCTGAAACAGAAATTAAGGAAACACTCCCTTTTACTGCTGCAACAAAAAGAAAAAAAACACCTAGGAATAAACCTACCTAAGGAGACAAAAGACCTGTATGCAGAGACCTATAAGACACTGATGAAAGAAATTAAATATGATACAAACAGACCAAGAGATATACTATGTTCTTGGATTGGAAGAATGAACACTGTGAAAATGACCATACTATGCAAAGCAATATATGGATTCAATGCAATCCTTATCAAATTACCAATGGCATTTTTTAACAGAACTAGAACAGAAAATTTTACAGTCTGTATGGAAACACAAAAGACCCCAAATAGCCAAAACAATCTTGAGAATGAAAAACAGAGCTGGAGGAATCAGGCTCCCTGACTTCAGACTATACTACAAAGCTACAGTAATCAAGACAGTGTGATAATGGCACAAAAACAGAAATACAGATCAATGAATCAGGATAGAAAGCCCAGAGATAAACCCACACACATATGGTCACCTTTTCTTTGATAAAGGAGGCAAGAATATACAATGGAGAAAAGACAGCCACTTCAACAAGTGGTGCTGGCAAAACAGGACAGCTATATGTAAAAGAATGAAAATAGAACACTCCCTAACACCATACACAAATATAAACTCCAAATGGATTAAAGACCTAAATGTAAGGCCAGACACTATCAAACTCTTAGAGGAAAACATAGGCAGAACACTCTGTGACATCAATCGCAGCAAGATCCTTTTTGACCCCCCTCCTAGAGTAATGGAAATAAAACCAAAAATAAACAAATGGGACATAATGAAACTTAAAAGCTTTTTCACAGCAAAGTACACCATAAACAAGATGAAAAGACAACCCTCAGAATGGGAGAAAATATTTGCAAATGAAGCAACTGACAAAGGATTAATCTCCAAACTACACAAGCAGCTCATAGAGCTCAATGTAAAAAAAAAAAAAAAACCCAATCCCAAAGTGGGTAGAAGACCTAAACAGACATTTATCCAAAGAAGATATACAGATTGCCAAGAAACATATGAAAGGATGCTCAACATCACTAATAATTAGAGAAACAGAAATCAAAACCACAATGAGGTATCACCTCACACCAGTCAGAATAGCCATCATCAAAAAATCTACAAACAATAAATGCTGGAGAGGGTGTGGAGAAAAGGGAACCCTCCTGTACTATTGGTGGGAACGTAAATTGATACAGCCACTATGGAGAACAGTATGGAGGTTCCTTAAAAAAGTAAAAATAGAATTATCATATGACCCATCAATCCCACTATTGGGCATATACCCTGAGAAAACCATAATTCAAAAAGAGATATGTACCACAATGTTCACTGCAGCACTATTTACAATAGCCAGGACATGGAAGCAACCTAAGTGTCCATCGACAGGTGAATGGATAAAGAAGATGTGGCACATATATACAATGGAATATTACTCAGCATTAAAAAGAAACAAAATTGAGCTTTTTGTAGTGAGGTGGATGGACAAAGAATCTGTCATATAGAGTGTAGTAAGTCAGAAAGAGAGAAATAACTACCTTGTGCTAACACATATATGTGGAATCTAAAAAAAAAAAAAAATGGTTCTCATGAACCTAGGGGCAGGACAGGAATAAAGATGCAGACGTAGAGAATGGACTTGAGGACATGGGGAGGGGGAAGAGTAAGCTGAGATGAAGTGAGAGAACAGCACTGACATATATACACTACCAAATGTAAAGTAGATAGCTGGTGGGAAGCTGCTGCATAGCACAGGAAGATCAACTTCATGCTTTGTGATGACCTATAGGGGTGGGATAGGGAGGGTGGAGGGAAGCTCAAGAGGGAGGGGATATGGGGACATATATATGCATATGGCTGATTCACTTTGTTATACAGCAGAGACTAACACAACATTGTAAAACAATTATACTCCAATAATGATGTAAAGTTAATAAAGAAATAAGTAAATTGACTCTAGGAAAAAAAAATATAGAAATTGATGTTGGGACTTCCCTGGTGGCACAGTGGTTAAGAATCTGCCTGCCAATGCAGGGGACACAGATCGATACCTGGTCCAGGAAGATCCCACATGCTGCAGAGCAACTAAGCCCGCAGGCCACAACTACTGAGCCTGTGCTCTTGAGCCCGTGAGCCACAACTATTGAAGCCCGCACATCTAGAGCCTGTGCTCCACAATAAGAGAAGCCACTGCAATGAGAAGCCTGCGCACCACAACGAAGAGTAGTCCCCACTCACTGCAACTAGAGAAAGCCTGCATGCAGTAGTGAAGACGCAATGCAGCCAAGAAATAAAAATAAGTAAATTAATTTTTAAAAAGAAATTGATGTTATTGGTAAAATTAATGGTGTTCAGAAAATATGGATTTGCTAGACTATTTTAGAGATTATATCATTTAAATGAAAAGGGTATGTGAGTCTAATAAGGCCTCCATGCTTCACCTTTTAGAAAGACACTCGACACTTGATTCTAAAATGACCATGTTCAACCACAATTTAAGTAAATTTCGTGTCTGATGATTAGCTATAAAGTTAACTGAATCCTCACAAAGGTTTGAAAATACAAAATAAAGCTTACAAAGTGATGATAATATTAAGTCCTTTTGTAAACTACAGAGTGCTATAAATAAAATATTAGTAATATTTTATTAATCTATTACTATATAATTCTACATATTTTAATAGAGAATTGACAATACTGGATAAAAATCCATGTCTTCCCTTGAAATTTAATTAACAGTTTCACAACATAGAATTTTTACTCCTACTTTGTTTATTAAAAATTAGTACTGGAGGGACTTCCATGGTGGCACAGTGGTTAAGAATCCTCCTGCCAATGCAGGGGACACATGTTCGAGCTCTGGTCTGGTAAGATCCTACATGAGGCGGAGCAACTAAGCCCGAGCGCCACAACTACTGAGCCTGTGCTCTAGAGCCCGCAAGCCACAACTACTGAGCCCGCATGCCACAACTACTGAAGCCCACGCACCTAGAGCCCATGCTCCGCAACAAAGAGAAGCCACTGCAATGAGAAGCCTTTGCACTGCAAAGAAGAGTAGCCCCCACTTGCTGCAACTGGAGAAAGCCTGTGTGCAGCAACAAAGACCCAGCACAACCAAAAATAAATAAACTAATTAATTAAAAAAAATTAGCACTGGAAGTTTTATTCTTTGTTGCTTCTGTTCTTCTTACCCTGTAATATCACCAGAGCTTACCTGAGTTAAAATGATAAATATTTAAAATCAACAGAATAAAAATTCAAAATTAAGTCAGTGTTTAAAACATTTAGATGATCAAAGAAATAATATGTCTGAAACTTCTTGCTATGGTACTCAGTGGTCACTACAGATCCTAATTTAGTAGAGACAGCTGGAGAGCAATCAAAGGCCAGAAAAATTAACAAGATTCACAAAGCCATTCTACACCTATTTTTCATGAGGAATTTTGAATAGATCTCTACAAATCTCAATAGAGGATCTGGTCATAACATTTATATAAATAACTAATGCTGATTGTGGAACTGAATTTTTTTAATGCATAGTTTCTGTGAGATTGTTGAAACAAAAATTCCCATTAAAGAATGATGTTATTCTGAATTCCATTTATTGTGTGTGTGTGTGTTTAAGTGTGAGATCCAACAATTTATTATTTATTATGTGTATGTGTATGTGTTGTTTTGGTCTGAGATCTATCCTTGGATGGAGTTTTAGAAACCTTCTCATCAATCTTACCCAATTAACTACGTTTAAATGAAAAACTTTTGCCATCTGAACTGCTTAATTATTAAGTGGTACATATTCATCATTCTAAAGGCACTCAATATACTGATGCACGAGTGTTGTATTTTATGAGTAACAACATCTCAAGGTCAATATAAAGACCTTGGGATTTGGGATTTTGGCAGCACCAAGAGAAATGAAACACAAATATTCCTAAGCTGGCACAACTTTCACTAATTTATCCCCTTCAAGAAACTAACTGGCAAATGAGAAAAAGAATGGAAATAGAATAGATGATAAAAACTCCCTGGCCCAGGGATTAGTCTCTGTTCACCCGTGGCCCATGTGTCCAGTGACATCTGTTTATGGATGACTTAACAAGGGATCTGAGTAGCCACATGATCAATGTGTGGTAGTCAGCAACCATCTCAGTACACTGCTGGAACACGTATTCTGGAAAGACATGCATAGCCTATCTTAAAAAATGAAAGTTAAAAACCCAGATTGTCACCTCCATGTTTTACTGTTTATAATTCATATTTGATTTATTTCATTTCCTTAAAGTTTTTTTTTTTTTTTTTGGCTGTACGCGGGCCTCTCACTGCTGTGGCCTCTCCCGTCTGCGGAGCACAGGCTCTGGACGCGCAGGCTCAGCGGCCATGGCTCACAGGCCCAGCCGCTCCGTGGCATGTGGGATCCTCCCGGACCGGGGCAGGAACCCGTGTCCCCTGCATCGGCAGGCGGACTCCCAACCACTGTGCCACCAGGGAAGCCCTTCCTTAATGTTTTATATTTTCATATTATTCTTTGCATCAGAGTCCTGTATATGTTCGCCTTCACAATGAACTATAATAAATATACTCACATTATTTATTGCTTTAACCTCTAGTATACTGCACATAATACATACATACAGAAGTTGGGGATTAGATTTAAAATGCACAAATACTCCTCTCCACCCTTCTGTGACCCTCTTGAAAACACTTTATAGAAATACAAAACCCAAGAAAATTAGCTTATAACAGCAAGGAGATTAGGAGGAAATAATCATTGAAGTGATGTTAATATATTTGTGGAAGAAGAGTGAATTAAAGTTGGTTTACAGGCAAATCTGAGCAATGAAGCCAGAGCCCATGGCAAAGGTGACAGCAACTATTTCAAGCAGAATCCTAGTTATGAGCATGGTTCCAAGATTGAGAAGAGGAACAAAATGTGGTCATTAATGGAAGTCTTTCTGAATGACAGTTATATAAGTCAGTTTCCACACCTTTCCTCCCACCATTCCCATACCCCTATTACTAGACCACCTGGTAGATTGACTTTTATCTTCAGATGGAAAATCTGAGGATTCTTCTTTAATGGCTTCTAATATAGATATTGGTATGCTTCCAGATAAAATCCCTCCTCACTCTGCAATTCTGAAAGTACTGAGTTCTAAATTGTGCTCCAGGCAAATGCACCCTTAAGGTGATCTTCCAAAGTAGAAGCCCACCAGGGACCAACAGAAGGGGAGAAAATTCATAATCATTTTCTAGAATAATAATGCTATAACATTATTAATAATATGAACAGACAATCAAGATTAATGGAGATGTGGAGAATAATCAATGAGAGATAAAAAGACAGGAATAAAAAGAATAACTATAAAGGGAAAACAGATTAATAAGGAGATAGAGGATTCTACTACATACTTTAGTCATAAAAAAGAACAGGATGTAATGAAAAGGGAATATCAGGGAATAAGAAAAAGTTACAGAAAATAAATAGTGATTGACAAAATAAATTAAACTCAATAAGAAGATGAATTCATAGAAAACACTCATAATACATAATGTAAGAATGTTAGAATGTCATTTTCACAAGGATAGGGATTTTTATGTTTTATTTATCTCCACGTTCCCAGTTCCTAAAACAAGGCCTTAAAACTGAAGGTATTCAATAAATATGTGTTGAAAGCTAGTGGTTACCTGTGGTGAAAGGGAAAGTGGGAGGGGCAGTATAGGGGTAGGTGATTAAAAGGTACAAACTATCAGGTATAAAATAAGTTACAAGGATATATTGTACAGCACAGGGAATATAGCAAATATTTTATAATAACTATAAATGGACTATAACCCTTTAAAAATTGTGAATCACTATATTGTACATCTGTAATTTACATAATAGCATACAACTATACTTAGTAATAAACAAATAAATATGTGTTGAGTAAATGAACAAATCATGCAAAGACACAACTATGCAAGAAAACATAAAATAAACTGAGACTTAATCTTGGAATCTAAACAACCACACATTCAAAAAGGACAGAAAAGAAAGTCAGAGGTGAGCAAAGTGTTAAATAAGTATAGAGTTACAATTTCCAAAAAGTGAAGAAAAACACAAATCTGCAGATTAAAAGAGTAAGATTAATGAAAAAAAAGATTCACGGGGGAGCGGCAAAGATGGCAGAAAAGGAAGAGCCGGAGCTCATCACCTCCCATGAGAACACCAAAATTACAAGTATTTATAAGAGCAACTGTCAATGAGAATGACCTGAACACTAGCATAAATAACATCTACAACTGAAAATATAAAGAAGGAATCACAAGGATATGGGCAAGAGGGGTAGGGATGCAATATAGTAAAGACCTATAACCCTGGGGTAGGTGACCCACAAATTGGAGGTTCTGCAGATTGCAGAGGTTCTCCTCAAGGAGTGAGGGATCCAAGGCTCATATCGGGCTCCCCAGCCTGGGGGTCCCACACTGGGAAGACAAGCCCCCAGAAGGTTTGGCCTTCAAGGTCAGTGGTGCTTACTTTTGGGAGAGCCAGAAAGCTACAGGAAACAGAGACTCCACAAAGAACACACACAAAAGTCTCACGTGCTCCAGGATCCAGAGCATAAGCAGTAATTTGAAAGAATCCTGGGTCAGACCCACTTGATGATCTCAGAAAGCCTCTTGGAGATGCAGGAGGCAACTGAAACATACTGTGGAATCATAGCTCCTGGCAGCCATTATTGGGAGCTCATCCCACCGTGAGGACCCTGGAGACAAACACCACTCTGGAATCCTCCCTCTAGCTTATTAGTTCTGGGACCCTGCCCTGCTCACCAGCTGGTCAGCACCAGTCCTGGGACACACAGTCTAAGCAGCTAGGTTGGTGAGGACAAAGATCCACCCTCCAGCAAGCTGGCTACCATAGGACCACCTGAGCCTCTAGCCATCCCAGGACCCAGCCCCACCACCAGAGGGACCAGAACCTGGCCCCATCCACCAGTGGGCCCACACCTGGTGCCTCACACCCAGGTGATGGACCCAGCCCCACTCACCAGGAGACAGGCACTAGTCCCAGGACCTGGCCTCACCCTCTAGTGGGAAGATACCAGACCTGGAACACCACAGCCCAAGCCCCACATAACAGCAGGCCAACACCAGCCCTGGGGAATCACCACTGCCCTGCAGCCAGCTGTGTCAAAAACCAAACCACCCACCATTAGGCTGGCATCACCCTGGGACACCCTGAGCCCTAGCCCTGCTTAACAGCAGGGCTACACCAGCTCCAGCACACCTTGGACACCTCAGCTAGCTGCTCTCAGATCCAGCCCCACCCAGCAGTGGGTCAACACCAACCCTGGGACAACCATGGGCCATGGTCCTCCCACCAGCAGGCCAACACTAACTCCAGGATCCTGGCCCCAGAGCAAACCAACTCAGTGCACACTAGTGGGTCAGCACTAGCCCCAGGATCCCCCCCACCCAGCACTCTGTAGCCAGCTGCCATGTGATTCAGCCCCACCCAGCAGTAGGCCAGCACCAAGACCATGACTCCCTTATTTATTTCTAATATGTAGAAATAAAAATAGTGAATTACACAAAATGAAGTGACAGAGGAATATGTTCCAAATGAAAGAATTAGATAAAACCCCGGAGGAGAACTAAGTGAAGTGGAGATAAGCAATCTATCTGATAAAGCACATAAGGTAATGATCATAAAGATGCTCAAAGAACTAGGGAGAAGAATGGATGAACAGAGTGAGAAGTTAGAAGTTTTTTAACAGAGTCAAAAAATATAAAGAGCCAAACAGAGCTGAATAATACAATAATTGAAACAAACAAAAAATACACTAGAAAGAATCAACAGCAGATTAGATGATACAGAGAAAGCAACAAACTTGGAGACAGAATAGTGGAAATCACTCATTGAACAGAAAAAAGAAAAAGGAATTAAAAAATATAAAGACAGTTTAAGAGACCTCTAGAACAACATCAAGCATACTAACATTCTCATTATTGGGGTTTCAGAAGGAGAAAAGAGGGAAAGGTGTAGAGAACATATTTTGAGATGTAACAGCTGAAAACTTCACTAACCTGGAAAAGGAAACAGACATCCAGGCCCAGGAAGCACAGATTCCCAAAGCGGATTAACCCAAAGAGGCCCACACAAAGACACATTGTAATTAAAATGCAAAAATTAAAGATAAAGAGAGAACATAAAAAGCAGAAAGAGAAAAGCACAAGTTACATACAAAGGAATTCCCTATAAGGCTATCTATCAGCTGACTTTTTACCAGATACACTTCAGGCCAGAGGAAGTGGGACTACCTATTTAAAGTGATGAAAGAGAAAAACCTACAACCAAGAATAGTCTACCTGGCAAGGCTTTCTGGAAAACTGGACAGCTATGTGCAAAAGAATGAAAGTGGACTGTTTTTTCACACAATATACAATAATAAAATCAAAATGGATTAACGACTTAAATGTAAGACCTGAAACCATATAACTTCTAAAAGGAAACATAGGCAATATGCTCTTTGACATTGGTCTCAGCAACTTTTTTTTTGGATATCTCTCCTCAGCCAAGGGAAACAGAGACAGAAATAAACAAACGGGACTACATAAAATGAAAATGCTTTTGCACAACAAAGGAAACTATCAACAAAACAAAAAGGCTGCCTACTGAATGGGAAAAGGTATTTGCAAATGATGTATCTGACAAGGAGTTAATATCCAAAATATATAAAGAACCAATACAACTGAACATGAAAAACCAAACAACCCAATTAAAAAATGGATAAAGGATCTGAATAGACAACTTTTAAAAAAAGACACACAGATAGCTAACAGGCACATGAAAAGATGCTATCACTAATCTTCAGGGAAATGAAAATCAAAACCACAATGAGATATCACCTCACATCTGTCAGAATGGCTATTATCACAAGGACAACAAATAACAAGTGCTTGCAAGGACCTGGAGCAAAGGGAATTATTGTGCTCTTTTGGTGGGACTGTAAATTGGTGCAGCCACTATGGAAAACAGTATGGAGGTTCCTCAAGAAATTAAAAATAGAACTATTATACAATCCAGCAATTCAATTCCTGGGTATTTATCTGAAAAAAATAAAAATACTAATTCAAAAAGATATACACACCCCTATGTTCACTGCAGCATTATTTACCATAGCCAAGATACGGAAGCAACCTAAATGCCCATCAATAGATGAATGGATAAAGAAGATACGGTATACGTATTACTCAGCCATAAAAAGGAATGAAATCTCACTACTTGGGACAAGAGGGATGGACGTAGAGGGTATTATGGTAAGTGAAACAAGTCAGGCAGAGAAAGAGAAATATTGTATGATTTCACTTTTAGGTGGAATCTAAAAACAAAACAAATGAAAAAAATTACAAAACAGAAAGAGAGTTGTAGAAACAGAGGATAAACATGTGGTTGCCAGAGAGGAAGGGGATTGGAGCAGGAGAGAAATAGGTGAGGGAGATTAAGAGGTACAAACTTTCAGTTAAAAAATAAATGATTCACAGATATGAATTGTACATTATGGGGATACAGTCAATATTTATGTAATATCTATTGGTGACAGATGACAACTAGACTTATCATGCTGACTACTTTGAAATGTATAGAAATATTGAATCACTATGCTCTGTATCAGGAACTAACAAAAATTTATAAAGAAGAAGAAGGGAAATAGTACTCATGATCCTATCAACTGCAGGTAAGTCTAGTCAGCACTTAGGCATATTTGCTTTTTAATTTTTTTGTATACAATTATCTTAACTACTTAGATCATGCTATATTTGCAGATTTTATTTTTTAATATTATTATAAGTATTTCCCTTTATTTAAAAAAGTCCTTAAACATTATAACACTTTTAATGACTATATAATATTTAATGGCTTGGTATACATTTTTCAATTTTTTATTGAATTCATTTTAGAGTTTATTCACATAATTCTTGCTCCATCATTGAGCTAACATTACAGAATACTTATTTACTTCTTTGTTAACTATTCATATGCTCTGCCCTTTTATTTTTGTGGTAGCTGTTTTTATTACAATAATCTTCCTCTATCATTTTAGTATTATGTTCCCTTTTTATAGCTACCATTAGTTTATCTTTCCTTTTTTTTTAAAAATTTTAAAAAACTTTATTTGCATTTTTAAAAAAGATGATCTTGGTTTTATTGAATGATTTTACTGTTTGAGTAGTGAAAAATGTTTTTTTCTAATTCTTTTGCTTCTGTTCTAATCTATCTCTTTTCCCTGGTATTTTATTATAGCTTTTTAAAAAGAAACTCATGAATTCAATGCATTGGTTTTTATATTTTAACAATAGAAATTATAAAGAGTTCAAAACTAGTAAAAATACAGACAATTTTATAACATGCACCAGGATTCACCACCCATGTTTAACAAAAAATGGATATTTTGTTATAGTTGCTACAGATATATTATTTTTAAAGAAATAAATAGCTAAATGTCATTAACATTCTTTAACTCTCCCACTTTCCTCTAAGTAAGGTACTACTAATGTCAGTGAGTATAATTTCCATGAATTTATTTTGCCCTTCATTCATTTATTTTTAAAACTGAAGTATAGTTGATTTACAATATTATATTAGTCTCAGCTGTACAACGTAGTGATTCAAAAATTTTATAGATCATACTCCATTTAAAATTTTTACAAAATAATGGCTATATTTTCTTGTGCTGTACAGTATACCCTTGTTGCTTATTTATTTTTGTTTTGGTTTGTGGTTTGTTTTTTTTACGGTACGCGAGCCTCTCACTGTTGTGGCCTCTCCCGTTGCAGAGCACAGGCTCTGGACACACAGGCTCAGTGGCCATGGCTCACGGGCCTAGCCGCTCCGTGGCATGTGGGATCTTCCCGGACCGGGGCATGAACCCGTGTCCCCTGCATCGGCAGGCAGACTCTCAACCACTGCACCACCAGGGAAGCCCTGCTTATTTATTTTACACATAGTACTTTGTATCTCTTAATCCCATACCCCTATCATGCCTCTTCCCCCTTCCTATTCCCCATGGTAAACAC
This sequence comes from Aethalodelphis obliquidens, assembly GCF_003676395.1. Taxonomy (NCBI): domain Eukaryota; kingdom Metazoa; phylum Chordata; class Mammalia; order Artiodactyla; family Delphinidae; genus Aethalodelphis; species Aethalodelphis obliquidens. The sequence goes on from NW_020837948.1 coordinate 9,492,017, forward strand.
TAGTTTGTTTTCTGTATCTGTGAGTCTACTTGTGTTTTGGTATATACCTTTGATTGTTTTATTTTTTAGATTCCACATGTGATAAACAGAATATTTATCTTTCTATGTCTGACTTATTTCACTAAGCATAATATCCTCTAGGTCCATCCACACTGTTGAAAATAGCAGAATTTCATTCTTTTTTATGGCTAATAGTCCACTGTGTGTGTGCCACATATTCTTCATCCTTTCATCTTTTGATGGATATTTAGGTTGCTTCCATATCTTAGCTATTGTAAATAATGCTGCTACAAACACTGGGATGCATGTATCTTTTTGAATCAGTGTTTTCATTTTCTTCAGATATGTATCCGGCAGTGGAATTGCTGGATCATATGGTACATCTATTTTTAGTTTTTGAAGGAACCTCTCTTCTGTTTTCCATAGTGGCTATGCTAATTTACATTCCTATCATATCCTCATCAACATCTTTTATTTTCAGTTTTTTTAATCATAACCATTTTGATAGGAGTAAATTGATATCTCATTCTGGTTTTGATTTGCATTTTGCTGATGATTAGCAATGTTGAGCATTTCTTCATATGCTTATGGCCATCTGTGTATCTTCAATGAAGAGTCTATTCTGGTCTTTTGCCCATTTTTAAAATGGGTTGTTTTTTGATATTGAGTTGCATGAGGTGTTTATTTTTGATATTAATCACTCATATCATGTGCAAATATTTTCTCTCATTCAGGACGTTGTCTTTTTGCTTCATCAATGGCTTCCTTTGCTGTGTAGAATGTTTTTAAGTTTAATTAGGTTCCATTTATTTTTGCTTTTGTTTCCTTTGTCTTAGGAGACAGATACAAAAAATTATTGCTACAATTTTTGTCAGAGTGTTCTGCCTATGTTTTATTCTGCGTGTTTTATGGTTTCCTGCCTTACATTTAGGTCTTTAATCCATTTTGAGCTTATTTTTGTGTATGGTGTGGAAAATGTTCTAATTTCATTCTTTTACATGTAGCTGTTCAGTTTTCCCAGAACCACTTGTTGAAGAAACTGTCTTTTCTCCATTGTATATTTTGCCTCCTTTGCTGTAGTTTAATTGACCATAGGTGTATGGGTTTATTTCTGGGCTATCTTGTTCCACTGACCTATGTGTCTGTTTTTCTTCCAGTACCATGCTGTTTTGATTCTTGTAGCTTTTCAGGAGAGTCTGAAGTCTGGGAGGGTTATACCTCCAGCTTTGTTCTTTCTTCTCAAGGCTGTTTTGGCAATTCAGGGTCTTTTGTGGTTCCACATGACTATTAGGATTATTTGTTCTATTTCTTTGAAAAATGTGATGGGTATTTTGATAGGGATTGCATTAAATATGTAGAGTACATATAAATATGGGTAGTATGGACATTTTAACAATATTAATTTTCTCAATCCAAGAGCATGGGATATCTTTCCATTTCTTTGTATCATCTTCAGTTTTCTTCATCAATGTTTCATAGTTTTCAGAGTATAGCTCTTTCACCTCCTTGGTTAAGTATGTTCCCAGGTATTTTATTATTTTTGATGCTATTTTAAGCAAAATTGTTTTTTCACTTTCCCTTTCTGATAGTTCATTACTAGTGTATAAAAATGCAACATATTTCTGTATATTAATCTTGTATCATGCAAATTTACTGAATTTGTTTATTATTTATAATAATTTTGGGGTGAAGACTTTAGGGTTTTCTAAATGAAATATCATGTCTGCATATAGTGACGGTTTTACCTCTTCTCTTCCAATTTGGTTACCTTTTATTTCTTTTTCACAAATGGCCTTCAACATGTTAAGATATAGTCCCTCTAGACCAACTCTGATGAGTGCTTTTAACATGAATGGATGCTCAATTTTGTCAACAGCTTTTTCTGCATCTACTGAGATGATCATGTGACTTTTATCCTTCCTTTTATTAATGTGGTGTATCACACTGATTTACAAATATTGAACCATCCTTGCATCCCTGGAATAAATCCAACTTGATCATGGTGTATGATCTTTTTTATGTATTGTTGGATTCAGTATGCTAATATTTTGTTGAGGATATTTGCATCTATATTCACCAGAGGTACTGGCCTGTAATTTTTTTTTTTGGAGTATCTTTATCCAGTTTTTGGTATCACAATTATGGTGGTCTTGTAGAATGAATTTGGGGTGTTCCATCCTCTTCAATTTTTTGAAGTAGTTTGAGAAGGATAGGTATTAGCTCTTCTTTATAGGTTTGGTATAATTCTCCTGTGAAGCCAGCTGGTCCTGCATTTTTCTCTGCTAGGAGTTCTTAAATTACATATTCATTTTCACTTCTAGCAATTGGTCTGTTCAGATTGTCTATTTCTTCCTTATTCATTCTTGATAGGTTGTATGTTTCTAGAAATTTGTCCTAGAAACTGTGTTTCTAGCTTGCACAATTTGTTGGCATATAACTTTATAGTATTGTCTTATGAATTATTGTGTCTCTGTGATATTGTTATTTCTCCTCTTCCAATTCTTATTTTGTTTCTCTCTCTTTTTTTCTCAATGAGCCTGGCTAAAGGTTTATCAATTTTGTTTACCTTTTCAAAAAACCAGGACTTGGTTTCATTGACCTTTTCTATTTTTTTAATCTCTATTTTATTTATTTCCTCTCTGTTCTTTATTATTTCCTTCATTTTGCTAACTTTGGGCTTGTTTGTTCTTCTCTAATTCTTTTAGATAGTAGATTAGGTTGTTGAGATTTTACTTGTTTTTGAGGAAGGCCTGTGTTGCTATAAAATTCCCTATTAAAACTCTTTTTGCTGCATCCCATAGATTTTGGAAAGTTGTGTTTCTCTTTTTTGTTTGTCTCCAGGTATTTTCTCCAGGTTTATCTTTTGATTTCTTCATTGACCTATTGGTTTTTTAGTAGCATCTTGTTGCGACTCCATGTGTTTATGCATTTTTCACTTGTCTTCCTGTAATTGATACGCATATAGTATCATACCACTATGTTCAGAAAAAAACAATATAATGTATCTTCTTAAATTTTGAAACTTGTTTTGTGGCCTAGAATGTGATCTATTCTGGAGAAGATTCCATGTGCTCTTGAAAAGAATGTGTATTCCACTGATTTGGAGTAGAATGTCCTTTAGAATTCTATCAAGCCCAACTGGTCTAATGTGTCATTTAAGACTACTTTTTCTGTCCAGACATCTGTTCACTGATGTAAGTGGGGTGTTAAATCCTCTTACTATTATTGTATTATTGTTAATTTCTCTCTTCATGTCCGTTAATATTTGCTTTATTCATTTAGGATCTACTGTGTTAGGCGCATATATGTTAACAAGCGTTATAGCCTCTTCTTCAATTGATCCATTTATATAATGATCTTCCTTCTCTGTTTCAGACTTAGTTTTAAAGTCTATTTTGTTTGATATGAATATTGATATCCCTGCTTTCTTGTCATTTCTGTGTACATGAAATATCTTTTTCCATCCTTTCACTTTCCATCAGCATGTCTTTAGCTCTGAAGCAAGTCTCTGTAAGCAGCATATACATGGGTCTTGTTCTTTTATCAAATCACCCCCCCTTGTCTTTTGATTGGAGAATTTAGTCCATTGACATTTAAAGTAATTATTAATGGGTATGCACTTATTGCCATTTTGTTATTTGTTGTCTTTTTTTTTAAATAGTTCTTCACTGTCCTTTTCTTCTTCTTTTTGTTTCTTTCCTTGTGGTCTGAGGATTTTCTTTAGTGGTATGCCTGTGTATCTTTCTCTCTAGTTTTTGTGTATCTCTTGTAGGTTTTTGACTCATGGTTACCATGGGGTTCATATCTGTTGCTACAACTATATCTATGTGCTTTAAACAAGGAGTCATTTAAGTTCAAACACATTCTAAAAGATCTACATTATTTTCCTTCTTTCCCCCACATTTCCTGTTTTTGATGTCATATTTTACAGCTTCATGTTTATCCCTTTACTGATTATTGTAGTTTTGGTTGATTTTACAATGTTTTGTCTTTTAATCTTCATACTAGTTTATTAAAGTGGTTGATCCTCAGCCTTTACTATATATTTACCTCTACTAGTGGAATTTTTCCTTTCCTATTGGTTCTTACTTCCTTTATACCTTTTTCTTTTCCACTTAGAGAAGACCCTTTTACATTACTTTTAGGGTAGGTTTAGTATGGATAAACTCTTTTAGTTTTTGCTTGTCTGATAAGTTCTTTCTCTCTCAATTCTAAATGATAATCTTGCTGGGTAGAGTGTCCTAGGTTACAGGTTTTCCCCTTTCAGCACTTTGAATATATCATGCCACTCTCTTGTGGCCTGCACTGTTTCTGCAGAAAAATAAGCTGAGGGCCTTATGGGGGTTCCCTTGTATATGATTCTTTTTTTTCCTCTTGCTGTCTTTAGAATTCTCTTTATATCTTTAAGTTCTGCCATTTTAATTATGATATGTCTTGGTGTCAGTTGGTTTGAGTTTATCTTGTTTGAGCCCCTCTGATTCCTTTACCTGGATATTTGTTTCCTTCTTCATGTTTTGGAAATTTTCAGCCATAATTTCATCAAATACATTTTTTACCCCGTTCTCTCTCTTCTCCTTCTGGGACCATGATAATGACAATGTTGTTATGCTTCATGTTGCCCCAGAGATCCTTTAAACTGTTCTCATTTAAAAATTTTTTTTTTCTTTTTAGTGTTCTGATTGGGTGATTTCCATTATTCTATCTTCCAAATCACTTATGTGTTCTTTATCACCTAGTCTGCTGTTATTTCCTTCTAGTGTGTTTTTCATTTGTTACTGTATTCTTCAGTTCTGACTCATCCTTTTTCATACTTACTACCTCTTGGTTGAAATTCTCACTATGCTAATTTCTTCTTTTCCTTAATTCACTTAGGATTCTTATTACCAATACTTTGAACTCTTTATCTGGCAAATTGTTTATTTCTGTTTCATTAGTTGTTGTTTCAGGGTTTTTCCCTTGCTCCTTCAATTGAAACAAATTACTCTGTCTTCTCATTTTCCTTAACTTTGTCTCTATGAAATTAGGTGAAATAGTTACCTATTGCAGTGTTGAAGGAGTGTCTTGTGTGGAAGCATCCCTATACAGTCTGCGTGTGCCCAGTGGGCATGGTGATAGAGCTGGATCTGACGTGAACACAAGTCATGTTTTTCCCCAGGGTGTGCTGGCAACTACTACCTTGGTAGGAGGTGGGGTTGGAGATGGAGGACTAGGGCCAGAGCCAGCTGTGTGCTGGAGCTTCTTGTCAGCTCAGTGGCTATCACCGCCCTATCAGGGGCGGGATCGGGTCCCAAGCACCCTAGCCACAGAGGGAAGCAATGGTCGAGCAAGAGGGGCTGGGAGGGCACTTGGTATAGGTCTGGGTGCAGGCTGTGATAGTCAGACACCTAGACTGCTTCCGATGTGCTGCCTGTGTGAGGGCCAGTAATGGCTGCCCCTGCCCTGCTCAGATGCTGTTCTGTGTCTGAGACGCCTTTTTCACTCACAGCTGAGCTCTCCCCTTAGTCTCTGCCACCCTTGCCCTGGTATGTAGCTGCATTGCAGAGCAGGTTGGGCTGGTATGGTTGTTCAGCATGGGCTGGGACATGGGCTGTGGCAGTCTGGCCACAGTCAGAAATCTGGACTGCTTCTGAAGAGATACATGTGTAAGCATCAGTGATGACTGCCTCCACCCTGCCCAAATTCTGCTTTGGGTCTGAGCCACTTTTGTGCCTTACAGCCGAGTTCTTTCCTCAGTTGTGGCAGTCCTTACTCCAGTGTGGAGTTGTGTCATGAAGTTAATAGGACTGGAGTGGTCACTCAGCTCAAGCTAGGGTGTGCGCCAGGGTGATTGTGGGAAAGAGGCCTATGACCCAGGCAATTTCAATCCTCCCTCTCTGCCTTGGGAATAAGTACTTGTGTCCGCACTCCTCACAAGTGGAATCCAGGCTTCCCACAGTTCTCCTGTTAGTCCCACCAGCCCTCCAGCCGGCCAAGGGGACTCATCTTCCTGGTGTCAGATCCCAGGGCTGAGGCACCCAGTATGTGACTCAAACCACTCAGTCCCCAGGGAGGATCCCCACCCATGTAATCCCCCTCATCTTCTGAGTCCCCTCCCAGCAGCAAAAGTCCTGACCTGATCGTTTCTCTTCCCTTTCTACCCAGTTCTGTGTGGATATCTTTCTTACAGCCTTGGTTGTATAGAAGTCTTTCTGCCAGTCTCCAGTTAGTTTTCAGTGGGAATTTTTCCACATGTAGATGTATTTTTGATGTGTTCATGGGGGAGGTGAGTTCCACATCCTCCTACTCTGCAATCTTGATCTCCTCCTGTCCATGAATGTTTTTTAAAATTTATAAAAAGCATGTAGGATTTTAATGATGTGTAGTACTGATTTGTTGGTTTTTTGAAATTTGTATATAATAATATTATCTATATTTTTTGCCATTTTTCTCTTGTGTTAATATTATGCTTTTGTGATATAGTCATGTTGACATACACAAAAATGGTTTATTCATTTGAGCCTGAGTTTCTCAACCTTGGTATTATTAACATTTTGGGTTGGATAATTCTTTGTTGTGGGGGGCTGTCCTATACATTTTCAAATGTTTAACAGTACTCCTGGTCTCTATGCACTGAAATGATGCTCACCCTTACTGGTAATCATAGCAATGGAGCATCCTTCATCCCCAGTTGTGACAACCAAAAATGTCTCTAGACTTTGCTAATTGTTCCCTGGAGGGCAAAATCGTTCTTGGTTTTGAACAACTGATTTAAACTAATAATGTAATAATACATTATAAGAAAGGTTTATTCATCCCATTTGATGCATAATTGGCTTGTTTACATTTTTCAGCATTGCAAGCGATACTGCAAAGAACAATGCAGTACTTGTCTCCTCTGCACTTATTCTAGAATTTTCCTAGGGTACATACCTAGTAGTGGATTTGCTAGGTTGTAAGGGATGTAAGTCTTCAAATTTAAAAGATACAACAATAAATTGAAAATAGTTAAACCAACCACCAGTGATGAATACATTTCATGTTTCTCCACATCTCTGTCAACGTTTTATTTTCTCAGAATTTAAAAATTCTTATCAGTCTCTATGTACAAATAGTAATGCACGATCATTTTAATTTCCATTACCATGGTTACCAGTAAGAGTGAGCATCTTTTCAGTGTTTCACTTTTGATTCCTGTTGCGTGTTGCTGCACCATTTTGAAACTATGTTTTGTTTTTTTTTTCAATTCATTGTAGAACTTCTTTATCTTAGAAATAAGCTTTCTGCTTTCTAAATCTGTGCATTAGTTTGACTTTTCTATAATTAAAAATATAATTATTCAAAATTTCCAGCTTTCATTTTTGTAACTGCACTTTCCATATTTATTTTTTAAAATCATAAAAATACTTTGGTTTATTTTGTTTATTTAAATGTTAAAACTGCTTTCTTCTCATTTTGGTCTTTAATTCAACTGAAATTATTTTTTACAGATTATTGAGGTATAGTTAAAAATATATAATAAATTGTCTGTATTTAAGGTGTACAATTCATAGTTTTGGGTATATATTTATGATCTCAGGAAACCACTTATTCAAGAAAATGAACATACTGTTCACCCTCAAATGTTTTTGCATGTCCTTGTTTAATCCTGCCCTCCCTATCCTCTTTGATACCCACCCTCTCCCATCTCTAGGCATCCAGTAGCCTGCTTTCTGTCTCTAAAGATTATTTTGCATTTTCAGGAATTTTAAATAGAAGCATACAGTACGTATTATTCTTTAACTGGCTTCTTTCATGCAGCCTAATTGTTTTGAGATTCCTTTAGTTGTTGCACGCATCAATTTATTCTTCTTTATTTTTAAGTATTTTTCTATTGTATGGAAAGATGACCATTTGTTTATCCACTAATCTGGTGATGGTATTTGGACTATTTCTACATCATATTATTAAAAATAAAGTTCTTATAAACATTCATATACAAGTCTTTATATAAACATATTCTTTCATTCATACTCTATGAGTGGAATGGCTAAGTCATGTGGTAGGTAAAAATATAACTTTGTAAAACCTACCAAATCATTTTCCAAATGATTGTGCCATTTTACATTCTCATGAGAGGTCCAGTTGCCCCACATCTTTGCCAACCTTTGGTTCGGTCAGTGTTTTAAATTTTAGCTATTTATAAAGAGATCTTTATAAGGGCTTGAACATTTGGATTTTTCTAATTTTCTGACTGTATGGTAAAAATTTCATTTTTATTAAATTTGGGCATTTGCATGGCAAAGAAAACCATAAACAAAATGAAAAGAAGACCCACAGAATAGGAGAAAATATTTGCAAACAAAGCGACTGGCAAGGGATTAACCTCCAAAATATACAAACAGCTTACGCAGCTCTATGTCAAAAAAACAAACAACCCAGGGCTTCCCTGGTGGCGCAGTGGTTGGAAGTCTGCCTGCCGATGCAGGGGACACGGGTTCGTGTCCCGGTCCGGGAAGATCCCACATGCCGCAGAGCGGCTAGGTCCGTGAGCCATGGCCGCTGAACCTGCACATCCGGAGCCTATGCTCCGCAACGGGAAAGGCCACAACAGTGAGAGGCCCGCGTACCACAAAAAACAAAAAAACATAACCCAATCAAAAAATGGGAAGAAGATCTAAACAGACAGTTCTCCAAAGAAGACGTACAGGTATCCAAAAAGATGCTCAACATTACCAATTATCAGAAAAATGTAAATCAAAACTACAATGAGGTATCGCCTCACACCAGTCAAAATGGCCGTCATCAAAAAGTCTACAAACGATAAATGCTAGAGAGGATGTGGAGAAAAGGGAGCCCTCCTACACTGTTGGTGGGAATATAAATTGGTACAACCATTATGGAGAACATTATGGAGGTTCCTTAAAAAACTAAAAATAGAACTACCGTATGATCCAGCAATCCCACTCCTGGGCATATATCCGGAGAATCTGTAATTTGAAAAGATACATGCACCTCAATATTCACTGCAGCACTATCTACAATAGCCAAGATGTGGAAGCACCTTAAATGTCCATTGACAGAGTAATGGATAAAGAAGATGTGGTACATACATAAAATGGAATATTACTCAGCCATAAAAAGAACAGAATAATGCCGTTTGCAGCAACATGGATGCAAATAGAGATTATCATACTAAGTGAAGTAAGTCAGACAAAGACAAATATCATGATATCACACATATGTTGAATCTAATTTTTAAAATTATATAAATAAACTTATTTACAAAACAGAAACAGATTCACAGATTTCAAAAAGAAACTTATGATTATCAAAGGGGAAACGTGTAGGGAGAGGAATAAATTAGGAGCTTGGAATTAACACACACACACTACTATATATAAAATATTAACAGGTAACCAAAAAGGACCTACTGTATAGCACAGGAAACTCTACTCAATATTCTGTAATAACCTATATGGGAAAAGAATCTGAAAAAGATTGCATAACTGAATCATTACTCTGTACACCTGAAACTAACACAACATTGTAAATGAACTATACTCCAATAAAATTTAAAAAAATAAATTTGGGCATATGTTTTACATCCTCAGGATTTGATAAGCTAACTGTAGAGGTGAAAATTTAGAGAAAGGATAAAGCACTGTACCCATGTTAGGAAATCTGAACTGTATTTCTAAGTTTTTCATTTGCCTGTGACATCAGAGAGTTGTCTGGCCTCTTTGGACCTTACCTGAAAATTAAATGAGCATTCAGTTTTAACGTATTGGTATAAAAATATTTTCTTTATACATTTACAAACACTCTGATGTCAAATTTATTTTTTCAAAGTTCTCATAATGCACAGGTTTAATAACTGTAAACTACAATATCTGTCATCCATATTAGTTTCAATTATCAATTAAGGATGCAAATCAATGAGCCTTCACTATTCTGATACTTAAGAGTTAGAATAAATGTATACAGTTCACAATTCTACTGTGGAGGATTATAAAAATATTCTAAGTTCTTTGAAACAATAAGTTCACAAATTTTAAAGGCAAAAGGAAAATATTCTCATTAATATTGATTACTACACAAGTTTAAATATTAATAGTTCCATTTTCTTTACATTACCTGAACTATGAGGTATCATGAGACATAATCTTGGCAAAGATTAATCCAAAGTAGCTAAAAACAAAGCAGGAGTAAAAATGTTGACAATATTGAAAAATAGAGAGTGAAGAGGCTTCCTGGTTTGCAAGTAGTTACCTGTTAAATTTGTAAACCAAGTATTCTCTGGAACATAGGCAAATCAAAGATAATTTTAAAAACCTGAAACCAATATATATGTTCCATGAAGAAAACAATGAAACCCACTGTGCTTTTATATTACAAATGGACTATTATATTTTAGTACTTCTCATTAAATCACAAAATTATAACTATCTTTTTAAAACGATAACTGACATTTTTAATTTTTATATTTCAAAACATAAATCTTACTTTTTGACTTGTTTATGCAAATTCGCAGAGACAGTGGCTTATAATTAATGTAGAGAGCTGTGAAAGGAAGTTTTGAGAACCAAATTGGATGTTATTGTTGGCTACTGCAGAGTATACTATTATGGTACAATTATCCAACTTCTCTTTCATTTGCCATTTTTCTTCTCCCCAAATAGCTTTCAAGAATGCTAGTTGGGGGCTTCCCTGGTGGCGCAGTGGTTGGCAGTCCGCCTGCCAATGCAGGGGACACGGGTTCGTGCCCCGGTCCGGGAAGATCCCACATGCCACGGAGGGGCTAGGCCTGTGAGCCATGGCTGCTGAGCCTGTGCGTCTGGAGCCTGTGCTCCGCAACGGGAGAGGCCACAACAGTGAGAGGCCCATGTACCGCAAAAAAAAAAAAAAAAAAAGAACCCACCTGCCAATGCAGGGGACATGGTCCAGGAAGATCCCACATGCCGTGGAGCAACTAAGCCCGTGCGCCACAACTACTGAGCCTGTGCTCTAGAGCCCATGAGCCACAACTACTGAGCCTGCACACCTGGAGCCCATGCTCCACAACAGGAGAAGCCACCACAATGAGAAGACCATGTACTACAATGAAGAGTAGCCCCCACTGGTCGCAGCTAGAGAAAGCCTACACGGAGAAACAAAGACCCAATGCAACAACAACAACAACAAAAGGAATGCTAGTGACCGTGGTTTCTCCTTTGAGGCATGAAGAAGAAAGGAGTAAAGGTAAAGGTGTCTCTTCTACACTTAGCCACCTTTAAAGAACTTTTCTATAAAAACCTGCTTACAATTCAGTATCTGTTTCTATGCCATTGGCTAACTCACTTGTTAAGGAAGCTTGGGAATACAGGTTTTAAACGCATGAATGCATGCACATATTAAAAATCAATGAGTTCTACTACCATATGACCCAGCAATCCCACTACTGGGCATATACCCTGAGAAAACCAAAATTCAAAAAGAGTCATGTACCAAAATGTTCACTGCAGCTCTATTTACAATAGCCCGGAGATGGAAACAACCTAAGTGTCCATCATTAGATGAATGGATAAAGAAGATGTGGCACATATATACGATGGAATATTACTCAGCCATAAAAAAGAACGAAATTGAGCTATTTGTAATGAGGTGGATAGACCTAGAGTCTGTCATACAGAGTGAAGTAAGTCAGAAAGAAAAAGACAAATACCGTATGCTAACACATATATATGGAATTTAAGAAAAAAAATGTCATGAAGAACCTAGGGGTAAGACAGGAATAAAGACGCAGACCTACTAGAGAACGGACTTGAGGTTATGGGGAGGGGGAAGGGTGAGCTGTGACAGGGTGAGAGAGAGTCATGGACATATACACACTAACAAACGTAGTAAGGTAGATAGCTAGTGGGAAGCAGCGCATGGCACAGGGATATTGGCTCAGTGCTTTGTGACAGCCTGGAGGGGTGGGATACGGAGGGTGGGAGGGAGGGAGATGCAAGAGGGAAGACATATGGGAACATATGTATATGTATGACTGATTCACTTTGTTATAAAGCAGAAACTAACACACCATTGTAAAGCAATTATACCCCAATAAGGATGTTTAAAAAAAAAAAAAAGTTTACAGAAAAGTTTACCGAAAGCCTCCCAAACCAACTGGTACATAAACCTTTAAAATGTTAGAAGAATTCAGGGAACCAAAGTTAGTATTTTTATGGAACGTTTAAAGCCAGAAATAAATATTTTAGTGAACTGAACTGCTCAGTCATCTGGAGTTTATGACTTGGTTCAAAACCATTTATCTAGTCAGAAGCTAGTCCTAAACTATAGTTTAATATTTCTGTTATACAATTGCAGCAACGAAGTATTACTGATACTTCTGCATAGCTAAGATAGTTAAAGAATGTGAAAATTGTTGGAGATGATTAGTAAAACCAGTAAAACCCAATAAAACCAATATATACATCTGCATTTTACTGAAGAATAATCATTTACTTTTCAGCAATCTCAGAATTATATGCCTTGAAATATTTTCTTTCCCATGACCAAAATAAGGACCTTTGCTGAAACCTCATGAAACAAAGAAAGAAGGTAATAAATATTAATACAGCTGTTTACATGGTCCTGTAGCTGAATTTATGCTTGCAATAATACACGTACAAGCTCCAAATTGCTAACAAGGGGAAGAAATGGGCTTTATTAATGTCTACAATTTCAAAGTGCTGCTCCAGATTTTACTGAGGACATTATTGCTTAAAATCTGTGGAATGTGTAAGACTGTTTTCCCTTAATTTCTGTCCTGCACCTTACTTCTATTACTCTTTCAATTTGAAAATTTCAAGGTTAAGCAACTAGCTCCTTCATGGTATGACACAATCAAAATGAAATTACATTAAAAAAGTAAAATTTGGGCTAAGGTATTGGATAATGTAAAGGTATCAATGCAATTACCGTGCTACCCTAACAATAAAGAATTCTGTAAAAGGAAAAAAAAAATCAATGAGTTCTAATACTAAGGAGGAAGCAGAATAAATGTATGGTTAGCAATTAGTGGTCTCTGGCACAATAAAATGGAAGACCATCAGTGAGGATAATTCATGGAAGATGTGCTGTATGAAAGGTTAATATATGATTGTCCTCAAGCTGGAGAATGATGCAAATATTGAGAGATAAATCACTTCTTTCCCTGTCAACTGAATGGTCTATAAAAAGAGTGAACTATTTACTTACCATGTTTAACCTATCCCAGCCATATCATGAATAGAAAAATATTGCTAGTAAAGAATTTAGGTTACATTCTCCCAAACTTCCTTTTTGAAAGTTAAATCTGATTATTTTGAGAGGCAGATGACTAAACAATGCTGTCTTCTTCCACTACCTCCTCTTTGAAATTTCTGTTTAGGATCCAAGACTCATCTGTCCTTCCGCTGTCTCACTTCCTCCCTCATGTCCCCGAAGGTATCAGTAAGTGATGAGCAGGAGAAAGAAAATGCCCAGAAACAAAACCTGGTAGCATATATGAAAGAGGAATCACAGTCTACCAAAAGTGTGCTGTATAATTTATGAGTTTATAAACAGATATGAATTAATAGTACCTAACTTGAAAATTTAAAAATTCTTCAATTGATTATGGCATGGAATATGGTTGCCTTAATAATTTAGTAAAAAAAAAAATTATCACCTTATTCTCTAAACCCTTAAATCTGTAACTAAAAATCAGACTAGACTTAGAAGGCTGCATTAACCATGGAAAGGTTAAAATTACTCCAATGTTTGTTCAAAAAGAAAAACAAACGGTTAGAAAATGACAAACATAAGAATACTTTGTATAAAAAATATGGCATGTAGATGCATTCAAGGACATATTTACAAGCATATTAGTTAGTTAAATATTGTCATTGCTTAAAGGACAATTTTTTAAAAGAAAATGAATACAGTTATACTTGATGACCTTGCAGCAGAACAGCATTCCTACAAAGAAAACTAACAAGCCAGATAAAAATGCAAAATTATGCTTTTATACACTGGAAAGCCACTATAATAACAAGAACTAGACAGGCCAAGATTCAGGAGGAGAACTGCAGGAAGGTGAGTTCCTCTATATTATCTACTGAACTTAAACACTGGCATATTCTCAACCTAGTAGTTTTACTTCTATGTGTATAGCCAACCAATTCCAATGCACATATGTACCAAGAGATATGTGCACTGATGTTCACAGCAGCATTATTTACAATAGGCAAAAATTGCAAGTATGCATCAACAGTAAAACGGAAAACTGAATTGAACTATATTTACATAATGGAACACTACACAGCAATAAAAATAAATCATAATATAAATGATAAGTCTCACATATATAACATTGAGAAAAGAAGCCTGACAGAGGAGAATACACACAGTATGCTTCTATTTATAAGGAAAAAAAAATCACAAGTCTAATCTATGATGTTACAAATAGGATAAGAGATACATCAGGAGGCAGAAGGAGTGATGATTGGGAGGAGGCATGTCAAGGCTTTTCAGATGTCAGTAATGTTCTATTTCTTAACTTTATTGGTGGTAACATGGGTGCATTTATTGTGTGAGAATTCACTGGGCTGTATCCTTATGATTCTGTAACTTTCTGTATGTGTGCCATGTTTTAATAAAAAAATGACAATAAAGTGATATTTTAAAGTAAAAAGGAAATTTGAACTTAGAGCTTTATATTTTGCCATATTTTTATTGAAATATCAGTGTATAATAAATATTTACAGCCATCAAAAACTCACATTGAAAACCCTTTTGGAGGAAGTTTTCATGCAAGAAGAGAAACAGATCTTGGAGGTACTGCCAGAAATTTATGAGTAATAAAATGTCTTGATGAAGTTTATTATTCTACCATACAAAAAAATAAGTGAACAATGAAATAAACAAAATTCAACCAAATAATAGAAATAAAGAGAACATATATTCCTAGTAGTCAAGAACTGTAACTACAGACATCATAAACATGAGGCTTTGAAAACCAAAAACACATGAGAGTGAGTAAAGAATATTTCCTGTTAGGGAGATGATACAGATACTGACATTTTTATTTTACAGATTTTTATTTATAGATAATTTTAATAAATGTGAGGAAATAAATATGATCATCGTTTATGCTAAAAAAAGCCAACATAAAGGAAAAATAGTATATAAGCTATTAAGCCAACAGAAAATAACTCTAATAGAAATGAGAAAAGGAGAAAAAAAGTAAGAAAGCACACAAAATGTAAAAAGGTCATATAAAAAGTACCAATGTCATGCTATTAAACAATTTGTAGAAAGGTTAAACTCACCAATTAAAAGACAGTCTCCCTGAATGGACGAAATCAAGCTCTGACAAAATGTTGTCCATATGACACATAAAAAGACTGAAAATAAAGCAATCCTAGTTCCTCAAAATACAGGTATTACAGGCATAAGTAACAACATATACACTGTAAGAAATAGAGAAATAAGCTGATAGATTAAAAAATAGACACAATTAGCATAAATATATACACATATGTGTGTATATATGTATGTGTATATATGTCTGTGTATATATATACGTATGTATGTGTGTGTATATATATATGTGTATATATATATATATATATACACACACATAGAGAGAGAGAGAGAGAGAGAGAAAGAGAGAGAAATTAGGACTTTCCCTAGAAGAAAATAGGAGAACATTTTCATGAACTAAGGGTAGGAGAGATTTCTTAGTTCTAACAAAAAGTACTATCTATAAAAGGAAAACATTTGATAAATTGGACTTCATTGAAATTAAAGTATTTTGTTCTTCAAAGCACACCATTAATGAAAGAAAAAGACGGGTCAAATGCTGGAAAAATAGTTGTGAAACTTATATCTCATGAAGGACTTGTATCTAGAATATGTAAAGAACTACAACTATTCAGTAATAAAGAGAAAAACAACCCTTCAAAACAGGCAAAAGATTTGAATAGACCCTTCACAAAAGAAAATATATAAAATAATTAATAAGCACTTGAAAAGACACTCAGTGTCAGGAACCACAAGTTAAAACCACTCTTCCCAAACTCTATTCTTCCCTCAATCTACTGTCAGGATTCCATCCCCACTGCCCACTGAAAAATGCTCGTTAGGATAATCAATGTTTCCAAAGTGCGTATTTCTCTGTGCCCACTGCTTCTACTTTCAGCAGAACTCCAAGGAGTTATTCATTTCTTCCAACTTGGAATATTTTCTTCTCTAGCTCTTCTTTTTGTAACACCAACCCACACTCCTTCACTCAAGTGAGAAATCGTGTAGCCAGCTGCTTACTTGACACCTCTATTCAGACATCTACTAGCAGCGCAAAATGAAATG
Organism: Aethalodelphis obliquidens; assembly: GCF_003676395.1. NCBI lineage: Eukaryota > Metazoa > Chordata > Mammalia > Artiodactyla > Delphinidae > Aethalodelphis > Aethalodelphis obliquidens. The sequence continues at coordinate 9,508,328 of NW_020837948.1, forward strand.
GCCCAAGGCAGAAATCCTGATTCTGTCCTCTCTAACCAATTTTCTTATCTCTGTTGGTAAGCCAACTCTCCACCACTTGCTCAGGCAGAAAAATGAGACTAATCCTTTCTGTTTTTTAAAATAATCACCTACACCCAATTCATCAGCAAATTCTATAGGTTTAACCTTCCAAAAAACCCAAAACCAAAACAACCCTCCCCAAACCAAAACACCACCATATTGAGTCTGACTGGTTTTCTCTAAAAGCATTCCAGTTCTATCCACAGTTATCTTTGCCTGGGCTGTTAAAATATCTTCCCAATGGTTTTCTTGCTGCCCCTTTTGTTCCTCTGCAGTCCACTATCTAAGCAGCAACTGGGAGTAATCATTAAAATCTGAATTATTTCTTGTCATTCTTTTCTTTAGACCTCTCTCCTGCCTCCTACCAATGACTGCATAGCTCTTGCAATAAAGTCCAAACTCTTTAGTATAATTTATTAAGTGCCAAAACAATTTCTCTTCTTCATCAACTTCCATTCTTGCTCATCTCTTTTCCTCTCATCCTCACTTATTATGCTCTAGCTATCCTCTCTCTTTTTTTCTCTTCTAAAACCATAAATGTTGCTCTAAACTTGAGTGGCTTAATTGTTTTTCTCTCTAACTGGAATTCTCTAACCATTCCAATTGATGTATGACTGGTTCCTTCCAGCATTTTATGTCTCAGTCTTCCTAACCAAGCAATCTAGTGGTTCTCATCCTTTCTTTATCACAGATACAAATTTTATTTTCTTCAGGTCACTTATTTGCAATCTGTACTATTCTTTTAATAGTTTGCTTCTTATTGTTTACCTCTCTACCCCTAAATGCATAAGAATGTAAGTAAAATGAGAATAAAGATTTTGCCATCTTTATTCATCGATGTATCTATCCCCAGTGCCAAAAATATGTGTTCAGCAAGTGAGTACATGGAAACTAACTTTGAATTTCTTGTTCCAAATATAAGATTTTCATTGTGTAGCTACTTCTCTGCAACCTTGTTAGCAGACATAAATTTAAGAATAAAGATTGTATAGCAAAGAGATAAAACCTGACCACATGAAATTAAATTAGCTCAGATTTAACACAGGGAAGATGGAAATAAAAATAATGACATTTTAGTTTATTTGGGAGGACTTGAAGTAGAAATACAATTTCACCTCTAATAGTTTTTGTCCTAAAGTTCTGGTATGCATTTTGTTTAATTACTTGTATTAACAGGAGACTAAATTTTGGATGCTGATTCTAGAAATCTGTATGTACTTAAGGGGGATAATTTAAGTTTGGGCAGTAATTCAAGCCGCTGAACAAAAGCAATTTGTAAGCACATTATTTAGGCTCTCAACTTTAGAAGACAATGAATCTCAGTCCATGGTCAGGATCCAGGGATGAACACTCAGAAAGAATATTAAAAAACAAACAAACAAAAAACCAACAACAACTCCATTTCTATTTAGCTGTCAATTTTAGGAATGAAAAATGTGTCTGTACTTTGTAACATTTATTGAGAGATCTAATATTTAACAAGGAAGGCCACTCATTCAGGTAGGCTAAGGAAATATGGAATTATGGGTTATCTTATAGTCTTAAAAGGAATCAGATGAAATTATTGATACATAATGATTGAGAAGATATTTTCTATTCATTGAAAAATCTGAATATCTTTTAATAAAAATGATTTTGTTGCTTATAATGTTAGTTTGAGATTTATAGGCAGGTCTTGAGAGGTTATGAACACTTGAAAAAGATCTATTTGTTTACTATCATAATGGAAATATTATAGTCTCCATTGTAGTGTCTAGAGCCTCAAAGGAAATAGCTGTTTCTCTTTAGCTTTAATTATCCTGCCAGCTCATCATCAGTACCTGGGGCCGTGTTCCTTGTGACCCAAGCAAGGTCTTATCCTTTCTTGAAAACAGGAAAAACTAATAAAATAATGTGAAGCACCTGACAGATTTGAAGGGAATTATAAAGATTAAATAACCATTTGACATGAGAATTAATCACTTAAGATACACCAATAGCTGAAAAGAATAACAAAAACACAATGTATATTACAAATGGAAGATTAGTCTAAACACCATGATCGATCTTGTTTCTGCTTTCTTATTCTGCCTATCTTGGGAGAAAAAAATCTCTACTTTTCTAACCTTTACTTGTACAAATACTTGGTATAATTAGCAGTAGCTTCATTGCATGATTGGCTCTTACCATTTTATTTTGAAATTCTGTTCTTTCATTCATTTCTTTTTATATGGTTGTCTTTGTTGAGGATTACTTTTTTTTTTAATGGTCAAGGCTCTACAATTTAAAAAAAATTATTTTCTTTATTGTTATTTATTTATTTTGGCTGTGCCGGGTTTAGTTGCAGTATGCAGGATCTTCCTTACAGCATGCAGGATCTTTTAGTTGCAGCATGAGGACTATTAGTTGCGGCATGCGGACTTCTTAGTTGCAGTATGCAGACTCTTAGTTGCGGCATGCATGTGGGATCTATTTCCCCGACCAGGGATTGAATCTGGACCCCCTGCATTGGGAGCGTGAAGTCTTACCCACTGAACTACCAGGGAAGTCCCAGAGGATTACTTTTTGGTGGTAATTTTATACTCACTCAATTGAATGGTCAGCACAGATTTTTTATCTTTTAGACATGTTATTTTCTGTTATGGTATAGCTTGTCAGCACTCCGCTAGGGTGACCGACTACTTTGCTTGGTGCTGAGTGGTTGTCCAGGACATTGGACTTTCAGTGCTAAATTTTGGACAGTCTGGGACAGTTGGTCACCCTAGCACTGAGAAAGAAAAAGCATATGTAAACAGCTTTGAGAACATAAGATAAAACAGGCAGAGTTAAGGTGTCCTTAAAAGTTTGCCTGTTTAACTGTATGTTCATCTGTCAGCCCATTTCTGATATAAGAATGCCATGTAAATTTTAAGATATTTCTAAGTGAAACCATGGAGGTTTAAAATTTTGCCAACCTGAGAGCAATGATCAATGTCAGGATGGAAAAATGTCCTTCAAGAAGTGGAAACTGTTAGAACTTAACTGGTAGCCTCAGTGCTCTATTAAAGACAAATTGCTTTGAAACTTTAAATTCATGATTTTCAGATGTTTCAAAGGCTTCCTGAATTCAGCCAAAACTATCTTTGTAAGTCAGTACTCCTCTGTGTGCCCTCCTCCCCATAGATATTATCGCATGTATAATTTAATGGAGATAATTTCACATATTATCAGCTCTCAAGATGAGTTGATGTAATCTGAAGTTGAGGAACTAATATATCTTTGAATTATATATCTCTAACTTTTCTCTTATTTTTTTGCAATCATCTCTTCTCTAGATTCCATGACACCACACTTTGAATTTTCATATATATCCTTCCAAACCCACCTTCTCGGGTCTCTAGCATGCGGCTTCTACTTGGAATTTCCCAATCCTCCATTCTGCTCCTTTTCCTTCCTTTCCTGTTCTTTCCTTCCCCTTCACTACCTGTCCTTTCCCTTCCCTCCCGTTCTTTGTCTTCTCTTTTTTTTTTTTGCTTTTAATTTTTATTTTATATTGGACTATAGTTGATTTACAATGTTGTGCTAGTTTCAGGTGTACAGCAAAGTGATTCAGTTATACATATACATATATCTATTCTTTTTCAAATTATTTTCCCATTTAGGTTATTACAGAATATTGAGCAGAGTTCCCTGTGATACTTTTTCTTCTCTTCTTAGAAAAGATGATCTTAGATCATACTTAGAACGTGATCTCATCTACCCTCATAGTTTTAGTGGCCATGTAAATAATTTCGACTCTCAAGTATATGTATTAGCTCAGATCTCTCAACTGGGCTTCAGACTTATATATAGATTTGCTACTGGCCTTATGCAATCAAGCTCATGTGTTATTCAATATCAGCATGTCAAAAACTAAACTCATCATTATCTAACTATCCTTGTTCCAAATGGCTCTTTTTCCTGACTTTCCATTTTAGAGCATGACACCACCTTTCCCCAAAGCCTAGAAAATGGTCCATATATCCTTTCTCTCATACCCATCAAGTCAACAATTCTGATCAATTCTAAACTTTCTAAGTGTTACATGTATCTCCATCTCCTTTGCTGCAGACCATCATCTTTGCTCACCATCATCTTTGCTCAGCCTACTGCAATAGGCTGTAATCTGTCTTCCTATTGATGAATGGCCTTGTTCTTTCTTCAATAAATTCTACATACTACATCTGGGTGGCTTTCTAAATTATGAATTTTATCATGTCATTTCCAAGATAGAAATCCTTCAAGGCCAAAGTCTAAGTTCCTTAGCAAAAATTACACAGACTTTCATAATCTATCACCTATTTACTTGTCCAGTACCTTTCCTGAATACTCATCAACTCCCTCCTCCCCCTCCCGTACTCCCTGTCCTCTGATGTCTGGTCCAGCCAGAGTAAGCTGCTTAGAGTTCCCCAAGAAGATATTTGGTTGTGCCATCCCTGTTCCAGGAGTACTTTCCCTGACTGGCTAATACTTTTCATTCTTCAAGATTCAGCTCAGGCATCACATTCTCAAGGAAGTGTTAGTTCCCTCTGCAAAAAAATAAGCATTTGTTTCAGTTAATTATAATTTTTGTTAACTCATTTTTGTTAACTCACTCGTCTCCCTCAATAAAATGGAAGCTCCTTTCGAACAGGGACCATGAATTATTATATTTGTGCTGTCAGCATCCAGCACTGGAGGTGGTACATACTAGGCGTTTGGCAAATGTTAAATCGATATGTGAGATGTGAGCCATAAAAGCAAAGACTTGACATAACTTTCTAAACCTGGCTATTATAAATTTGAGGCATCTCTGAAATCTTAAGGAACAAAGGGAAAATTCTTCACCCTGCTTTTCTTCTTATGTTTCCAAGAATCAAGACAATATTCTATATAGTCTATACAGATGAATTTCTTTCTTCTTTTTCTCTTTTCCTCTCCTGAATTTCCTCAAAATGAATGTGTTTTCTATTATATATATTTCAGTCTCACATCTATTAGAATATGTTTTAAATACAGACTGCTTAGATCAGAGTGATAGTAGAATGAAAATAAAATTCTGTTCTTTTAGGCCAAACAGATCTGGGTTTGAATCCAGACTCTGCAATTTTGTTAGTCTATAATCCTTCACACATAATTTACCTTCTTTTATTCTTAGTTTTCATATTTAAAATGGTAAAATGGACATAATCTAGCCTTTCTTGTTAGATTGTTATAAAAATTAGGAAACATGCATGTCAAATACATAGTAAATGTTCAATTCAATTATAAGGGCAGTAGCAGCAACAGCAGTTCAGTGTCCCAACAACAGCAGCAGCTGTAATTCTACCATGAAACTGAATTATTCTGTTTTTAAATAGAATCTGTGAGGGAGTATAAGAAATAAGAAACTGCTAGAGTACAGGTGAGATCATATTTTTAAATGTGTATTTTAATAAGAGCACCAAGCTGTAAGTCTATCATAATAAATGACCTGGGTTTTTATTTTGATTTTTTCATATCCTTAAATTTATGAATTCAATACATTTATTGAAATTCATGTCAAGTATTTTACTAAGCATTATGGGAAGATGCAAAATAATTACGGCATCACAGTATCATAATGGAGCTTAAAATTCATTCATTAAGCTAAGACATGTAGAAATAAAAATGCTTGAATATGAAAAGTAACTTTTACTGAGTATATTACCAAAACCAATTATTAAATATTAGTAACTCTGAATAAATTATCCAGAGTATCACTTTATATGAAATAATAACCTAAATTTCTGATAACTAAAATTTATAAATTTAAATATGAAAGTCTATATTTACTCCCTTTATGACCTCATCTAATATCCTGCTTTTAAACACCATATTTGCTGATTATTTCCAGATTCATATTTCCACTCTGGACTCCCCCTGAATTCCAGATTCACATATCTAACTGCCTAATTAACATCTCCAATTGAATGTATAAGATACAACTTTAAATCTCCATCATTGAATACTGATATTTCTACCTTCCACATGGTCTTCTCCTTATCAGTAAATAGATGCTCGATTCAACCAATTTCTCGGGCCAAAATTCTTAGTGTCATTCTTGATTATTTTCTTTCTGTTACTCACCCCTAGCACTGAATACATCTGCAAGTCTCATTGGCCCTGCCCTTAGGATATATCTGGATCCAATCACTTCTCACTGTCTTGATAACTGTAATATGGGCTGCTGCAATATTCCCTGGCCTCTCTGCTCCAGTAAAATTTATTCTCCACACAGGAGTAGCCAGAAAGCCTTTTAAAACATAATTCAGATCCTGTCAACCCTTTGCCCAAAGACTTCTGTTGGCTTCCTATTAAACTCAGAGTAAGAGCCAAAGCTCCTGCAATGACCTGTGAGGATCTATGAGATCTGGCCCTACTTTTCAGCTTCATTCACTTCACTACTCCCTTATTTATAGTGTTCCAGCAACACTTGACTTCTTTGCTGTTTCTTGAACTCACTAAGGACTCAGGGCTTTTGTGCTTCCTGTTCTTTCTGCTTGAAGCATTTCTCCCTGATATCTGCACAGCTTGCTTCTTCACCTACTTCAGGCCTCTGTTCAAATATCACCTTATCAGAGAAGCTCACCTTGTCTATCTTACATAAAATGGCATCCACTCCTGATACTCTTTCTCCTCCTTACTCCATGGCACTTACCTCAACCTACCATAGTACATATTGATATAAATTTTTGTCTATATTTTCTTGCTAGAATGTAAGCCACAAGGGGTCAATGAATTTTCTCTCATGTTCATTGATTTACCCACATTACTGACCCAGAAAAGTACCTAGCAAATGACAAGCACTTAATAAATATAAATTGAATAAATCACTGAATAAATTTTATTGTGCCTGCTATCATTGGGAAACAAAAGCAAACAGCCAAGTACAACTATCAGAAGCCATTTTATTGGGATACTAACTCTAATACCAATAAATCCATTTACATATCATCAATTAATCATCCTGCTGATTTTTATACTCCTAATTTCTGATTGATAAGCTTATCTAGAACTATGGGGTTACTTGTAACACCTTGATGCTCTTTTCATTTAAAATGACATTTTTGGAAAAACAAAGTTTTCCATTTTACTTTACAGATACGCAAATTAACTTTGTAATATTCTTTTGAGTTTCTATATAATAGTGTCACTTCTCAGCTTCAAAATAGTCTTAAAGAAGTATTTACCTTCTTGTCATCTATAAAACATTAGCCTGTCATCATGCTTTTTAAAAGTATATTTTCTTTACTTTGCAGAAGGCAGGAAATGTTAAAGAAGTTCAATAAATTTCCATATGGTTTTCTGAAGTCGTCCTACATATTGGAAAAAGCTATGGAGTCTTATGTGGTTGCCATTTTAAAAAACTGCAATTTTTTTTTTTTTTGCCATGCATCTGCTCTTTAATGTTTTCCTACAATATATTAAAAGAAAAACAAAATTTCCATCTCTTCACAAGTAGTAGTTTATATTGTCTGGACTTTTTCAGCCTAAACAACTAGATTCTCTTTTGATTTTTGCTGCAGCTTCTGCTTTGTATTCATACGGGCAGTTTCACTTGTCAGAGTAATGGTGACATCCACAAAACAAATTTTCATATCAGCAATCAAACCCTGAAGGCTGACTTTCTTTCTGCACATGAAACATATTTTTATTGGAATGTATGTGTGTGTTTTACATGTGAGTGGGGAATGACAGGCAAAGTAGGAATGTGTTGCTATATATTATATCAAATTAATTTAATATTTCATATTTTGAGCGGTGAGATATAGCTCACACTTCTATGCTTTACCCTATCTGCCCAGATGTGCACATCTTTCACTCCCAAGATTTCATACTTAAATTTTTATCTACAGAACTATCACATTGTTAAGAATGCTCCAAAAGAAAGGCACTTGCAGTTGGTTAGACCTGGGTTTTTATTGCCTACTCCACCTCTTTGTAGCTCTGAAACAACTGGCAAGTCATTTAACCTTTTTGAGCTTCAATTTCACCATCTATAAAATTGGATTAATAATAGATATTTCACAGAGTAATGTGAAGCTCAAATAAAAATAGGTTTTCTAAGCACACACTTAGCAAGGAGGCTGATGGACACTTACTGGGTGAAAAATAAAAGGTAGCCATCACTGGCTACCAAAGTGGCACCAGGAGGTAGCACCCACATCTGATGGAAAGGCCCTGGCACCTAAGCCTGAGGTCACATTCTCATCTGGAGCTCCAGGTGTTCTAAAATGCATAACAGTTTTGACCACATGAGTGACCCAGGAAATTGTGCTGGGATGGTAGGACTTCAGGAGGCTTCTTTGAGAATTCCTTACTAATTCTGCTCCTACCTTTAGCGTCAGAGTTCAATGGTAACATAAAGAAATCCTCCAAATTTCTCTGAATAGTTCCTTGCAGACCACAGCTGACCTGACTCTAAACAAACTGTCTCATGTAGGTTAACAGGCTCTCTTACTGACACTGAGCCATGAAAATATTGACTTGATTCACACTCCATGATCACCACATTCTTATAACACCTGCTGAACTATCTATGAAGAATGTCCACCTTTCATATGACTTAGTAACTGTCTTAAATTTATGAACTAATTTCCAAACCTAGATAACATCTAAGCAAACATTTTACAATAATTTGGGAATAGGTGAATGGTAAGTTCTCCTCTACAGGAGCTAAGCATTTCAATATGCCAATAGCTTCCTTAATGAATGGACTAGTATCCATTCATTCATATATTCAGTATCTATGTAACAAATATATATTGGCACACTAAGTATATTATGCTAGGCATTACTCAGGCCCTCTCCTCCAGTTCACTCTTAAACCACCATCAGAGTTATACTCCCCAAATCCAAATCTGATTATTTAAGTCCCAATCTAAGACAAAAAACAAAACAAAACCAAAACTCCATCAGTTCACTATTGCCATCAGGAAAAAAAATTCAAATGCATTATTATGACATAAGAGATCTATCCCCTATTTACTGCAACTTAAATTCCACATACATACTAAGGTCATCACTAGTACCAGCAAATACGATGTCCTTGTGTTCATCTCTACCCATGTAAAAATTGTTACTTTTGCCTAGAAATTTCCTACTCCTTTCTCCCTTTTCTTTAAGACAGCTCACAGCTCACCTCAAGTCCCATATCCAGAAAAAAATATCCTTGTCCATAGTGCTCTGATGGCACATATTCATGTTTCTATTCAAGCTCTTTGCGCTGTGTTGCATTTTATCTCAAAGTGATAAAAGTGAGAGATAGGAATGGAAGAAGGAAAAGGAGATGAGGATAGAGTGATAGACTGTGGTAGGAAAGAGCGAGGGGGAAAAAAGGAAAAAGATAAAGCGATAAAGGGAAAAGACCCTCATAAATCTGATTGCCCAAAATGATCACAGTCCTGTATTGTCCATCTCAAAGTAGAGCAAACATATTGCTAGGACTATATTACCATGTGCCAAGAGAATGGGAATCCATAGGATTGATTTGTTACTGATCCTTGGAATGTCAATTCTCCCTGAAGACTAAATTTAAAACATTTTATAGGTAATCATACCATTATATATCATACAGGAGAATATCAAGTGTGAATCAATGGTTATTATATTCACATTAGTTTTATACTTACCCAGGTTTTTACAAGCTAAGCTTACCAATCCTTTTACTAAACTTCAGCCTATGTGTTTACTCTCTCTCAAAGGGATCCTTGCTTTTAAGCGACTTCAAATAATGGTTTATTTACCTTAGTATTCAACATGTGCTATTCGTAAATTTTAAAAGAGGCAAAATATCAGACTATACTACAAACTTATAGTAATCAAAACAGCATGGTAGGGCTTCCTTGGTGGCGCAGTGGTTGAGAGTCTGCCTGCTGATGCAGGGGACATGGATTCATGCCCCAGTCCGGGAAGATCCCACATGCCACGGAGTGGCTGGGTCCAAGCCATGGCCACTGGGCCTGTGCGTCTGGAGCCTGTGCTCCACAAAGGGAGAGGCCAAAACAGTGAGAGGCCTGCATACCACAAAAACAAACAAACAAACAAAAAAAAACAGCATGGTATTGGCACAAAAACAAACATATAGATCAATGGAACAGGATAGAGAGCCCAGAAATAAACCCATGTGCCTATGGTCAATTAATCTATGACAAAGGAGGCAAGACTATACAATGGAGAAAAGACAGCCTCTTCCATAAGCAGTGCTGGGAAAACGGGACAGCTACATTTAAAAGAATGAAATTACAACTTTCTCTAACACCATATTGAAAAACAAGCTCAAAATGGATTAAAGATCTAAATGTAAGGCCAGACACCATAAAACTCCTAGAAAAGAACTTAGGCAGAACACTCTTGACATAAATCATAGTAATATTTTTTCAGATCTGTCTCCTAATGCAAAAGAAACAAAAGAAAAAATAAACAAATGGGACCTAATCAAACCTAAAAGCTTTTGCACAGCAAGTGAAACCACCAACAAAATGAAAAGATAACTTACAGAATGGGAGAAAATATTTGCAAGTGATACCACCAACAAGGGGTTAATATCCAAAATATACAGCTCATACAACTTAATGTCAAAAAAACAAACAAACAACTGAATCAAAAAATGGGCAGAAAACCTGAACAGATATTTTTCCAAAGAAGACTAACAGATGGCTAACATATACATGAAAAAATGCTCAACATCATTAATCATCAGAGAAATGCAAGTTAAAACCACAATGAGATATCCCCTCACATCTGTCAGAATGGCTACCATGAAAAAATAAAATAACAGACGTGGCAAGGATGTGGAGAAAAGGGGAACCCTTCTACACTGTTGGTGGGAATATAAATGATTAGCATGATTACCACATTCTTATAACACCTGATAAACTATCTATGAAGAATGTTCACCTTTCATATGACTTAGCAATTGTCTTGAATTTATGAACTAATTTCCAAACCTAGATAACATCCAAGAAAACATTTTACAATAATTTGGGACTATCTGAATGGTAGAGTTCTCTGCCAAAGGAGCTAACAGGCACATGAAAAGATGCTCAACATTGTTACTTATTAGAGAAATGCAAATCAAAACCACAATGAAGTATCATCTCATACCTGTCAAAATGGCTATCAACAAAATGTCTACAAATAACAAATGCTGACAAGGATGTGAAGAAAAGTGAACCCTAGTACACTGTTGGTGCGACTTTAAATTGGTGTAGTCACTAAAGGAAAGAGTATGGGGTACCTAAAAAACTAAAAATAAAGCTACCATATGATCCAGCAATTCCACGCCTGGGTATATATCCAAGGAAAATGAAAACACTAATTCAGAAAGATACATGCACCTAATATTCATCGTAGCATTATTTACAATAGCCAAGATATGAATGCAACCTAAGTGTCCATTAACAGACGAATGAATAAAGAAGAGGTAGTGTACACACACACACACACACACACACACACACACAATATAGAATACTACTCAGCCATAAAAAAGAATGAAATTTTGCCTTTTGCAACAACATGGATGGAACTGGAGGGTATTATGTTTAGTGAAATAAGTCAGAGAGAGAAAGACAAGTATGCTACGTTAACATTTATATATGTAGAATCTAAAAAAGTAAAACAAATTAGTGAATATGACAAAAAAGAAACTGGCTCACATATACAGTGAACAAACCAGTGGTTACCACTGGGGAGAGGGAAGCAAGGACGGGCAAGATTGGGGTATGGGATTATGTATAAAATAGAAAAGCAACAAGGATCTATTGTATGACACAGGAAATTACAGCCATTATCTTGTAATAACTTCTATGGAGTATAAACTACAAAAATACTGAATCACTATGCTGTACACCAGAAACTAATATAATGTAAATCAACTATACTTCAATCAAAAAACTATATACTGAATTGTTTAAAATAATTTTTTTCTGCTAATATATGATGAAATTTTCATTTATAATTTTTTCTAATGTAAAACATACGGAAAATGACATTTTAGCACAGCTTAAAATTATTAAATGACAACAATATAAATACATTTACTTTTATTTCATTTCTTCTCTTGAATATAATAAGGCACAAAGGGACTCAAATAAACAGGTCTTCCAGTGCAACTTTATACCTGCATTGACAATATATGCATAATGGTACATATCTGTAGAGTTATTTTAATAAAATAAATAATTATCAATTAGTGCTACTCAAGCACACAGCAGGTATATAGAATATCAAAAAAACACTGGTGAGGAAATAAGAATAACTTACTTTCTGGTGCTGATTTCCCTCAACACTCATCTATGCCACACATGTTTATACACTCAGCACATGATGTTTCTCCCCCACTCATCCCTTTGTGTTAGTCACAATTCCTCTTCCTCTTTTTATTTCACCTTTCCCTTTGCTTGTTCCTTCAATTCCATCCTGCTCTTACACAGTCTCTGAGTAATGGAGATCCACAAAATTATATTTCTCTTCATCAAGAAAGCCCTTATTGAGGCACTTTTTTTTTTGGATAAATTCAGTGTCCAAGCCTTACTCTTACTCAGTAAATATAAAATTTCTTTGCAGATCTTGGCCGAAATTATGAAATATGGCAGGTAAGATAAACATCTAAAAGACTTGAGGCTTACAATGAGGTCAGTAAGCTTGAGAAGCTGATGACGAGGGCCTAACTGGTCAGACTCCAGACCAAACAGCTGGAGGTGGGGGTCCGGGGGAGTCTAAGGTAAGTAACTTTTATCTGGTTGTGAAATGCAGTTCTCACCAGCTAAAAGGGGTATTGAGGCACTATGTGAGCTACAGCAGTGTTGTTTGTTGCTATGGGGTTATGTCACTTAGAAAAATCGATTTTACTTACCAGAAAATGAACTCTAGCACATTTACCTGCAGAGAGGAAGGGTTTCAGAAATAGCTGAAGTGAATTCCTTGTTTGAGTAATGGGAACCTGGTACTTAAGTCCCTGGTTGACCTGAGATGAGCAGTTAAAAACCCATTCAATATACAGAGACTGTTGGCCATAGCTGAAAAACACGATTGCATTAATATCAGAAGCATCTCTATGCTTTGAGATTATTATTGAAATTGTTTTAAAGGTTTTCATGCTTAAATCAAAATGCTTTTCAGCTTCTTCTTCTTAGTCCAGTTGAGCTGTACAATTAAACATGTCAAGCTCCAAGTCTCTGGCATAGAAATAAATAGGACATTAAAGGTCTGAGGGCAGCCTCAGGTTCCTGGTGCCACATGCTTTCATTCATCTGTCACATATACTATACGATATAACCTTATCATTACAGCTGAATCACAAGTTCAGTTCTGAGATCAGGATTAAAGACAATCACATGCCTTATTTTATCTCTTCCTTTAGGAATTTCACTATTCTAAACATGAGAAACAATGCATTTTTCTCCACTTGAGTGTTTTTTTTAAGATCAACATCTATAAATCAAGATGAATCAAAATCTCATAATTTTTAACAAGCCAAGAAACAATATCCTTCTGAAAATTTGATTAGCTGAGGCACCCAGCTAAAGAAAAACAAGAAGTAAAATGCATTAAAGATTACTAAGATAGTTCACTTTAGCAAATGTTTTTAAAATTACTTTAGCCAGAAGAAGAGAAATCAGACGGACTATTGAAAAATTAATGTTAGGTTCAATTGTCCAGAGGTTCCTTCACAAGCAAGTAGAATATATTGAAATTATTCAGTGGAAAGAGGAGAAGTCAATGGAAATCTTGCAGAAAATCTGTTTGGAAACAAAAACTTCATGGGAAATGGAAACAGTATGATGGTTACAAGTTACTTATATTTTTAATTCTGTAATAAATGTAATCTGAATTTAGCCTGTTTTATTGTTCTTTCAGGTTATTCTTCCTGTTTCTTTCACATAGACTGAAAGAAGCAGACAAATCATCCTTGATCTCTTTCTTTCCCACAACATATTCAATCCATCAACAAGTCTTTTCCTTCTCCACCTTAAAATATATTCTAAATTTCCACTTCTTCTCACCTCTACCGCTAACACTCTTGTGTAAACAACTTCATCTCTACCCTGGATACCTGCAGTGGCCTGACTGCACCCACTCATCCCACTGTCCCCTATAGTTTTGTCTTTGCACAGCAGCAATATTAAAAATTCATCAAATCATGGTCTTGATTGAAATGCTTCAGTGATACACTGAAGGATAAAACCCATATCTGTACCATGTCTCACAAGTCCTCACTTGTCTGGTCTCTATCCATCTCTCTGACCTCATCACCTCTTACTGCTCCCCTCCCTCACTTTTCTGCAGCTGAGCTGCCCTCAAAAGGGGCTCCACTAGTTGTATTAGACAAATCCCTACATCAGAACACTGATTTACACTTGTTCTTCTGCCCACCTGGAATGGCCTTACCTTAGATCTTTTTTGTTTTAGATCTTCATTTGCCTTACTTCTTATAATTTGAGTTTCCACTTACATGTCACTTCCTCAGAGTCTTCCCTTTGGCATTCACTATCCCTTTATCTTGATTTTTTTTTTCTTTCTGACACTTATCACTACATACACTATATTGTCTATCTACTTCTTTGTTATCTTCCTCTCCCATTAGAATGTAAGCTCCATAACAGGGACCTTGAAAAATCAGACAATGCCAAACTGTGCAGCAATTTAGGCATGCCTACCTTTTTCTTTTCTCCTTTTCCTACAAAGTCACTAAGTATATCTGATGTGGGGTTTGGTTATTACTGTTTTATTGGAGACTTCGATTTCATTGAACACATTAGCAGTTAAACCAAAGGAAGGTTTCAGAAACTTTTAAGTTTTGGTAAATCTTTTCGTTATTTGACTAGTTCTTATTGTCTACGTAAGCACTGTAAGATAGTGACCCAGCACACACACTCAAGACAGACTAGCTGGGTTTGACTTCTCATTCAAATCACTTGCTAAATGATCTTCTTATAATTTATTCATTTATAAATGTGAATAATAATGATAATACTAATAATATACATATTACATTCATGCTGCATAGTGTCCTTGTAAGGGCTCAGAGTTAATACATAGAAAACTCTATGAACAATTCTTGGTACAATATGAGCATTTAAGAGTGTTAATTTTGAGTTTCTTCTTGTATAAACTTCCCGAGATAGAAATGATTACTATGCTTCACAGAAATAAGACTCAGTATTAATGACTACATCAGAGGATTTAGGTTTGGAAAATTTGGCTTCTGCTGTCTATGAGAGACCCTATAGCCATTGTATCAATTTCCACAAATCTCATTAAGGCCACAGAAGTGGAAGGCCTTCAAAACACTGCCACATTTTCTAGGAAGTATGTGGCTCTGGGGTGGAGAGTGACAAATGCTTCCCTGGTGGCGCAGTGGTTGAGAGTCCACCTGCCAATGCAGGGGACACGGGTTCGTGCCCCGATCCGGGAAGATCCCACATGCCACGGAGCGGCTGGGCCTGTGAGCCATGGCTGCTCAGGTGTGCAGGCTCAGTCCGGAGCCTGTGCTCCTCAACGGGAGAGGCCGCAACAGTGAGAGGCCCACGTACCACAAAAAAAAAAAAAAAAAAACCCTGGCTCAGCAGACAGAACTAAGGTTAGGAGTTCTGTGAGTCGGTTGAGTTATCTAACTTAGATAGTGTTAATGAATGTAGGTATATAATTCTTACTTCACGAGCTTGAGTATGCAAGAATGGTCAAAGTCATTTTTCTTTTTTACCATTTCTTTAAGTCTGACTTAATCTGACCTCATTTCTGCCCAGGCTGACAGACAATTTAATCTTGGCAATTTTTAGGACTCTTGCCCATGCCCTTGCCAAGGAGGTGCAAAGATTCCAAACATCTTTGCAGTGACATGTTTGAAAAGTCATTCCTAGCTCTGGTATTCACTTGCCCAAGCCCACATGTTCCTTAAAGTCCAGTGGCTCCTGAAATTCTACTCCTTGCTGAGCCTTGATTAACTTAATTTTCACAGACACTGGAAAGGTTATTAAAATCTATCACTGAAAAAGGCATGAAGACCATATCATTTCACCATTTTCAAATTAAATCCATAAGGCACAGATAACTCCAGAGTTATTTAAACTAATCTAGGCCATAGAAAGTGATAGAAAACTCCCCAATTATCTTTATAAGGTAAAAATAACAACAAAATGCAGAAAAGCTAGTTTTAAGAAAGTCTACAGGCCCAAAGTAGCATATGAAAATAGGTTAGAAAGTTAAGTTATAAAGTTCATCAATATATGAAAATAATAATGAATGACCTATCTGCATTTACTCCAGAAAGGCAAGAATAGCTTAAATATCAGAAATACATCAAAGTAATGTATTTAGTTAACAAATTGACTGAGAAGGTTAATAAAAATACATCCAATAAATGTTTTAGGGTATTTAAGATAATTTAGCAGCTATTTATAACAAAATCTCTAAGGAACAGGAAAGAGTATATAATTCACTAAGGAATACTTAGTATTTTTTAAAAATTACAAAACAGTATAAATTTTGAATACTGAAATGCTAGAATATTTGAACAAAAAGCAGAAACAAGACAGACAGACATGCCTACTACATTTTATCATTGAATTGCAGGTTCAAGTGCATGCAGTAAGACAAAAAAGAAATAACGGTAAAAATGCAGGAAAAGAAGAAAGATTTCTTTTTACTATGATATACTTTTATGTCTAGAAAAACCAAGAGACTTTAGAAATACCCTGCTGGGATTAACAGTATATTTTAATAATGTGGCTTGATTCAAGGTAAATGTAAAAAAGTTAGTATTTTTTCTTTATATAAAGCTATGTTCTCCTAGATAATGTAATGAGAAAAATTAATTTGCAAGATTGGGTTAGAATAAAAGAAAATCAGGAAAACATTATTGAATGTCACATTATTAAATGAGATATCTGAAGAATTATAAATAAAAAATATAAAACAAGGTTTAGACAGAGACTCTATATCATATTCTTAGATAAGAAGTTCTCATAAGAACTCAATTATTTTAAGAGTACTTAACAGTGTTACTCTTAGGTAGTTAACTACTCAATAACTCTTTGTCAACCTTTTTACAGTAACTGAGACCCTATATTGTTGAGTATAGCAGTGTATAACAGTTTTGTTCCATTTTGGACCAAACAGTAAGATGAAAACAGGATGCGGGGTGGGGTCCCTGGCAAGCTCTTTAAAAGGGGCTGACTTGACTGGCTCATCCTTTTTTTTTTTTTTTTTTCCGTTTTCCCTCTCTCTATTTTTGATGGCTAGAATGTAAATGTGACATAAATAGATGTTCAGTTGTGATCTTTAAGTGAGCTTGAGGATTTTAGCCATGTTCTAAAAGAATGACAAACAGAAAGATGCCTGATCCCTGATGATGGTGGAGCCACCATGCCATCTCATGTTTGCCTCTTTGTACTTAGCTGCTGCTTTTTTGTGATTTCTGTTAAGTGCAGCTAAACTTAATCCTGCTAATATAGTGCATCTTAATGAAATATCCATCCTTGGAGGAACTTCCTAAGTGTGCTTGTAACTGTGTCCATCTGCTTAAAATACTTCATTGAATCCTTATTGCTTAGAGGATAAAGTTGAAATTCTTTAGGTTGCCACTTACTATCCTCTATGACCCCTTCTTAAGTCTTCAGCCATCTCTACACTCTCCCCAACTCAGATCACTTCCCAGTTTATAAAATGACCTGTAGACTTCTGAGAAGTCATGTGTGATCTTCTAAGTTCCACTGAAAAGCCCTTTCTTGGCTGTTTCTGGAATCTGTCAGTTCCTTTATCAATAGCTTTTATTTTGAATTTTCTTCTTTTTTAAAGAATGTTTGAAAAATTTATTTATAACAAATGTAACAATTAGTAAAGCTAGGAGCTCAAGAGCTTCCCTTAATTCTTTCTCACAGTTTATTTATTTTGAATTTTCTATTTATTATTTGCCTCCCTTCCAACCAAACAGGGGTGATTTACTTGAATACAGATGCAATTTCTTTCTCTTTTATTTCTCTAGGTCCTTGTAAGTAAACTGGAAAATATCAGACATTCCATAAATATGTGTTGCATTATTGATTAGAATATATGTTAACTAAATTCTCAAGGAAAAGCTTTCCATCTATAGCTTCCTTTACTCTGTCCACCAGTGTTGTCTCAGACAGATCCAGAAAATCCTCCTTCCTATGAGAATGTCGAATTCTGTGCACATTGGGATAGATAATATTCATCGAGCACTTAGGATGTGCTGGATACGGTGCTGAGTACTTTACATACCTTTTCTCATACAGCTTTAAAACAACATAATGAGATAAATTATACTATTATCCTCTCCATTTTGGTTTGAGAGATCTCTAGAGTTAGGAAAATAAATGAATTGCCCCAGATTACACAGGTAGCGAGTTGTGAAGCTGGGGTTTGACTCCAGGCAATGAGACGCCAGAGCTCCATCTATTGCTCTGCTTCCCTGGTGCAGTCACTAATTGTTTGGCACTGAAACCAAATTAGATCCAGGTTTTAATCATGCCCCTGCCACTTAGTATGTATGTGACCTCAGGAAAACCACTTAAATTCTATGCATTTATGTCTTCATTTGTAAAACAGAAATAATAATTACCGCCCTCAGTGATTTGTTGTAAGAATTAAATAAGCTTGTGCTTGGATTATTCTAAGTCATTTTTTTCTTAGAATATTGGGTTTCTTTGCTTGTTTGTATTTTAAGGAATTCATTTTGGGGAAGCTGAGATAAGATGTGACATATTTTTTCTACAAAAATATTAGTTTTATTCAACTTTCAGCCTTGGATGATTAAAACATGGCAGGAAATCAAGTAACACCCTTAATGTTCTGAGTTTCAATAGCAGGACTGTGGAGTTAACCACAATGAGACAGCATCCGCCCCAGCCCTTATGGGGATTAACCAAATCCTCTCATAATTAAATGGGTCAGTTAGTTATGCACATTCAATGAAATGATACAAACGCTCATATCTCCAAGGACTTTAGTTGATTCTGACTGATTGAACGCACATTTCTTATTTTGTTAATCAGAATTATCAAAAATAGATATATTGCTTCACCTGAAATTTTTACCTCTGCATAAGCCCTCTGGAAAATATTCACAACATATTCTGAACAAAATATTAAAATCTTTTAAGTCAAAATAACTTGCAGAAGAAAAATTCAACATCCGGGACTGACTAGAAAAAATGATCCCTAGTAATAATGCATATGTTCAAGTATAGTGGCATTATTCTATGTGTAACATTATGGAGAAAATCAAGGATTGAGCTATGCACAAATGAGACATGATAACATGAAGTCTTTTGGGGAAACTATGGAGCATCTGTTTTAAGGTACTACTAAGATTAACAGACTACAGTCAGGTTGCAATCTAGCAACTTTCAAAATAGTATTAAAGGTTAACACTGAAGTTTTCTAAAGGAAAGCTACAAGAAAGTTTTGGTTACACTCCTAAATTGGGACCATTGTTTATGAATATAACTAGCAACTGTATGTTGTAATTTGCAACAATTACCACTAGTTTTCAATTCTCAGCTGCAGTCTCTTAGCTTCTCTGCCAGAAACTGCCTGATTGGACCTCAAAATCCATAAACACAGATCTGTATCCAGGCAGGCATGCAGTCCTCTCCCTCTGTAATTATGGCTTCATTTCTTTAAAAGAGGAATAGAGGAACCAAAAAATTAACAATGATTAGTTTCCAGAGGGAGGAGGTTGCTAAAATTCTGAACTCAGTGTGCTTTTCACCTTCAGAGACCTATACCAAGACTGATAGCTTTAGAAAATAACTGCCTTATTGCCATAGTTCCAGACTAGGTGCTCAGTATCCTCAGCCATACAGGACCTTAAGAACTCATATTATGACTCACACTTGTTTTACCCAGGAAAATAGAATCTTTTTGGCTACTGCTTTTTTACACACTCTCCAATCAGCAATGCCCCCTCTATCCTTCAGGTGCCTGGCTCCTTTCTAACTTTGCAAGAGAAGTGACTCCTCAAGGATTAGCATCTGAGAATTGGCCATGCATTAGCCATGTGTGCATTCACTACTGCTCTTTTCTAATCTTATGCTTCTTTCCATCAATTAAAACACTGAAGGATCTGATTTTATTTGTCCTTTGGCTAAATAAATGCTTCCAACAGGTTCCTCTAGTTTTTAAACTAATTAGTATACAAAAAGCATTTTCTCTTGTTTATCTAATTGCATACCCAGCATGTCACAAGAGGTTTTTAAGAATGAGGGTGGAGGATCAAGGTTTGGGATTCTCATGGTTCAATTTATACTGTTCCTAAGGCTGGCTCCAAGTGCTACCATTCTTTAGATATCCAGAGATACAAATTTGTTACTAGTCACAGTGTCATACTGTTTGGACTCTACTCCTCCATTTTTGGTTATTGTTCTTGATTAATAAAGTAAATACTACAAATATAATTTGCTTTTAATATTTGCTGCTCATATACCATGGTTGATTAATAACTTAAAAAATGACCCTTTGTCTCTTTCTATAATATTTCCCATTTAGAGTTAAACTAAATCTTATATGAAGGTAATACTTGACACATTTGTCAGGTTTAAAGTATTAAATTATAATCCAACTGCTTTGGAGAGTGAATGTTGCTCAATCTTTCACAGGAAGATTAATGCAATCTGTTCTGTACAATGTCCCCCTCCGCCCCATTTTCCTGCAATAGTTTGCTGAGATAGGTGAACTGAGAGTATAATGATAAGTTATCATACTATAGGCAAACATATTCAATAAATGACTATGGAAAACAATTTTTTCATTAAAAAAAAGTGCTAGCAAATCTTATTTCTACTAGGACAACTGCTATTTTCTATCCTAATGGAAGAGTTCAAACATACTGAAAAATAGTCATATAGCAATAACTGATCTATCAATCAACAAATATTTATTGAGCAGGTACTTCATGTGAGATTGTTCAAGGTACTGAACATGGCTGTGAGCAAGATGGACAAAAATATCTGACCTCAAGAAATTACATTCTCACAGGGGAAACATACATGACAAAAATATATGAGTATATTATTTATAAAACGTTGGGTTAAAAGTGATAATGAAGAAAATATAAAGCAGGATAAGTGTATAGACTACGAAGGATCATACATTGTGAGCCAAAAATGCATCTTTGAAGAGATGACATTTAAGCAAAAGCTTAAACTAAAAATATCTATGGAGAAGTCTTCTAAGCATAAGAAACTGCTAGAACAAAGATCTTACGGCAAGAGCATTTGTGACTTGTTAGGGAAACAGCTGTGTAGCTGTTCGGAGAAGTAGCTAGAGGCCAGGTAACTTGAAGCCCGATAAACTACAGCAAGGAATTAAGATTTTGTTTTAAAAGTCATGGTACACCAATAGAGATTTCCACATGGGAGTGACACTACATTATTCTGCATGCTGTATGGAGAACGGGCGTAGATATATGAAATTTTCAATGTAGAGTAAACCACTGCATCACGTGAGTTAGGAATTCTGGAGTGATCAAGACTACAGGATACATATGGGAGTATAGTATTTAAAGGCACAACAGTAAATAGATCACCCAAGAATTATTTCACATAAGGAAGAGCAGATAGCCCTATTCCCTGGAGTTTCCCAATACAGTGGTCAGAAAGAGAGTCACCTCAAAGTTTACTGGGAACATAATACACTCAAAGTCAAGAGTTTCAAGAGGTAGCAAATGATAAACTGTGTCAACTGCTGCTGAGAGATCAAGCAAGATGGCTGCCAAATAATCACTGTATTTGCAACCTAGAGTTTATTGTAGATTTTTTGTAAGATTTTTTTAAAACAAGTAACAGGGAATAAAGCCTAATACAATTATCTCTCAATTTTTTAATTAAGTTAATATTCTGCTTTTATTTGCTTCAAATCTGTTTCTAAAATAAGGATACAGTTTGAAATCTGACTCTTCCTTTTCTATGCCTTTTTCTCTGAAGTATCATGACTATCCTGTATGTTCATATTCCTCCTATGATTTTATGTTTGTAATGATAAAATTTTTTTGCGCTTTTAACAATTACACTGCTACTATCAAATTTTTACCTATCCTTTTGTGATTCATTTTTTAAAGCTCATCTGTAAAATGTACAGATTTCCATTTTGATACATATACACACATATACATGTTAATAAATTTATTTTAATTATAATGTACCCATTATGTACTCTAAGTTAGTCATGTATTTCCCAGTTGATAAATGTCTATATTTCTAATTTTTTTTGCTATTGTAAGAGATTCAATGAACATCCTTTTATATGTCTTGTATATGTTCTTGTGCACATATAGAAGCACTTTTAGTATATAAATCATGAAAGGGTAAATGCTGAAAGTTACATCTTCAATTTTATCTCACATAGTCAACATTTTCCCCCCAAAACAAGGTAGGTGTGTTTGTATATGTTACTCATTTTGTCTTTTATGTCTCTTAATTACATTCTGTTTTCTCTCTGTGTGATTTCCTTGTATCTATCTTCTACTTCTCTAGTATCGTTTTAGGTGTGTCTAGTTTGTGCCTTTTTTAATCTAACAAGCTTTTAATTTCAGTACATTTTTAAAATCAAAAACTTCTATTTGCTTATTTCTATAAACCTATTTGTTCTATTTATAGTGTTTTTAAAAAATATATTTTTTCATTTGCTTTATTTCTTTAATCGCATGAAATAAATTCATTTCACAGCCTCTTTCAGAATTTCCTATTATTTTCACTTTTTGGGGTGCTAACTTTTGCCTTCTTTCATCTGTTGATCCTTCCTCAGTATGTTTCATTTTCTTGCATATTGTACAACATTGTGAGTTCATCTACCACAAAAGATGTCTATTGTGCGGTAATCCCCTGTGAACTGGGTTTTGAAAATGTCACTATGGAACAGTTTGAACCTACTTCTGCTTTTGATGATCCTGAAAAAGTTTACAAACATTTCTCTCTTTATGATACTTGAACCTGTAGATTGTACATTTATGAGTGTTATAGGTCTGAGGACTCAATTTCTACTTCACTCATTCATTCATTTATTTGGCTGCACCACATGGCATGCAGGATCTTAGTTCAGATCAGGTATCAAACCTGCGCCCCCTGCAGTGGAAGCGTGGGGTCTTAACTGTTGAACAGCCAGGTAATTCCCTCTATTTCTTTTAAAATGTATTTATCTATATTTCCACGGGCCTGTAGCAGAATCAGTGGCATCTGCTCTGGCTCAGTCTGCTTTATAGATAAAAGTAGCATACTTTATTGTTGTCGAATTTTACAATTAATTAAGTCCTACACACCACTCATTACATTCTCATGCCATTTTCTACTTCCATGTCATTCCCTACTACTAAATTCACCATGCTTCTGTAGCATTTCCACATTTGGGGGGTAAGCATGCTGTGCTCATATTCTGGGACAAGCTGGAAAACAGCCGTTTGGGGATTATATTCCCTGGGCACATCTGGAAAGCATGTGGGTTGGAGAGTTTCTCAATAGATGGCATTTTGGACCTGTATCTGAACATTTAGCAGGATAATTTGTTGAGATTGTAGCTGAATTTTTTTGAAAAGAGTCAGATTTAGTACTTAAACCTCTGAGTAAGCAACTAAACTATTATAAAAATACACATTAAGTATCTGTTACTTTTAAAACATCTTTTCACAACAGAATGAATATTGAGTTTATTCTCTTTCTCTGGCAGGTCATGAAGGTTATCAATGAGTTGGGCAACTGCACTGATTTCATCCCAAGCCATTATGTCATCTGGATTGGGTGGGTGCTGTTTATTACCAGGTATTGACTATATATCCACATAAATGACAAAGTATTTGTCTTCACCAGTCAGGTTTCTGCCTTTGTCCACTCCACTGTGAAAAGATATCTTACTTACAGGATAACTACAGTACTAGACTTGAGATTTTTACTAGAGGGAACAAAAACAACATTATCTTCTTGGTTTGTTTAATACCAAAAAGAAAGCCCAAGAACTGTGTATACAAGAGAAATAGCAACACTGCAATTCTTCTGTGGAGCTACCACTTTATCACCAATCACTGCTGAACACAATTAACCAGCTCAAGAACTCAGATCTCAACTCTCCTGCATATGTTCTCTCCAGATTTCAGTTTGTCAACTTAGCATAACTGAGAAAAAATCCTTTATGTTTTCTGTTCAATAAGTAACTTCCTGGTACCCATCTTGTGGCACCTCAGCTTTGAATTTTGCACTTTAAAATAAATGTTCTTTCAATGCCAAATAATATATCTCAATTCTATGTTCTTTGTTAATCAATTCCAAGCAAGTCTTTGAAAAATACACTGGATTTTATATGGTTTCCTAAGGACTGTTCCAAGGCCAATGAGAAGACGAGATTGATGTGACGCCCCTGCACAAGGTCCAAAAGTTACCTAGAGCCAGGATTTAACAGGTTCATAAGCAGTCAGTATGAGTGATGCTGTTGGTGAAGAAATTTTACTGAAATAATTAATTGGGTACACAGAGCAATTCCTCTTCAATAAGGCATCACTCAATCATTCCTCAAGGGAAGATATAGTGAGATTCACATGTGCAGATAATCTACTAAATGAAAAAAAATAGATATGATCTCTTTCCAGAGAAATAAGATTGCTATTTTAGGAAGTAAAATAGGTAAATATCAAACAGTATAATAAATTGCCTTTTCAATTTTTTTTTTTTTTTTTGCCATTTCTCCTGTCAATGGGATGTTACTTCCAGGTTTTACGTTGGTTTTCAAACCTGCAGTTGAAATCATGAGCTCAGCCCCCAAAATAAAAATAAAATGAAAGGGTAAGTCAAGAATACTACTGACTCCAGGACAGTGAGAAAAAAGTTTTATAAATGATTCCTCTTTTTCTTATCCCTCCTATTGCTGTCTGATTGGAAACATTAAATAAGAAGTACCCATCAAAGATGCATGAGTAGGGCTTCCCTGGTGGTGCAGTGGTTAAGAATCCGCCTGCCAATGCAGGGGAGGTGGGTTCCACATGCTGCAGAGCAACTAGTCCATGCACCACAACTACTGAGCCTGCACTCTACAGCCCACAAGCCATAGCTACTGAGCCCACGTGCCACAACTACTGAAGCTTGCGCGCCTAGAGCCCATGCTCCGCAACAAGAGAAGCCACCGCAATGAGAAGCCCCCACTCGCTGCAACTAGAGAAAGCCCGTGTGCAGCAACAAAGACCCAATGCAGCCGAAAATAAATAAAATAAATTTATTTAAAAAAATGATGCATGAGGAGGTCCTATCTGTAATAAAGCTCAAATTTGGAAAGTATGATAACCTGTCAGAAATATCAATTTTTAAATTTTCACAATAATTAGGCCAAATCAGTTTACACCTAGCTTGGCTACTGCACAAAAACCTTGTGCAGTTACTCCTAGCCTGAAATCCATGATCCTGGGGATTCCTGAATTACAACACGATAACAGACAAAACACTCTGCAAAGATGGGAGAAGAAATATAGCAGATTCTGAATTCAGATCCTTTCAAAATATGTAAGCACATTAGTTAATTGGACAATAATATGTCATGAAGTTCTTGCTGACTGTAGTACATACAACAATGTGTATAATAGATTATACCAGTTATTTTCAAATGAGGTATACAGAAATTTCCTTGTGACTTTTTCCAGTGGTGATTACAGAGATTATATCTAGTACAATCCATGAGAAAATGCCTCTCAGTCTATGCTTCAGCATTGCCTTATTATAACTCACCTATAATCTATATTCAACTTTCTATCAGGTTTTAGGTATAATAACATATTTGCATAATGATTTATGCTATATGAAGTGCTTTCTCATCAATTCTCTCTTAGGATCTATGTATAATTCTACATTGCACACAACCAAGAGTTCAAAGTAAATCTGGAGAACAATAAAATAAACATTGTTATTTATTATTTTTATCCACATTCTGGATTTATGGACTAGAGTGTGTTAGTGACACAACACTGGAAGTAATGAACTCTATCTTTGCAAATAGGACTAAAATTCACAAGCTTTATGATGACTAGAAGATAGGTTAGTCATAAACAGAAGAGGCCTTGTAGGAAAAAAGTGGTCAGGGAGAAATTATAAAGGAGGTATCTTAGCCCATTCAGGCTGCTATAACAAAAATACCACATCCTGAGTGGCTTAAACAATAAAAATTTATTTCTTACAGGTCTGGAGGCTGAGAAGTCCAAGAACAAGGCACCAGTAGACTTGGTGTCTGGTGAGAGCCAGCTTCTGGGTTGCAAACCCACACCTCTTCTGTGTCCTCACATAGTGGAAGAAGTGTGGTAACTCTCCCAGATTCTTTTGTAAGGGCACAAATCCCACTCACTAGGGCTCTGACAAAGAGCCCTACCCCCAATACCATCACACTGGAGGACAGGATATCAACATATGAATTTCAGGGAGGGGGGACACAAACATTCAGTTTACAACAGGAGACAAAGATTATTTCCTAAAACCTTACCACTTTTATCTTTCAAGGGTACGAGCTCTGTGATCTCTGCCCATCCTCTCTATCAATATGTCTCTAAAACTTCTAATAAATACTTTGGTGGTCAGAATAATGCTCCCCCAAAGATATCCATGCTCGATCCCCAGAGCCTGTGAATATTTTGCCTTACGTGGCAAATTATGGAGAACTTTTGGATATCCAAATTTGAGGAAGAGAAATAAAATTTTTCTCTTAGACAGAATTTACATGAGTATTATAGTTAGCAGTTGAATTTATGAGGGAAATAGGACGATAACTAGTTTTAGATGTATCTATTTTTTTAAGAATTTAAAAAATTTTTTATTTATTTATGTATTTATTTTTGGCTGCGTTGGGTCTTTGTTTCTGTGTGCGGATTTCTCACTGAAGTGGCTTCTCTTATTGTGCAGCACGAGCTCTAGGTGTGCGGGCTTCAGTAGTTGTGGCACGTGGGCTCAGTAGGTGTGGCAAATGGGCTTAGTTGCTCTGCGGCATGTGGGATCTTTGAGGACCAGGGCTTGAACCTGTGTCCTCTGCATTGGCAGGTGGATTCTTAGCCACTGCGCCACCAGGAAAGCCCTCTACTTCTTTAAATCTTGTTTTACATTTACTTATTTATATTTTAAAAGATATTACATTTCCAAGTGTGCATTTTGTTATTTTAATAAAGAATTCCATTCTTAAAGAATAAGCAGAATCATGAAGATCTTGTACTTTTTTCAAGTTCCCACTTCTGAAGAGTCTCTCCACAGAGTCATATATCCATTAACGGGCTACCAGAATGGCAGGCACTGAGTCAGCGCGGAAAGGATCAACCTCCAGGGATTTATGTGAGACAGTGTTGGGAAATAATCAAAGCAAAAGTATACAGAAAAAACATGTCTGTATTTGAAAACAGGTAAAGACTAATCCTAAGTAATCATGTAGCAGAGATGAACAAAATAACAAATTTTGATACATTTGAGCCATAGGAAATAATATTTATTTCCTTAGAATGTGAAATAATATGGTTTTGTTGAATGAGAAAGTAGACAAGGGAGAGGAATATAAGAAATATACCTTCATAGAGGGAATCAAAGACCTTGGGCAAACAAAAATCTAGCTTCGACTGTTTCAAAGAAGGACCCTGTTCTTCAAAATGTTTTTTTTGCTCTTCAGGGGAAGACTCATTTTCTACACCTGTATTTTTAGTTTTATTTTTAAATGGATTAAATAAAGCTATCAAATTCCAAGCCTCTCCTTCCATCTTCATTTTTTCTTTTTCTTGCCTTTTGCCAAGTTGGGAAAAATCTTAATTTTCTTTATCTTTCTTATTAATACAAAGATTTTCTGTCCCACTGATATTTATTTTCCCATCTCTGGCATTCAATTTTTTAAAGATTTGTAACTATATAAAAAGTATGTAATTATATAAATATGAGAATAGCACTGGCCTCAAGATACTTAATGTGTTATTCTTCCTGTGCATCTGTCCTTCACAATGAAAGCTTTATTTCCCATTCACCTCATCCTTATTCAAATCTTGTGCTTTCCGGAGACAGTATGGAAATGTTGGTTGTATACTGTTATTATTCTGCTCCTTTCATCTATTTTTCAACTTCACAAATAATTAACCCATGTATTAAAGAATCCTACTAACTTTATAATCAATTTAGAATTGAATTGCAAAAAATTCTAACAATATTTCACATACTTTGTCTTCCTTTTAGATCTGTGTTTAATTTTTAATGTTTGGAATATTTTCTTCAACATTTTCTCAGATAAATAATGTGGTTGGTATTCCCGCTAAATCCTTTCATGCTCAAAGTGTTTCTCTTTTATCCGACAGATAAATTACATCTCAGCTGGATATAGTTTTCTTGAAACACAATCGTTTGCTCTCAATAATCTGTAGATAATTACCCCGTATCTTAGCTTCCATTGTGGCAGATACAAATTCTCTACCTTAAATGGGTTTTTAAAAAAGTGTTTCTGTCCAGATGCTTGTAAAATTCTCTTCTCTTTTTTTTCTCTTTTAATTAAACTTTTTATTTTGAGATAAATTGTACATTATCATGCAGCTATAAGAAATAATACAGAGATTCGAACTTTATCTAGTGTTTTTCTAATGGTAACATATTGCAAAACTATAGTGCAATATTGCAGGATATTGACATTGATACAGGCAAGATACAAAATATTTCTATCACCACTAGGATTCCTTATGTTGCCCTTTTATTGGCACACCCAGTTCCTTCCTGAACCCCCCACTTCCATAACTCCTGGCAATCACTAATCTCCATTTATATAATTTTGTCATTTCAAGAATATGTAAATTGAATATTACAGTATATAACCTTTTGGGATTTGCTTTTTTCACTCAGCATAGTTCTCTGGAGGCTCATCCAGGTTGTTGCATGTATCAGTAGATTGTTCATTTTTATTGCTACACAATAAAAATGGGGCTGCTACAAATAAATCTGCCATGAACATTTGTGTACAAAATTTGTGTGAATGTAAGTTTTCATTTCTCTGGGATAGAAGCCCAGGAACATGATCGCCAGATTGTGTATTAGTTGCAATGTTTAGTTTTTTATTCTTATTCTTGAAATTCAGAAATTTAGCCACAGTGTATCTAAGAGCATGTCTTCTTCTCTGTCTTCCTTTTCCTCATCCTCCACTGAACAACTTGGCAAGCAGATAATTTCCTCCTTGTTTAAACTCTCTGCTCTTGGTTTTTAAACTTTTTTCTTGCTATTTCTTCTCAGTCTGTATTCCCTAGGACTCTGTCTTCCATGCTTCTGCTTGCATACAATCTTCCTGGTTGATTTTGTCTGTCTGACTTCTATTATCTCCTGGTAGTCAAGGACTCTTAAATGTGTCTCTAGTCCTAACAGCTTATATGCAACTGCTTTCTAGTCTTTTCTACTTTAGGGATCTATTGAAACAAAACTCAACATGTCCAAAACTAACTCCTACTCGGTCTTCAAAATTTACCTCTACCCTACACTGTCTTCTTCCATCTTTCCAAATCTTTTTTTCCCCTCCCTCCCCCACATATCTTTTCTTCCTTTTAACTTTGAATCAATTTTAACTTTTCAAAAATGTTGCAAAAATAATACACAGAATTCCTTTATACTCTTCACCCATCTTTTCCCAGTGTTAACATTTTATATAACCATATATAATCTTATGTAACCTATCAACACTAAAAACTCAGACTAATGTGGTGTTTGCTAAATGGTGATTTATCTAGTTCCTTCACTATTTCTACATTTATTGGAATTACACTGTAAGAAAGATCTGTCCCTTCTCATTTATTTATATATTATGTTATTTATGTCAGTACGGACTCATAGGTATTTATTTTATTTGATGGTCTATAACTCATCATTTTCATTAAGTATTTCATCTTAAATTGTCCTGGATTTGGTCACTGGGCACACCTTCAAATTAGTTTCTACACTCTTTTGACATACTCCTATCATGTTTTGAAGGTTTCCTTACTTTCTGGTCTCACAACATGTTCCAGTTTCATTTAGTATTTTTCCTGCCCAAGCCCTGGATTCAACCATTACTCTAAGAAGTGTTGGTTCCTTTTATTGGAGAACAGTATTTGCAATAGGTATACACAATATCTGTGTGCTAGTTGTGCCTATTCCTACTGGGATGTCATTGCTTCTAGGCTTTCCCAGCAGAAAAAGCCAGCAAAAATATACACTGATCACACATAAACACACTACACAAACACACACATCTATACCTATATATCTATCTGTCCATATATTAAAAAACATGAGTTCATAGCAATAGCTTCGACTGCAATACAATAGCACAGGTTTATTTTAGCCTTCCCCTTTTCCTTATTTGTAAATTCTTTTCCTGTTGGTGAGAAACCTAGCTCTCATAATTCACAAAATATTTACTTGTTTTCTCAATTCTAGAATACACATAAAGTTGATTCAGAGTTAAATCGTTAATCCAAAACCCTGTGAGAAAAAAATTTACTGAAAAGCATAAAATATTTGTGTATATTTTTTAATCAATTGTACAATTTGGTCAAAAGTAGAGGGTTTTGAGCTTCCCTGGTGGTGCAGTGGTTGAGAGTCCGCCTGTCGATGCAGGGGACATGGGTTCGTGCCCCGGTCCGGGAAGATCCCACATGCTGCGGAGTGGCTGGGCCTGTGAGCCATGGCCGCTGGGCCTGCCTGTCCGGAGCCTGTGCTCCACAACGGGAGAGGCCACAACAGTGAGAGGCCCGCGTACCGCCAAAAAAAAAAATAATAATAATAAAAAAAATAAAGTAGAGGGTATTGGTCAAAATGATGTTGTCCAACTTGGCTTTTTTTTTTTTTTCAGTGTGGATCTACTATTCATTTGTAATAGAGTTATAGTTGCTTATCTTAATTATATTTCTGTAGTGTAGTTATTTGCTTTATTTAACATTTTTATATAGTGATACCTACCATTTAGTTAGCACTTACTACATATCAGGTCCATTCTAAGCACTACTTTACAAAATGAATATGAAATGAATATAACTTTTTACCAAACAAGAGACCTGATATTTGGTTAATACACGTAATTAGCCAACATTCTCACAGCTAGTAAATGACTCTGAATTCCTTCTTCTTCACAACTAGTCTATTTATTGGACTTTTCTTGTTTTCCTTTATGAGTTAATGGCCCATGATCTTTGCCCATATAGTTTTAAAAAAATAAAATGTCTTTTTCTTTGATTTTAAAAAAAAGAGTTCTTTAAATGGTAAAGATTAAATATCTGTTGCATTGTGATAAAAATATTATTTACTTTGTCATTTAATGTTTAAAGTGTATGCTCTTTTAGGAGCTATACATATCACTTATTTTTTCTTTTTTAATTAATTAATTTATTTATTTTTGGCTGTGTTGGGTCTTCGTTGCTTCACGCGGGCTTTCTCTAGTTGCAATGAGCAGGGGCTACTCTTTGTTGTGGTACGCAGGCTCCTCACTGCGGTGGCTTCTCTTGATGCGGAGCATGGGCTCTAGGCATGCGGGCTTCAGTAGCTGTGGCACGCAGGCTCAGTAGTTGTGGTGCACAGGCTTAGTTGCTCTGCGGTACGTGGGATCGTCCCAGAGCAGGCTCGAACCCGTGTCCCCTGTATTGGCAGGTGGATTCTTAAC
This sequence comes from Aethalodelphis obliquidens, assembly GCF_003676395.1. Classification (NCBI taxonomy): domain Eukaryota; kingdom Metazoa; phylum Chordata; class Mammalia; order Artiodactyla; family Delphinidae; genus Aethalodelphis; species Aethalodelphis obliquidens. The sequence continues at coordinate 9,540,001 of NW_020837948.1, forward strand.
CACTGCACCACCAGGGAAGTCCATCACTTATTTTTAATGTATTTAAATGTATCAATATTTTCAATTATGGCTTCTTGGATGCCTACCAAGATACAAGTCTTTCAAGAGCCAAGAGAGAACAATAAACAGTATCAACTAAGCAAAATAAAATCATGTTACCCTTTCTAACTCTCATCTCTAATCCAAAGGAGTCGGATGTAATAGCCACCAGGAGGAGCATGACAGTGTGAAAGAGGCCTCAAGTTCTCTTCTCTAAGCTTCTCCCCACAAGGCTCAAGCATGAGCCAGGAAAGAGGACAAGTTTTTAATTAAAGATAAGAGTAATACTTTGATTTAGGCTTGACTTTTTTGATACCTAAAAATGAACCAAATCCATGGGGTCTGTATAAGATATTCAAATGTAGGAAAGACACATCACAGGAGGTATGAGGGCAATATGGGTAAAGGGTGTTGTGACACTTAATTTTACATGTTAACTTGACTGGGCCATGGGATGCCCAGATATTTGGTTAAACATTATCTGGGTGTTTCTGTGAGGATGTTTCTGAATGGGACTAATATTTGAATTGGGTATAGACTGAGTAAAGCAGATTGCCATTCCCAATGCAAGGATGCCCAATCAGCTGAAGGGCTGAATGGAAAAAAAAGGCTTAAGTAAGGGAGAATTTGTTCTCTTTCTGCCTGTCTTTGAGCTGGGACAGTAGTCTTCTCCTTCCTTCGGCATCCAACTTGAACTGGAACTTACACGATTGGCTCTCTTGCTTCTCAGGCCTTTGGACTCTGACTAAAACTACATCATCACCTCTCCTGGGTCTCCAGCTTGCCAACTGTAGATCTTGGGACTTCTCAGCCTCCATAACTGCATAAACCAATTCCTTATTATACACACACACACACCTTCCAGTGGTTCTGTTTCTCTGAAGAACCCCAAGTAATACAGAAGTTCTTTTCTATTTGCACTTCATTAAGTCCAGTTCACTTAGAAAACATGTTACACTAACATTTATTAAATACTTATGATACAATGTGCTAACAATTTTGCATATTTTTTCATGTTTAATTCCCACTATCTTTGATAGTAGGTACTATTATGCCAGTTTTATAGAGGGGGAAACAAACTCTAAGAGAAGTCAATAACTTGCCTAAAATAATAACACAAATTAGTGCTAAGTTTTAGGATTCAGTTCTCTGATGCCAAAATCAGCAATCTTAATTTGTTTTCAAGCAGCAATAATCCTACATTGAGAGATTTGTTTCTTTAGAAACCTGCTTTGTAACATACAGAGGGAACAACCCTGTCTAATTTTCTCTTACACCACCAGCATTCATTCAGATTTTATTTATAACCTTGAATTTCACTGTAATATTTAAAAAGGCACTACTAAAGATTAAAACTTGAGTGCTAAAAATCTAGTACATTCAGGGTCAAAGTAGCTGATCTTAGTGAAGCATATTTTTGTACTTGGCATTTTTTTTTCCCATGGATAGAATTACTGATAACTTGAAAAATTGTATACACTCTACATTCATGAAATGCAAAAAAGGCAGTTCACTTGTTCTTCACAATGTGTATTAAGAAGAAGGTAATTGGACTAATAAAAATTACGCTCTTTAACAATGAGTACATTCTTGAATTACTTTTCTATATATGTTTTTACCTTGGCAGCTAGCCAGACAATTGCTGCTTTATATTCCTAGTCAATATTAGCTCAAATGTAAAGTAAATGGCATATTCTCTTTTAGAAATATGAAATTATAAAACAGCATCATAGGAAATGGATAAAAATTTTCATTTTAATAAGTTGAATCACCCATAGAATGCTAAAAGAGAAGAAAGGTGCATTACTTATGATTTTAAGATGTTTCAACTTAAATGGATATGACATATTGTAGGAATTAGCCTCCTTCATCTCAGCTTTACCCAGCTTTTAGAAAAACGAGTTAAATCAGAAATAAAAAAAACACACACGTGCACACACGTGTATCAGATATCTGATTTTCCCTCACACACTTCTGCACGGTTTGCTCTTTCATCTCCTTTAAGATTTGGCTTCAATGTCAAATTCTCAGCCATAGTTTCTCTAACCCCTCAATTTAAAACTGAATGCTTTTCTTCCCCCAATCTTCCCCAGCACTCCCTCACCACCTTCCATGCTTTATTTTTCTCAGTTTTTAACAGTTACTAGCCTCTGGCATCTTATTTATTGTTTGCCCCTCCGCACCAAGATGTAAACTTCCAAGAAAGCAGGAAACTTGTCCATTTTGTTCACCTGTCCTAGAACAGTGCCTGACACATAACAGGTATTCAATGCAATGCTGACATTCTCACATATTTTAAATTACCTTATAAATTTATTTTATAATTTTTCTTTAACATGGGATTTATTTGGCACTTTATCTTTCAAAATATATAAAGGGTCATTATCATTTTGCTATCAATTTACAACTTAATTTATTGTTGTAAAACAATGCAATCGACAATATTGCTTCTTTGAAATTATTTTTCATTCTGTTTATGTCCTAATAATTACTCAATTTTTATAAGTGTTCCACGTGGCCTTGAGAAATAATCTTTATTTTCCAATTATTCAGTACATGGTTCTATATACTCGTTTAGGAAGACTTTTTCAAATCTATATACTTACCAAATATTTTGTCTTCTTCATCTATCATTTACCAAGAGAAATGTGTTTAAAATTTCACAGAAAATATCAAATGGTGGATTTATCCACTTCCCTTTGTATCTGTGATGCTTTGTTTTGTGTCTTAATGAATTTAGCATTATTATATCTTCTACTGAATTAAACCTTTTAAAATTTATGGTAATCTTTAATTTCTAGCCATATTTTTCTGCCTTAAAAAGCTTTCCTTATGCTAATATAGCTAGATCAGTTCTATTTTTGTTTATATTTGTCTGGTGTTTTTTCCATATTTTAACTTTTAATCTTCCTGTGTCCTATAGGAACAACATGGGAAACTTAGATTTGCAAATCTGAATGTCATTTACTGGCCAGAAAGAATTAATGTGACTGCCAGATCCCTAGATGATATAATTTAAACCTAGACAAAAACAGTAACCTAGTATGATGCCATAAAATATTTTAAAATTTATATTAAATATCTTGTATGCTGTAGTGAGTGCCATATTTTATGACAGGCATAGAAGAACAAATACGGGCTAAAATGAATGTGTCTGATTCTTACAATAACTCTGTGAGATAGTGAAAGTGTTATCTCTACATTACAGGTAGAGACATATAGGCTTAGGCAGTTTTTAATGATTTTTCAAGCTTACTCAGGTGGCAGAAGAAGAACTAGAATTGATATCTTTGGACTCCCAGTCTAGACTTCTTTCACTCTATGACAGTGCCTTTCTCTAGCACTTATATTTCTCAAGCAAGCAAACATGTGATGTGGAGATTGTTCCAGATAACATATAGGGGATGTTAAAATGCTAGACGTCTGTTACTCACCACAGGCTCATTGATGGAGTCACCAGGACTAAAACTATCAGTAAACCCCTTTGAACAGGAGCATAATGGAAATAATTAAACTAAGATAATCATGCTAATAAAGGCAAGAAGGGAAAAATAACAATATCGAAAAATACATTAGCCTTGGTAAGTCTCTGAATGTTTCTTTTGTCCGTAATTAGTTTTTATGTCATCTCCCACCAGGGTATGCATATGTAGCACTTAATAAACAAATGAAATATAAGGCCACTGAAAAATCATAACTTTAATAATAAAATCACTGTCTTTGTGTTTAATGTGTGCTCTCTCTCGTTATTTTACGAACTACAGGTGTTTAAATATAATCTCTTCCCAGTGAATAGAAACATTTCTATGAAGAAAGCTTATCTTATGCAGCAAGGTACAGAAATAGCCTTGTAGAGCTGGGTATTTAAAGCAATTAATTGCACGTCTAGTTAAGGAAAGATGCCATAATCATTAAACACAAGAATGGTAACAAGCCATTTCCTTAATGAATCCCTATCAAGGTATATTAAAGCCAGCTTTACAAATAGCCTTAAAAAATCATTTGGACTAACAAAATTTATCTAGTCTGCCAGATTAACAGAGTCCTCAACTATGTTCCAGCTTCTTCTGTGTTCTGAGAAACTTACCCTCCCTTCTTCAGCTTTCTTTTTCCTATTGCTACAGCCGACAACCTTCTCTATGAATCTCTCAGTCTTGCTCTTAAGCTCTGTCTGTTTCTCTTTTTCTCTGTGACTACTAATGGAATATACAGTGATGAGAGTGCACTTTTTAATACTCAGTTGTACTTAGTGGACATCATCTAGACATATAACATTTATATCTCTCTGCAACTGTACCCACAGCTCTGTAGAATGTCTACACTGACACGACGTTCCAGCATCTCCATTCATTGATGCAGGCTTCCCCGTAAACATAACCTTTTATCATCGACACTCATGATTTTCACTCTTAATTTCCCTTAGACAACACTTTAGCTCTATCCAAAGTGATGTGGTGCTCTGAACAAACTATGCTGAGGCTCCCAATGAAGATGAAGAGTATGTAACATCCATAGATATTTACTGAGACTCTTCTTTGGGCCTAACACAATGCTTAGTGTTGAGGCGCTGAGCATGGGTAACTGGAAGTTATGTTTTATAAGTGAAAACAGTATGGCAGGAATAATAACTAAGTTGAAATATGCATTATTTGTCACACCTGAATAACACCAAGATATCCAAAGGAAAATCTAGAGAACTGAAAAGTATGAATAGAATTCTAGACAGTCTGGGTCTTGATTTTAATTCAGCTGTACAGCAGTGACATTTGAGGCCCTGGAAGTGTATGTGGCCTTTAAAGGAAAAATCATAGAGAATATAACCACACCTTTTCTGGAGGTAGAAAAGAAGTTATAATGCAGGAAATTAAGAATACACTCATGATAAATTTGCCAGAAATAGAGCAGAGTCTAGGCTTTCCTAATGCTCTAAAGAAAGAGAAGAAAGCTCTGAAGGAAAACTTTATCTCTTTGCACCTTCATTAAAATCAAATCAAACCAGTGAAGTTGTATGGAGTAAGTATGACTATTCCTACTTCACCTATGTGAAAAACAAGGCCCACAGGGATTAGAAAATTTTTATTGAGATCAACAATTTATTATAGAACTGAAATTGTTTTCTAGGTATCCTGTCTTCTCAAAGTCTTTACTTTCTATTAGGCGCATTCAAAGTGAAGCTGGGGGAGAGTGAAAGGCAACGCTGCTCATTTAATTAGGAATAGTGGAAAAGCCACTTGGTTTATCAAAAAAGCAACTGTTGTGAGAAGTCAGATGACTGGACAACTTTCTTAAATCTCCCCTCTTCTCTGCGATGAGTCATCAGAATAGGTTAAATCTCTATTGAAAATACTGTACTTTTCCCTCATCTGGTCTATAAATAGCATGTTCACATAGGGCAGAATCTGTGTTAGGACTAGTTGATAGAAAATAATTTAATAAAGATTAAAAATAATTTGGGGCATATTAAGATGTTCTCATACTTTAACCAAAAAGACCAATATTTACTCCTTGTTACACATGTATTGAGAAGGTCTATGGTAACATTAAAAGGAGAAAAAAATAGCATATCTGTTCCAGAAAGGAGTGTAGATAACATGGTCCTCAAAGGGTGTTTAAAAAAATAGGTTTACTGAGGTATAAATAATGTTGGATAAATTGCACATATTTAAAGTGTACAATTTGATAAGTTGTGATATATGCATAGGTCTGTGACATCACCACCAAAATCAACACAATGAATATATCCATCATCCCTAAAAGTTTCCTCATACTCCTTTGTAATCCTTCTCTTTTATTCCCACCTCTATCCCCAGGCAACCACTGATTTGCTTTCTGTCACTATACATTAAATTTGCATTAAATTGTGTGTCTGTGTAAGTGTGTGTGTGTGTGTGTGCATCTGATCTAATAAAAGCAGCTTAAAAAAGCATTTGGAAGCTAATTATGAATTGATATTTTTTTCTTAAAAGTGTTAGAAAACTGTGACTTACTTCAGTTATCTGTGGGCTTCTTCAGGTCATCCAGGTAACTGACATTTTTTTTTTTGTGGTACGCGGGCCTCTCACTGTTGTGGCCTCTCCCATTGCAGAACACAGGCTCCGGACGCGCAGGCTCAGCGGCCATGGCTCACGGGCCCAGCCACTCCGCGGCATGTGGGATCTTCCCGGACTGGGGCACGAACCCGCGTCCCCTGCATCGGCAGGCGGACTCTCAACCACTGCGACACCAGGGAAGCCCTGTCCAGGTAACTGAGAAAGAGAGTAGATACCATTCTCACTTTCAGATTCTTCAGAATTTATCAACCTCATTTTGTCACAGGACATCCTAGATGTAGGTGACTTAGAATGACAAGTTTAGCTAAAAGCTGTAAACTCTTCTCCTTTGCAACATATTTTGAATCACCTTTCTGCATTAAAAACAAGAATAACAAAAAACGTACAGTCTGTTATAGACATCTGGAGTATTTTCAGAAAAACAGGAGATTTTGAATTTAAACATTGTCCCCAATCACAGGCTCTAGTACTCAAGGGGCCCATAGTGATTTTGTCTCCTTGTGAGCTCTCATTATCTTGTAATAAAGTATGACCTTTTAAAGTAGGACAGCCATGGATTTCAATGCTAGATCCACCATTAATCCTATATAACCTTGGGAAATTATGGACTAATTTAGCATCTTACCATTGTCACCAAAAGTTAGCCAGAGGAAGACAAATATCATATGATATGACTTATATATGGAATCTTAAAAAACAGTACAAATGAACTTATTTACAAAACAGAAATAGAATCACAGATGTAGAAAACAAACTTCTGGTTACTGGGTGGGGGGAGAGGCAGGAGGTATAAATTGCGAGATTGGAATTGACATATATACACTACTATATATAAAATACATAACTAACAAGAACCTACTGTATAGCGCAGGGAACTCTACTCAGTACTCTGTAATGACCTATATGGGAATAGAATCTAAAAAGGTGTGGATATATGTATATGTATAACTGATTCACTTTGCTGTACAGCAGAAACTAACACAACAGAGAGACTGCTTCAAGATGGCGGAGTAGAAGGATGTGCGCTCACTCCCTCTTGCAAGAGCACTGGAATCATGACTAACTGCTGAACAATCACCAACAGGAAGACACTGGAATTCACCAAAAAAAAGATACTCCACATCCAAAGACAAAGGAGAAGCTGCAATGAGATGGTAGGAGGGACGCAATCACAATAAAATCAAATTCCATAACCACTGGGTGGGTGACTCACAAACTGGAGAACAATTATACCACAGAAGTCCACCAACTGGAGTGAAGATTCTGAGCCCACATCAGGCTTCCCAAGCTGGGGGTCTGGCAACAGGAGGAGGAATCCCAGAGAATCAGACTTTGAAGGCTGGCGGGATTTGATTGCAGAACTTTGAAAGGACTGGGGGAAACAGAGACTCCACTCCTGGAGGGCACACACAAAGCAGTGTGCGCATCAGGACCCAGGGGAAGGAGCAGTGACCCCAAAGGAGACTGAACCAGACCTACCTGCCAGTGTTGGAGGGTCTCCTGCAGAGGCGGGGGTGGCTGTGGCTCACCGTGGGGAAAAAACACTGGCAACAGAAGTTCTGGGAAGTACTCCTTGGTATGAGCTCTCCTGGAGTCCTCCATTAGCCCCACCAAAGAGCCTGTAGCCTCCAGTGCTGTGTCGCCTCAGGCCAAACAACCAACAGGGAGGGAATTCAGCCCCACCCATCAGCAGGCAAGAGGATTAAAGTTTTGCTGAGCTCTGCCCACCAAAGCAACACCCAGCTCTACCCACCACCAGGCCCTCTCATCAGGAAACTTGCAGAAGCCTCTTAGATAGCCTCATTCACCAGAGGGCAGACAGCAGAAGCATGAAGAACTACAATCCTGTAGACTGTGGAACGAAAACCGTATTCTCAGAGATAGATAAAATGAAAAGGCAGAGGACTATGTACCAGATGAAGGAACAAGATAAAACACCAGAAAAACAACTAAATGAAGTAGATATAGGCACCTTCCAGAAAAAGAATTCAGAATAATGATAGTGAAGATGATCCAAGACCTCGGAAAAAGAATAGAGGCAAAGATCAATATGATGCAAGAAATGTTCAACAAAGACCTAGAAGAATTAAAGAATAAACACCTAGAAGAATTGAAGAACAAACAAACAGAGATGTACAATACAATAACTGAAATGAAAAATACACTAGAAGGAATCAATGGCAGAATAACTGAGGCAGAATGGATAAGTGACGTGGAAGACAAAATGGTGGAATTCACTTCCACAGAACAGAATAAAGAAAAAAGAATGAAAAGAAATGAAGACAACCTAAGAGACCTCTGGGACAGTATTAAACACACCAACAATCTCATTATAGGGGTCCCAGAAAGAGAAGAGAGAGAGAAAGGACCTGAGAAAATACATGAAGATATTATGGTCAAAAACCTCCCTAACATGAGAAAGGAAATAGCCACCCAAGTCTAGGAAGTACAGAGAGTCCCATGCAGAATAAACTCAAGGAGATACATAGCGAGACACATAGTAATCAAATTAACAAAAATTAAAGACAAAGAAAAATTATTAAAAGCAACAAGGGAAAAATGACAACATACAAGGGAACTCTCATAAGGTTAACAGCTGATGTCTCAGTAGAAACTCTACAAGCAAGAAGGCAGTGGCATGATATAGTTAAAGTGATGAAAGGGAAGAACCCACAACCAAGATTACTTTACCTGGCAAGGATCTCATTCAGATTTGATGGAGAAATCAAAAGCTTTACAGACAAGCAAAAGCTAGGAGAATTCAGCACCACCAAATCAGCTCTACAACAAATGCTAAAGGAACGTCTCTAAGTGGGAAACACAAGATATGAAAATGACCTACAAAAACAAACTCAAAACATTTAAGAAAATGGTAAAAGGAACATACATATCGATAATTACTTTAAATGTGAATGGATTAAGTGCTCCAACCAAAAGACACAGGCTCGCTGAATGGATACAAAAATAAGACACATATATATGCTGTCTACGAGAGACCCACTTCAGACCTAGGGACACAAACAGGCTGAAAGTGAGGGGATGGAAAAAGATATTCCATGCAAATGGAAATCAAGAGAAAGCTTGAGTAGCAATTCTCATATCAGACAAAACAGACTTTAAAATAAAGACTATTAGAAGAGACAAAGAAGGACACTGCATAATGATCAAGGGATTGATCCAAGAAGAAGATATATAACAATTGTAAATATTTATGCACCCAACATAGGAGCACCTCAATACATACGGCAAATACTAACAGCCATAAAAGGGGAAATTGACAGTAACACATTCAGAGTAGGGGACTTTAACACCCCATTTTCACTAATGGACAGATAATGCAAAATGAAAATAAATAAGGCAACACAAGCTTTAAATGATACATTAAACAAGATGGACTTAATTGATATTTATAGGACATTCCATCCAAAAACAACAGAATACACATTTTTCTCACGTGCTCATGGAACATTCTCCAGGATAGATCATATCTTGGGTCACAAATCAAGCCTTGGTAAATTTAAGAAAATTGAAATTGTATCAAGTACCTTTCCGACCACAATGCTATGAGACTACATATCAATTACAGGAAAATATCTGTAAAAAATACAAACACATGGAGGCTAAACAATACACTACTTAATAATGAAGTGATCACTGAACAAATCAAAGAGAATATCAAAATATACCTAGAAACAAATGACAATGGAGACACGACGACCCAAAACCTATGGGATGCAGCAAAAACAGTTCTAAGAGGGAAGTTTATAGCAATACAATACTACCTTAAGAAACAGGAAAGATCTCGAATAAAGAACCTAACCTTGCACCTAAAGCAATCAGAGAAAAAAGAACAAAAAAACCCCAAAGTTAGCAGAAGGAAAGAAATCATAAAGATCAGATCAGAAATAAATTAAAAAGAAATGAAGGAAATGATAGCAAAGATCAATAAAACTAAAAGCTGGTTCTTTGAGAAGATAAACAAAATTGATAAACCATTAGCCAGACTCATCAAGAAAAAAAGGGAGAAGACTCAAATCAATAGAATTAGAAATGAAAGAGGAGAAGTAAAAACTGACACTGCAGAAAAACAAAAGATCATGAGAGATTACTACAAGCAACTCTATGCCAATAAAATGGACAACCTGGAAGAAATGGACAAATTCTCATAAAAGCACAACCTGCCAAGAATGAATCAGGAAGAAATAGAAAATATGATCAGACCAATCACAAGCACTGAAATTGAAACTGTGATTAAAAATCTTCCAACAAACAAAAGCCCAGGACCAGATGGCTTCACAGGCGAATTCTATCAAACATTGAGAGAAGAGCTAACACCTATCCTTCTCAAACTCTTCCAAAATATAGCAGAGGGTGGAACACTCCCAAACTCATTCTATGAGGCAACCATCACCCTGAAATCAAAATCAGACAAGGATGTCACAAAGAAAGAAAACTACAGGCCAATATCACTGATGAACATAGATGCAAAAATCCTCAACAAAATACTAGCAAACAGAATCCAACAGCACATTAAAAGGATCATACACCATGATCAAGTGGGGTTTATTCCAGGAATGCAAGGATTTTTCAATATATGCAAATCAATCAACGTGATACACCATATTAACAAATTGAAGGAGAAAAACCATATAATCATCTCAATAGATGCAGAGAAAGCTTTCGACAAAATTCAACACCCATTTATGATAAAAACCCTGCAGAAAGTAGGCATAGAGGGAACTTTCCTCAAAATAATAAAGGCCATATACAACAAACCCACAGCAAACGTCATTCTCAATGGTGAAAAACTGAAAGCATTTCCTCTAAGACCAGGAACAAGACAAGGATGTCCACTCTTGCCACTCTTATTAAACATAGTTTTGGAAGTCCTAGCCACAGCAATCAGAGAAGAAATAGAAATAAAAGGAATACAAATTGGAAAAGAAGAAGTAAAACTGTCACTGTTTGCAGATGACACGATACTATACATAGAGAATCCTAAAGATGCCACCAGAAAACTACTAGAGCTAACCAATGAATTTGGTAAAGCTGTAGTATACAAAATTAATGCACAGAAATCTCTGGCATTCCTATACACTAAAAACAAATGTCTGAAAGAGAAATTAAGGAAACAATCCCATTCACCATTGCAACAAAAAGAATAAAATACCTAGGAATAAACCTACCTAAGAAGGCAAAAGACCTCTACTCAGAAAACTATAAAACACTGATGAAAGGTAGCATAAAGATATGGAGAGATATACCATGTTATTGAATTGGAAGAATCAATATTGTGCAAATGACAATACTACCCAAAACAATCTACAGATTCAGTGCAATCCCTATCAAATTACCAATGGCATCCTTCACAGAACTAGAACAAAAAATTTTACAGTCTGTATGGAAACACAAAAGACCCCAAATAGCCAAAGCAATCTTGAGAAAGAAAAACAGAGCTGGAAGAATCAGGCTCCTCAACTTCAAACTATAATACAAAGGTACAGTAATCAAGACAATATGGTACTGGCAGAAAAACAGAAATATAGATCAGTGGAACAGGATAGAAAGCCCAGAGATAAACCCATGCACCTATGGTCAACTAATCTATGACAAAGGAGGCAAGGACAACCTCTTCAATAAGTGGTGCTGGGAAAACTGGACAGCTACATGTAAAAGGATTAAATTAGAACACTCCCTAAAACCACACACAAAAATGAACTCAAAATGGATTAAAGACCTAAATCTAAGACTGGACACTATAAAACTTAGAGGAAAACATAGGAAGAACACTCTTTGACATAAATCACAGCAAGATCTTTTTTGATCCACCTCCTAGAGTAATGGAAATAAAAACAAAAATAAACAAATGGGACCTAATGAAACTTAAAAGCTTTTGCACAGCAAAGGAAACCATAAACAAGACGAAAAGACAACCCTTAGAATCGGATAAAAAATTTGCAAATGAATCAACAAAGGATTAATCTCCAAAATATATAAACGGCTCATACAGCTCAACAGTAAAAAAACAAACAACCCAATCAAAAAATGGGCAGAAGACCTAAATAGACATTTCTCCAAAGAAGACATACAGACTGCCAACAAATACATGAAAGGATGCTCAACACCACTAATCATTAGAGAAATGCAAGTCAAAACTACAATGAGGTATCACCTCACACCAGTTACAATGTGCATCATCAGAAAATCTACAAACAACAAATGCTGGAGAGGGTGTGGAGAAAAGGAAACCCTCTTGCACTGTTGGTGGGAATGCAAATTGATACAGCCACTATGGAGAACAGTATGGAGGTTCCTTAAAAATCTACAAATAGAACTACCATATGACCCAGCAATCCCACTAGTGGGCATATACCATGAGAAAACCATAATTCAAAACGACACATGCACTCCAATGTTCACTGCAGCAGTATTTACAATCACCAGGACACGGAAGCATTGTAATAGCCCATCGACAGATGAATGGATAAAGATGTGGTACATATATACAATGGAATATTACTTAGCCATAAAAAGGAATGAAATTGGGTCATTTGTAGAGACATGGATGGACCTAGAGACTGTCATACCAAGTGAAGTAAGTCAGAAAGACAAAAACAAATATTGTATATTAATGCATGTATGTGGAATCTAGAAAAATGGTATGGATGAACTGGTTTGTAAGGCAGAAATAGAGACACAAATATAGAGAACAAACATATGGACACCAAGGGGGGAAAGCGGGGGTTGGGGGGCTGTTGGTGGTGGGATGAATTGGGAGATTGGGATTGACATACATACACTAATATGTATAAAATAGATAATTAATAAGAACCTGCTGTATAAAAAAATTAAATTCAAAAAAATATCAGACAGACAATAAGTACAGGTGAGGATGTGGAGAAATTGGAACCCTCATACACTGTTGGTGGGAATGTGTAGACACTTCTTAAAAGTCTGCAGTTCCTCAAATGGTTAAACAGAGTTACTATATGACCAGAAACGCCACTCCTAAGTATACATCTAAGAGATATGAAAACATTAAGTCCACACAAAAACATGTACATGAGTGCTTATAGTAGCATTCTTTATAAAATCCAAAAGATAGAAGCAATGCCACTGTCTATAAACTGATTAATGGATAAACAAAATGTGGCATATCCATACAATGGAAAATTATTCAGCAATAAGAAGGAATAATAATATAGGCTACAACAAGGATGAACCTTGAAAACATTATGCTAAGTGAAAGAAGCCAGTCACAACAGACCATATATTGTTATTATTTCATTCATGTAAAATGTCCAAATGCATAGAGAGGAAAAGTAGATAATAAAAAATAAATTATAAAAAGAAACTAACACAACATTGTAAATCAACTATACTCCAATAAAAATTAATTTAAAAACAAATAAAACAACCATATGCTTTACGTCAGAGACAATTTAATGCCTTTGGAGAATTTAAAATAGATAAAAAACCATAGTTTTAAAAAAACCCCAAAAACATAAAAACCAAATATCTATCACATAAAAACACTGTGCAACTCCAAAGAATCCTACCAAATCTGCAAATATACCCAATAACAAACAATAAAATAATCTAAGACTAAAGGTAATAAAGGGTGTCAGTAGATAAGAAATTACCCACTGCAAAGGAAAACAGAAGGGGGCAAACAGGCCAAGGCTCCTGTGGGCTGTTTACTGATGGTTTGACATTGCTCTTTAAGGTAGCTGCCCAGTATAGAACACAACAGTTCCATCTAGATTTCCTCCTTTAACTTTTATCATAACTAAAGTAACAATCACTAAAATAAATTACATTTGGGTAACAAGCTTTATAAACCTAAAGATTTCTCACTAAAGAGGTATTATAAATCACAAAACACATTAATTTAGGCAATTTTACCTTTCCGGAACAATCTGTAGTTTGAATAAATACTAAAGTACAATGCAGTTGGTAGAGTCATGATTATTCAAACACCACTGATTGCTAATAGTTTTTTTTTTTTAACATCTTTATTGGAGTATAATTGCTTTACAATGGTGTGTTAGTTTCTGCTTTATAACAAAGTAAATCAGTTATACATATGTTCCCATATCTCTTCCCTCTTGTGTCTCCCTCCCTCCCATCCTCCCTATCCCACCCCTCTAGGTGGTCACAAAGCACGGAGCTGATCTCCCACTGCTATGCGGCTGCTTCCCACTAGCTATCTGGGAAGACAAGAGATGCATACCAGAATGGATGACAATGTGACCTTTAGAGGACAGTCATGGATTTCATCCTCAGCTTTGTCATTCATCCTGATGATGCTGGAAAATTATTTGACCTTTCTACACCTAAGTTTCTTCAATTTCAAAATGCAAAGGGCTCTTTCATTGGCTCTTGTGATGAATAATTGACATAATGCATATAAAGTAGTGCGTATATATGTTCGTTGAGAAAAAATTACACAGAGAATGACTTAAGGTTTTTAGATTGTGACACACACACTATTGTGAACTAGAGCAGACTGGTTCAAACTTTTAAAAACAGATTCTAGGAAGGGCCTCTCTCTCTCCCCCCCACCCCTCCCTCTCACTCCTTCCCTCCTTCACTCCTTCTTTCTTCTCATCTACTTCTCATCCTCCATTTCACTTCCCTTTCTGTATTGATAAGTACCCTACACAATGAACACTGAAATTCCTTTTCCAGCTATTAATGGATAAATGGCTAGACATATTCAGGGTAGTTTTAAAATTAGAAATTATCTTTTCATTATCAGGTAACTGTAGATGCCTTTAATTTTTATATTAAAATGTGTGGAAGATTTATTAAGATTTTTTTTCTGGCCACCCACATAAAATGATTCAACACAATATTTACCCTCTTGTCACCAGCGCTTCAATCTATTCATATAACATAGATACTTCTCACTTGTTTTCCATAGTGATGCCAATATAAATCATGTAATTTTTTAAAATTTATTTATTTATTTTTGGCTGCGTTGGGTCTTCGTTGCTGCATGCAGGCTTTCTGTAGTTGCAGTGAGCGGGGGCTACTCTTTGTTGTGGTGCACAGGCTTCTCATTGCAGTGGCTTCTCTTGTTGCAGAGCACAGGCTCTAGGCACAGCGGGCTTCAGTAGTTGTGGCATGCAGACTCAGTAGTTGTGGCACACGGGCTTAGTTGCTCCGCAGCATGTGGGATCTTCCAGGACCAGGGCTCAAACCCGTGTCCCCTGCACTGGCAGGCGGATTCTTAACCACTACGCCACCAGGGAAACCATATAATGTTTTAAAAATAACAAAATGTATGAAAGCAAAGTAGGTTATTAGGAAATACCTTGTACAACTCTCATTATACAAATAATGAAAAGACTTCCAAATGGGTGGCTCTTAATACCCTTTTTTATTCTTTTATTGTTTTTAAGATAATTCCAGAAGAAATGCGAGACAGATGTGTGTTCCATGTACCATCCTGAACTAGATGACTTCATATAATCTTCTACTCATAATTTCGTTGGAAGGACAACGCATCCACTAACATAATCTGAAAACCATTAGATTACATACCTATTCCTGTTTCCAAAATGCTATATCATTGGTTGTTTTTCATGGGTCTGGCATCTCCCTCCCTCTGGCTACTGTGAATTCTCCTACTTTATAGGGAGCCCTGAGAATAATTCTTCCAGACAATCATTAAAGTTCTTCATTAAAAGTTGTTCATTAATAAATGTGTGTTTATCAAAATAGAAATGCAGCCAGAAGCTTCCTTCTGCTTTCTATTCCCAGCTGTTTAAGTTAAAAATGACTGAAGATATGGCTGATTTAGTATTTTTACTTTCAAGTCAACTTTTGGTGATTGGGTAGGAGCCCTGGGGGCACTAGTAATATTCTATTTCTTATAGGAATGGTAGTTTTCATGATTATGTTCATTTTTTAAAAATTCACACAAAAAATTCACTTCTCTGAACACTTACAATTTATGTACTCTTTGCATGTATATTTTACTTTGATAAAATTTAAAATTAAAAAAATTATTTTAAAAAGAAAATAAAATTATATAACATTAAAAAATTTTAAATGTGCTTTTCAAGAAGCTATCTGGTTTAGAAAAATCACAGAAGATAAGTGAAAAGATGAATGTGCTTACATGAAAGTGAGAAATATTTTACTGGATAATTTTTAGAATATTAACTCTAATTTGGCCAGTGAAAGTACATCAAGTGAAACACATTGTGCTTTTTAAATTAAAAGAAATTAGTTCATTTCTATCTTTTATATAAATGTTAAATAAACATTAAAATAATTATGTAGGTCTATAAAGAGTGATATGGGAAGAATTCCAAGAGTTATTAAGTGAAAAAAGTAAGTTGCAAAGAGGTGTATATTGCATGACCTATTTTGGGATTTTGTTTCTAGTTCTTCTAAGTAGGTTAGTTTTTGCCTTACTTTGAACTTTATATAAATGAAACTATAAAGCATGATTCTTGTATGTCAGTAAAGAAATACAAATGTTACCAAATGCAGGGAAGAACAAGATCAAGTGAAATATTCCCAAAACTGTCAGTAGAATTTATATTTGATGACTGAGATAATGAGAGATTTTCCATCACTATATTATATAGTTTCATAATATTTTCTTATGAATGTGCATTGATTTGATAATCAGGAGAAAGAATTCCAGCTCTTTCGTGTTAGAAGTTTTCTCATTTATTCTGGCACTTGGGGATTTCTTTTTCTCTTACTGAGCAGAGCTATGAACATATATAATTCTTTACAAATATTTTAACCACCATTTCTATTTGTTTTTCATGAAAAGAGGTTCCACATTAGAACTGAGTGTCCTATTTATTTTCTATCTTTCCAGTATTCCAAAAGTTCTGTTCCCTCTGAAGATACTCTTTTTCTAGTAATGTTAGAGCTTTGTTTCTTTTCTTATATCTGCTCTCTTCCTTTGTAACAAAGGAAATTGTGCTGGGAGAAGAAGTAGAAATATGTTTCAGGCTATCACCTTGATTTAATGACCCATAATATTTATTAAATTCACTGACTGTATCTAAATTCCTGGGGTGAGCCCTAGAGAAACAAGATGAGACAGATTGTGTGGTTGTGAAGCTATGGAAAAAGAAAAGCTGAAGAACTACATTCATTGACCAGATCTTCACGTGCAGGTCACAGTGCAAAGTGCTATAAATTACTACATTTTATCCTTACAAAAATCCTATGATATAGATTTTATCCTTTTATTGGTTTTGTTTAGTTTTGCAGACAACTGTAACAAACGATCACAAACTTGGTGGCTCAAAACAACAGAAATTTATTCTCCAGAGTTATGGAGGCTAGCAGTCCAAAGTCAGTAGCACAGGTCCCAAAATCAAGGTGTCAAGAGGGCCATACTCTCTCCAGAGGCTCTGGAGGAAAATCTATTTCTGGCCTATTCCAGCATTTGGCAGTAGCTAGCATTCCTTGGCTTACAGCCATATCACTCCAATCTTTAAGGTCAGCATCTTCACATCTCTTTATGCTCCATCTTCACATTATATTCTGTGTTTCAGATTTCCCTCTGTTTCTTTATTACAAGACTAGTGTTTGTCTTTAGGGTTCATCCTTTTTTTCTTTCCAATTTCTCCCTTTGGGGATAGTAACGTCTATAATATGGTTGTCCCACCATCGTATTTCGGAAGCAGATAATCTGTCTGACTGCACGAATTCATAGCTGAAGAGGAATTTTGCCTCCAGATGAACCATACTTCAAGTCTCACCCATTATCTGGTTTAGATGATACTTAGGTGAAATTTTGGACTTTGAGTTGATACTGGAATTGATTAAGACTTTTGGGGCTATTGAAATCAGGTGACTGAATTTGGCATGTTATAAGAACATGAATTTGGAGGGTGGAATGTTATGGGATGAACTGTGCCCCCACTTGGACCAAAGTCATATATTAAAATCCTAATCTCCAGTACCTCAGAAAGTGACTGCATTTAAAAATAGGCTCTTTATGGAGAGGACCCAAATGTCCATCAACTGATGAATGGGTAAATGAAATGTGGTCCTTCCATTCAATGGACTATGATTAGCCAACAAAAGGAATGAAATATGGATACAGGCTCAACATGGATCAACCTCGAAAACATTATGTTCAGTGAAAGAAGCCACATAGTGAAGTCATAAATTGTAAAATTCCATTTACAAAAGTGTCCAGGATAGGTAAATCCATAATTGTAGAGAGTACCTCTGTGGGTGCCGGGGGCTGGGGGACCTAGTGGGATGGCACTGACTGCTAGTGGCTATGCCTCCCTTTCGGGGGACAAAATGTTCTAAACTTACATTGTAGTAATGGTTGCACCACTTTGTAAATATGCTAAAACCACTGAATTGTACACTTTAAGCGGGGAGCTTTATGGCATGTAAACTGTATCTCAGTAAAATTGTTTAACAAATAAAAAAATAGGGTCTTTGAAGATGTAATTAAGTTGAAATGAGGCTATTAGTTTATGCCCTAATCCAATATGATTAGTATCCTCACAAAAAGAGGAAATTAGGACACAGACACACACAGAGTGAAGACCATGTGAGAACACAGGGAGAAGATGGTCATCTATGAGCCCCAAGGGGAGAGACCTCAGAAGAAGCCAACTCTGCTGGTATCCTGATCTTGGATAGTAGCCTCCAGCATTGTGAGAAAATAAGTTTCTATTGTTTAAGCAACTCAATCTGTTGTCCTTTGTTATGGCAGCCCTAGTAAACTACTACACCTCATCTCGAGATCCTAACTTAATCATATCTGCAAAGTCTCTGCCATGTAAGATAATATTTACAGGATCTGTATATTAGGACCTGATAGTTTTGAAGGGCCATTTTTCAGCTGATCACACTTACATTTCACAAATGAAGAAACAGAGTTTGAGAGGTTCAGAACAACTGCCTTTACATTATCTATTTATAGTTTATGGTAGGATTTAACAAAAATATAGGACACATGAAAACTAGTGTATTAAATCAACAATGGTACTTTCACAGTGCCATGCTCCACTTCCACTCCCGTCAATAATGGAAAACTGAAATTCTAGCAGATATTAATAGAGGGTAAGTAGTTAGAGAGTATTTTATTTTTCTTGTATCTTATCTGAGGTATATAAGATCATTTTGAAATAGCAATTAATAGTATTTGTTGACAATACAGTGACCAGAAAAAGGATCAAAAAGCAAAACATTGGTAACAACCTATGGATCCCACAGTTGTGAAAGTAGATACATGTAGAGAATTGAGCACAAAGGAAAAAGTAAGATGCAAAGGAAATTCCAGTTCCAGAATCCTGGAGCATGTGTATTCCCAGCCCTTTTCTACAGTTTTTCAAAAATACATTTCAAACTATCAATATGGTTAATATGAGACATTGTGTAGCTTTTTCTTTTAAGAAGTTAATCCTTTTCAACACACTTGAAAAATTAAATTTGCTCACACATCTATCCTCCACCATGTAAAAGCAATTTAAAATTCTTTCATTTAAAAAGAAATAAAATCATTTCTATGAAAATGACAGATAATTTGGCAGCAAGCCTCAGTAGCTCAGAGAATTGTTACACTTTATGAACTGTATTTTCAATTATTATTGAAAACTGTTCAAGCTTGCAATTTGAATTCTCTCATGCCTGACCTAAAGTTTTCGTTTTGAGCCCACAGGACTATGCTAATTTATGAGTTGTGAAGAATTTACTGGAAATTCATTTCAATTTTTACAAGCAGCAACCTCTGAATTTGAGGTTGAATTCCTCCTATCTAGAACTAGCATCACTAATCAGTGATATCTGGCCATTGCCAAATCTCCGTGAACTACTTATAAGCACGTTTTAATCCATTTCAGAAAAATTTTTTCTTGGCTTTGTTAATCCTACATACTTTGTTTTTCTGATTTCCTCCCTCCATAAACTCCACTCTCCTTTCTGTCTTCTTCTTTTGTGTTAGTTGAGACAATCCACTGTTGGACTATTCATCATCTCCCTCCTTCCCCAGAACAGCAGCACCTTAACTCATGTCTCCTATCACGCCATAAGTTATGTCAAACATAACTTACGTGAAGCACAAGTTAAAATGTTAAGCACAGTAATATTAAAAAAAATGTTATTTAAAAAGCCTATGTTTTGCCTTCATTTAGCTGATTATCAATCTTAGCTCAGCTCCACAAACTAGCCCTGCTTCTTTGGACAAGACACTGAAACTTTCTGGAATCCACTGTCAATATTTATAAAATTATTAAGAATGACATATGTTTATGTACTTGTCAGTTCTGTGACTCTTATCTAATCATCTAAGAACTATTTGATAAATATTGTATATTTTCCCTGTGTATAATACTGTACGAATTATCTTAAAGATAAAAATATTTCGTGCTTATATTTGTCACAGCATTAGTATAAAAATAGCTAAGAGGCAATATAATAAAAAAGCTTTCAAAATATTACTTGTTGAAGAACACAGATAATAAATATATCTTTTCAAAGTACTAGAGATCAGACCATACTGGCAAGGTCAAGAAGACTTCCAGAAAAATATAATTTGAATTGAATGACTTATCTATACATTCATCCACACATTTATCAATTAAATAAATATTTACTGAGCCCTGGGGCAGATGCTGGGGACACAGAAATCTCTGTACTCAAGAATCTTAGTAGAATTTTACTAGGGATAAAGAAACATGGAAAAAGAAAATGCAACATTTTTATAGGTGCTGCAAGCATTTGCGTAAAAATGGTCATAGAAAAAGACTATAGTACATTCTGTTTGGAACATGGAGGATGTAAGGTCATTTGGTTTTAAATGCCAGGTTATCAACCTTATCTAGCTTAAGTTAAAAATGAAGGATTGATGATAAGGATCAAAGAGGTCTCCAGTGTTCATAAATGAAAATGCAGCTTGGATTCTGAAAGGAATGGGAACCAAAAGCTAAAAAATGGTGTCAGGATTCTCTCTAGTTCTTGAGCCAGTTTCTGTCTACACATATGAAAATATTCAGTAATAAAGTGAAGTTAGGTGAAGATTTAAACCATTAGAGTAGTTAACATCGGAATGAGAGGATGTAACGACTCCAGATTCAATCCCAAGTTTGGTCTGTAGAGTTATTTGGAGTATGTTCTTATCTACCAACATTGGGCAAGCTTAAGTGTAAATATAGTAAGTTCAGTACAGCATTTATTGAGGTTAAAGTCACTGTGGAGCTTCTAAGTAGAGATAACTGATAAGCATGAGGATATGTGCAAATGGAACTCAACAAAAAGGACACTTACAAGCAGATTCATTGAACTTAGTCTTTCACGGATGATGGCAGGGTATACTTTGGAAATAAAAATGAGAGGCATTGTGTACAAGCGTAGAGTTAGAAATGATTATTATATGCCTCTATGGCTTTGGAGAAGGAAGTCTGAATGATAAAAAAAATGGAGAGACCAATGTGAAGTGACTTAACGAAAGAAATGTTTTATTATTTTTTTCATGTATATAAAGTTCACATATGTGAATTTTGCCTTCTCAGCAGCAACCATGTTTTCACTATATGACATATTGCTCGAACTGGTGTTAGTGTTCGATAAATATTTGATGACTAAATGAATGAAATAACACTTCAAGATCAAGATCAGGGACTAACAATATGTTAAGGAAAATGTTGCATTTGAAACAAGACTGCTTTGTCTGAGTGGCTTTGTTTGTGTTTTTCATTTCAGTGGATGACAAACTGATAAGAGGCACTGAGCTAATAATACTGCTTATGGTGGTAGAAAAAATGGAGTCCATAATATTGAGCAAAAGCCCTGTGTAATCAGACAACGGATTACCTAAAAGTAATGTTTGCTTTTTATAGCTAAACATTTTGAACTATACAAATACGTTTAACATTTGAAGTTTATACAGAAAAAATGACCATGTCATTCCAAGTCTAAAACTTTCCAGTCCTAACCTGCTGAAATGAAAGATTTTGTAACTTGATATTTGCTCTTCTAAATTTGCTTAAGAACATAATTATATTGAACAGATGAGGCTGAAGATGCTTAGTTTCAGCCTGCCATGTTTTCAATCCTGATCATCAGGACACATGTCTCTGATAAGAGAATTATTAGCAAACATTGAAAAGGAGGGTGACTGCCCAGACAATTAGCAAAGGTGACATTTTTGGGCTTTACCTGCTAGACTACCTAGTTCATGAAGTGAAAGAATCAAGATCGTAAAATACCTCAAAACTAATCTACAGATTTAATGAGGTCACATTCAAAATCTTAGCAAGTCTTTTTGTGGAAACTAACATGAAATTTCTAAAATTTATATGGAAATATGAAGAGCTAAGGCTAACAAAGATATGTATTTATTTATTTATGATTTGTTTGTTTTTATTAAAATATAGCGGACATATATTATGTTAGTTTCAGGTGTACTATATAGTGAGTTGACATTTGCATACATCAGGAGGTGATCACCACAAGAAGTCTAGTAACCACCTGTCCCCATACAAAGTTATTATATTACTGACCAAATTCCTTATGCTGTACATTATAGCCTTTTGCCTCATTTATTTTAAAACTGCAGGTTTGTACCCCTTAATCCCCTTTACCTATTTTGTCCCTGCTCCTTTCCAGCACCACCCATTTGTTTTCTATGAGTATTGTTTTGTTTTGTTTGTTTTGTTTTTTAGATTCCACATATAAGTGAGATCATACAATATTTATCTTTCTCTGACTTATTTCAATTAGCATAATAATAACCTCTAGGTCCATCCATGTTGTCACAGATGGCAAAATTTCATTTTTCTTAGTCAGTTTATCTGTTTTCTCGATGTTGAATTGTGTAAGTCTTTTGTATATTTTTAATATTAACTCCTTAATAGATATATCATTTGCAAACATCTTCTCCCACTTAGTAGGGTAAGCAAAGACATTCTTGAAGGAGAACAAAATTAAAGATGTATGCTACCTAATAGCTAGTATTAAAGTCACACTATTGAAAAAATTTGTGTTATTTCTATGAGGATGGTCAAATTGACCAATGGAACAAAATAGATTCTGATGAGTAACGTATTTAAGGGCATTCAATTTATGATAAAGGTGGCACTGTAGAACATGAAGCAAGTAAATATTTTTTTAAAAAGCCTTGGCCAAGTGTATATTTAAATAGAAAAATGAAAGCTTACCCATTCCTCATACTACATAAGTCAATTGCAGGGGAACTGTAAATCTAAATAAGAAAGATAAAACAAGAATGCATCTAGAAAATAACTTATTGATTTTTAGATAACTAAAAATTTCTTAAACAGGTCACACAAAGTACAAAACAGACAACAATAATGATTGATAAGCTGAACTACGTTAAAATTAGGGAAATCTGTTCATCAAAAGCCACCCTTAAGAATGAAAAGTTAAGCTGCATAATGGGAGAAGATATTTGTAAAACATACAATACATAATAATCTTTTATCAAACCACAGAAAGAATTCGACAGTGAATATGAAAAAAAGATGGGTGGCTAAAAGCGCGGACCCCAGAGACGGGCATGAGACGCTAAGGCTGCTCCTGCCACCACCAAGAAGCCTGTGTGCAAGCACAGGTCACTATCCACATCCTGCTTCCGGGGAGCCTGTGCAGCCCGCCACTGCCAGGGTCCCGGCATCCAGGGACAACTTCCCCGGGAGAATGCACGCCAGCCTCTGCCGCTGCAGGCTCGTCCCGCACTCCGTGCCCCTCACTGCCCCCGGCCTGAGTGAGCCAGAGCCCCCGAATCAGCAGCTCCTTTAACCCCGTCCTGTCTGAGCGAAGAACAGACGCCCTCCGGCGACCTACATGCAGAGGCGGGGCCAAATCCAAAGCTGAGCCCCTGGGAGCTGTGAGAACAAAGAAGAGAAAGGGAAGTCTCTCCCAGCAACCTCAGAAACAGCGGAATAAAGCTCCACAATCAACTTGATGTACCCTGCATCTGTGCAATACATGAATAGACAACAAATCATCCCTAACTGAGGTGGTGGACTTTGAGAGGAAGATTTATGATTTTTTCCCCTTTTCCTCTTTTTGTGAGTGTGTATGTGTATGCTTCTGTATGATATTTTGTCTGTATAGCTTTGCTTCCACCATGTGCCCTAGGGTTCTATCCATCCGTTTTCTGTTTTTCTTTTTAATTTTTTTTCTTAATAATTATTTTTTTATTTTAATAACTTTATTATATTTTACTTTATTTTATTTTACTTTATCTTCTTTCTTTCTTTTTCCTTCCTTCCCTCCTTCCTTGCTTCCTTCCTCCCTCCATCCCTCCCTCCCTTTCTTTCTTTCCTTCTCTTCTTCTTTCTTTCTACTTGTACTAATTCTTTCTTTCTACTTTTTCTCCCTTTTATTCTGAGCCGTGTGGATAAAAGGCTCTTGGTGCTGCAGCCAGGAGTCAGTGCTGTGCCTCTGAGGTGGGAGAGCCAACTTCAGGATACTGGTCCACAACAGACCTCCCAGCTCGACATAATATCAAACGGCGAAAATCTCCCAGAGATCTCCATCTCAACACCAGCACGCAGCTTCACTCAATGACCAGCAAGCTAAAGTGCTGGACACCCTATGCCAAACAACTAGCAAGACAGAAACACAACCCCACCCATTAGCAAAGAGGCTGCCTAAAATCATAATAAGTCCATGGACACGCCAAAACACACCACCAGACGTGGACCTGCTCACCAGAAAGACAAGATACAGCCTCATCCACCACAACACAGGCACTAGTCCCCTCCACCAGCAAGCCTACACAACCCACTGAACCAACCTTAGCCGCTGGGGACAGACACCAAAAACAACGAGAACTGAGAACCTGCAGGCTGCAAAAAGGAGACCCCAAACACAGTAAGATAACCAAAATGAGAAGACAGAAAAACATACCACCGATGATGGAGCAAGAAAAAACCCCACCAGACCTAACAAATGAAGAGGAAATAGGCAGTCTACCTGAAAAAGAATTCAAAATAATGATAGTAAAGATGATCCAAAATCTTGGAAATAGAATAGACAAAATGCAAGAAACATTTAACAAGGACCTAGAAGAACTAAAGATGAAACAAACAACAATGAACAACACAATAAATGAAATGAAAAATACTCTAGATGGGATCAATAGCAGAATAACTGAGGCAAAAGAATGGATAAGTGACCTGGAAGATAAAACAGTGGAAATAACTACTGCAGAGCAGAATAAAGAAAAAAGAATGAAAAGAACTGAGGACAGTCTCAGAGACTTCTGGGACAACATTAAATGCACCAACATTCGAATTATAGGGGTTCCAGAAGAAGAAGAGAAAAAGAAAGGGACTGAGAAAATATTTGAAGAGATTATAGTTGAAAACTTCCCTAATATGGGAATCAAGTCCAGGAAGCACAGAGAGTTCCATACAGGATAAATCCAAGGAGAAATACACCAAGACACATATTAATCAAACTGTCAAAAATAAAATACAAAGAAAACATTAAAAGCAGCAAGGGAAAAACAACAAATAACACACAAGGGAATCCCCATAAGGTTAACAGCTGATCTTTCAGCAGAAACGCTGCAAGCCAGAAGGTACTGGCAGGACATACTTAAAGTGATGAAGAAGAAAAACCTGCAACCAAGATTACTCTACACAGCAAGGATCTCATTCATATTTGATGGAAAAATTAAAACCTTTACAGATGCGTAAAAGCTGAGAGAGATCAGCACCAACAAACCAGCTGTACAACAAATGCTAAAGGACCTTCTTTAGGCAAGAAACACAAGAGAAGGAAAAGACCTACAATAATGAACCCAAAACAATTAAGAAAATGGGAATAGGAACATACATATAGATAATTACCTTAACTGTAAATTGACTAAATGCTCCCACCAAAAGACACAGATTGGCTGAATGGATACAAAAACAAGACCCATATATATGCTGTCTAAAAGAGACCCACTTCAGACCTAGAGACACATACAGACTGAAAGTAAGGGGATGGAAAAAGATATTTCATGCAAATGGAAACCAAAAGAAAGCTGGAGTAGCAGTTCTCATATCAGACAAAATACACTTTAAAATAAAGACTATTAGAAGAGACAAAGAAGGACACTACATAATGATCAAGGGATCAATCCAAGAAGAAGATATAACAATTGTAAATATTTATGCACCCAACATAGGAGCACCTCAATACATAAGACAAATACTAACAGACATAAAAGGGGAAATTGACAGTAACACATTCATAGTAGGGGACTTTAACACCCCACTTTCACCAATGGACAGATCATCCAAAATGAAAATAAATAAGGAAACCCAAGCTTTAAATGATACATTAAACAAGATGGATTTAATTGATATTTATAGGATATTCCATCCAAAAACAACAGAATACACATTTTTCTCAAGTGCTCATGGAACATTCTCCAGGATAGATCATATCTTGGGTCACAAATCAAGCCTTGGTAAATTTAAGAAAATTGAAATTGTGTCAAGTATCTTTCTGACAACAACGCTATGAGACTACATATCAATTACAGGAAAAGATCTGTAAAAAATACAAACACATGGAGGCTAAACAATACACTACTTAATAACAAAGTGATCACTGCAGAAATCAAAGAGGAAATAAAAAAAATACCTAGAAACAAATGACAATGGAGACACGACAACCCAAAACATATGGGATGCAGCCAGAGTAGTTCTAAGAGGGAAGTTTATAGCAATACAAGCCCACCTTAAGAAACAGGAAACATTTCGAATAAACAACCTAACTTTGCACCTAAAGGAATTAGAGAAAGAAGAACAAAAAAACCCCAAAGTTAGCAGAAGGAAAGAAATCATAAAAATCAGATCAGAAATAAAGGAAAACAAAATGAAGGAAACGATAGCAAAGATCAATAAAGCTAAAAGCTGGTTCTTTGAGAAGATAAACAAAATTGATAAACCATTAGCCAGACTCATCAAAAAAAGGGAGAAGACTCAAATCAATAGAATTAGAAATGAAAAAGGAGAAGTAGCAACTGACACTGCAGAAATACAAAAGATCATGAGAGATTACTACAAGCAACTCTATGCCAGTAAAATGGACAACCTGGAAGAAATGGACAAATTCTCATAAAAGCACAACCTGCCAAGAATGAATCAGGAAGAAATAGAAAATACGATCAGATGAATCACAAGCACTGAAATTGAAACTGTGATTAGAAATCTTCCAAAAAACAAAAGCCCAGGACCAGATGGCTTCACAGGCGAATTCTATCAAACATTTAGAGAAGAGCTAACACCTATCCTTCTCAAACTCTTCCAAAATACAGCAGAGGGAGGAACACTCCCAAATTCATTCTACAAGGCCACCATCACCTTGATACCAAAACCAGACAAGGATGTCACAAAGAAAGAAAACTACAGGCTAATATCACTGATGAACATAGATGCAAAAATCCTCAACAAAATACTAGAAAACAGAATCCAACAACGCATTAAAACGATCATACACCATGATCAAGTGAGGTTTATTCCAGGAATGCAAGGATTCTTCAATATACGCAAATCAATCAATGTGATCAACCATATTAAGAAATGGAAGGAGAAAAACCGTATGATCATCTCAATAGATGCAGGGAAAGCTTTCGACAAAATTGAACACCCATTTATGATAAAAACCCAGCAGAAAGTAGGCATAGAGGAAACTTTCCTCAATATAATAAAGGCCATATACGACAAACCCACAGCCAACATCATCCTCAATGGTGAAAAACTGAAAGCATTTCCACTAAGATCAGGAACAAGACAAGGTTGCCCACTCTCACCACTCTTATTGAACATACTTTTGGAAGTTTTAGCCACAGCGATCAGAGAAGAAAAGGAAATAAAAGGAATCCAAATCAGAAAAGAAGAAGTAAAGCTGTCACTGTTTGCAGATGATATGATACTATACATAGAGAATCCTAGAGATGCTACCAGAAAACTACTAGAGCTAATCAATGAATTTGGTAAAGCAGCAGGATACAAAATTAATGCACAGAAATCTCTGGCATTCCTATACACTAATGATGAAAAATCTGAAAGTGAAATCAAGAAAACACTCCCATTTACCACTGCAACAAAAAGAATAAAATATCTAGGAATAAACCTACCTAAGGAGACAAAAGACCTGTATGCAGAAAATTATAAGACACTGATGAAAAAAATTAAAGATGATACGAATAGATGGAGAGATAGACCATGTTCTTGGATTCGAAGAATCAACATTGTGAAAATGACAATACTACCCAAAGCAATCTACAGATTCAAAGCAATCCCTATCAAACTACCACTGGCAGTTTTCACTGAACTAGAACAAAAAAAATTCACAATTTGTATGGAAACACCAAAGACCCCGAATAGCCAAGGCAGTCTTGAGAATGAAAAACGGAGCTGGAAGAATCAGGCTCCCTGACTTCAGACTATACTACAAAGCTACAGTAATCAAGACAGTATGGTACTGGCACAAAAACAGAAAGATCAATGGAACAGGATAGAAAGCCTAGAGATAAACCCATGCACATATGGTCACCTTATCTTTGATAAAGGAGGCAGGAATGTACAGTGGAGAAAGAACAGCCTCTTCAATAAGTGGTGCTGGGAAAACTGGACAGGTACATGTAAAAGTATGAGATTAGATCACTCCCTAACACCATACACAAAAATAAGCTCAAAATGGATTAAAGACCTAAATGTAAGGCCAGAAACTATCATACTCTTAGAGGAAAACATAGGCAGAAGACTCTATGACATAAATCACAGCAAGGTCCTTTTTGACCCACCTCCTAGAGAAATGGAAATAAAAACAAAAATAACCAAATGGGACGTAATGAAACTTCAAAGCTTTTGCACAGCAAAGGATACCATAAACAAGACCAAAAGACAACCCTCAGAATGGGAGAAAATATTTGCAAATGAAGCAACTGACAAAGGATTAATCTCCAAAATTTACAAGCAGCTCATGCAGCTCGATAACAAAAAAACAAACAACTCAATCCAAAAATGGGCAGAAGACCTAAATAGACATTTCTCCAAAGAAGATATACAGACTGCCAACAAACACATGAAAGGATGCTCAACATCATTAATCATTAGAGAAATGCAAATCAAAACTACAATGAGATATCATCTCACACCAGTCAGAATGGCCATCATCAAAAAATCTAGAAACAATAAATGCTGGAGAGGGTGTGGAGAAAAGGGAACCCTCTTGCACTGCTGGTGGGAATGTGAATTGGTTCAGCCACTACGGAGAACAGTATGGAGATTCCTTAAAAAACTACAAATAGATCTACCATATGAGCCAGCAATCCCACTACTGGGCATATACCCTGAGAAAACCATAATTCAAAAAGAGTCATGTACCAAAATGTTCATTGCAGCTCTATTTACAATAGCCCGGAGATGGAAACAACCTAAGTGTCCATCATCGGATGAATGGATAAAGAAGATGTGGAATATATATACAATGGAATATTACTCAGCCATAAAAAGAAACGAAATTGAGCTATTTGTAATGAGGTGGATAGACCTAGAGTCTGTCACACAGAGTGAAGTAAGTCAGAAAGAGAAAGACAAATACCGTATGTTAACACATATATATGGAATTTAAGAAAAAAAAAATGTCATGAAGGACCTAGGGGTAAGACAGGAATAAAGACACAGACCTACTAGAGAACAGACCTGAGGATATGGGGAGGGGGAAGGGTAAGCTGTGACAAAGAGAGAGAGAGGCATGGACATATATACACTACCAAACATAAGGTAGATAGCTAGTGGGAAGCAGCCGCATAGCACAGGGAGATCAGCTCAGTGCTTTGTGACCGCCTGAGGGGTGGGATAGGGAGGGTGGGAGGGAGGGAGATGCAAGAGGATATAGATATGGGAACATATGTATATGTATAACTGATTCACTTTGTTATAAAGCAGAAACTAACACACCATTGTAAAGCAATTATACTCCAATAAAGATGTAATAAAAAAGAAAAATAAATGGACAATCCAATAAGAGGAAAATATGTGAACAGATACTTTACAAAAGAACATGATAAAATGGCCAATAAACACATGAAAGTGTGCTCAAACTAGTTAGTCATCAAGAATTATAATTAAAATCCAAATGAAATACCCCTTTACACCTACTATAATGGCTAAAATTTAAAAATGTGAAGAATATTAGTAAACACATCAAGCAACAGAAAATTTCCTACACTGTTGCTGGAAATGTAAATTAGTACAATTAACTATCAATTCTGCTTGATAGAATCTAAAGTTGAGCATATAACATAACCCATAATCCGACAATTTCATTCATAATTAAACAGCCAAAAGAAACAGGTACATGTGTGTTAAAAAGACAAATACCAGAATATTCATAGCAGCATTATTCATACTGGAATGAATAAACTAGAATTCATTCATAAAATAGAATACGATCCAGTAATGAAAATGCATAGACTGCTGCCACTTGGAGCAATTTGGAAAAACTCACACATATAATATAAGCAAAAGAGGTCAGACAAAAAAAATACACCATATGATTTTATTGATATAACGTTTAGAACTAATCTTTGGTGTCAGATGTCAAAATACAAGAATAAACTTGAGGAATGGAGAAGGGTTATTAGTGACTAAGAAGGAACAGGGAGTTTGTGGAGTGCAGATAATGTTCTATTTCAAAATCTAGCTTATAAATGCATGAAGGTGTTCATTTTTTCATATTTCTGATAACTCATCAAGCTTTGTGACATTTAAGGAAATCAACTGAATGTTCATGAAGCAATCTGGCCAGCAGAACACAAATTATGCTTATTGGCTATTAGGCCTTCTGGGTCAAAAAACCTTTTGCGTACTTAGTGGGCAATGGAGGGCCCCATATCGATGACTGTATTACAAAGGAATACATTTATTATTTATAAGGAAAATAAGCACACTACATACCCATTTACATTTCATCCCTAGTGGAATTGAGAATGATTTGCTACCATCACCACCATCATCAATTTGATGTATTTGAACTGTTAAAGACTTAGATCAATTAATTTCAGAAAGGTTTCCTAAGGTTACTGACTCAAACATGATGAATAAATTGAGTACATGGACTTTTGATTGCTCCTATTTCTAGGAAGTTTCTAAAGAGTAATTCTTAAATATATTTTCAGCAAGTGTTGTCACCATTAGGTAGTTTTAAAAAACGTTTTAGGTTCTATCATTGACCATTAAACATCATTTTCATAGCAGCATTTAGATAGTTTAAAAATCTTTTTACATGGAGGAGATGTTTTTAGTGATAGAGAAAAAGAGAAGCAAGACAGAATAAAGGAAAAAAAACACTTTAAGGCAAAAATTCTAAATTATACTTAAAAAAGTAGAAAAAAAATATACACCAAAATGATATATCTCATTGGTAAAACTATGAGCTTTTAAATTGTTTTCATTTTGCTTTCAATATATTTTCTAATTTTCTTAATGAACATGTATCATTAACTAGTTATGTAATAATAAAACATTCTAAAGGTTACAGAGCTAAATACACACATGTGATTGTTTACTGGCATTTGATTCAATGTTGAGAAAACTCTCAGTACTCAGAAAGAAACCTTACAGTTCAGTTTACCTACTGGCCCAGTGATCCCAATACATTTGTGCTTTTTGACTCACAGGAACCAAGGAAAATGAAGTTAAAAGAGAGTTCACACGATCTGCCCTTACATACTTGCAAACAGTGTCCTGTAGAAAGGTTGCCTGCATATTGTGCCTCCCAAAATGACAGAAGAGCTTTTAGTTATCCTCTCTTTTCCAGTAAGCAATCTGACATGCAGTTAGTTTGAACACTAGTTATCTTGATGTGCTGTTTTGCTATTTTAAAATGGGGAAATTTAAAGAGATAATGGCATATAAATCAAATAAATCAATTTTCTTCAGGCATATATTTGCCTGTCATAATGCCTGACTTTCTGAAAAGGTGGGAAACCTCTAGGCAAAAGTAATTAACTATTTAATTTTAAAAATACAATTTTAGGGCTTCCCTGGTGGCGCAGTGGTTGAGAGTCTGCTTGCCGATGCAGGGGACAGGGGCTAGTGCCCCGGTCCGGGAGGATCCCGCATGCCGCGGAGCAACTGGGCCCTTGAGCCATGGCCACTGAGCCTGCGCGTCCGGAGCCTGTGCTCCGCAGCGGGAGAGGCCACAACAGTGAGAGGCCCGCGCACCGTAAAAAAAAAAAAAAAAAAAATTTTAATCGGATGATTAATTTCTTTCTTTCATAGTGAGAAACATCAACTTTTCTAACTTTCTATTGTTAATATGTCAAGAATAACCTACTTTATTATTTCACTGAAAGTTGTATTTATGATTAAAATTCCCTACAAATAAGCTAGAAACAACCTGAGAAAATAATATACATCATAGAAAAACATACCATAGCCATCAAGATTTTATGCCAGATTTCCAAAGCCATAAAAGGATAAATTTACTTAGTGTTTATCATAGGAGAGAAATGACCATTTCAGGATCTAAAGAACTTCGTATTTCTGCTACTAAAATATCATGAGTTCAATTTTGAATGAGTTCTCTATAATATTAATAAATTGGGAAAAATCAACATGGTTTTGGGTTTGATATGCACAGGTCCACATGACACATTCACCTCCAGAAATATTTAACAAATATATGGTAAGAAATATGAAATCTAAAAGAGTTGACATCTTAAGAAAGATAATTAAGGCTTTTAATTTATAATCATCTTGACTGCTTGATGTCATAATTTGCTGAACCATAATTTGAGAACTTTCATCAGATGTCCAAGTTTACTCTTTTAAATATTACATGTTGTGTCCTTTTTTGCCTTGAACTTTTTTCACATTCCACAAAATTTATAAAATTTGGAAATCACCCACTTAATCAATTTGTCTACAACCTAATGAATAAGAACCCAAAGTGAGTTTGGGGGATTTCAAACATCAAGTTTCAGTACACAGTCTGCTAAACTGGAAACTTAGCAAATCTCCCCTTCGTTCTGTCGTGTGTTGGAATGAACACGCAACTTTGAATTGGAAGACCCATATTAGCCCTGATTCAGTCACTTGACTGGTTGTTCTTTAGAGGATTGGAATGCATAGAAGCAGAGGTATAGACATTGCTTCGTGAGCCCCCCATACTAGATTGAGATGAGAATCACTAAATATCTGTGAATATAATCAGTGATCTTGAGGTACACCTATCTATCCTTCACTTTTTAATAAAGATGAAGAATTTTATTATACAAGGCGGAAGAGATTTTCGAAAAAGAAAAAAGGCAGTGAAGTGTCAAGAGGCTGATGATAGAAATAAGATAGAAGAGAAGAAAAGAGGAAGAAAATAACACCATTTGAGCTGTATTTTTACCCACTGAACAGAACTATAAATATGGATGTTCTGAGGAAATAACAGCATCAAGTATCCAATATAACCTTAAGATGAACAAACAGTCACATGTAAAAATGTTACTTTTAACAGCCCCATGGAGAAAACATGGGTTTTCATTGTCAGTGAGCCTCTAACATGGATATGGAAGTAGATGTAGATACAGTAATGATGATTGTTGTCTTCATTATTAACATATTCAAGAACCCTCCCCGAAATTTTCAAACCCTTTGACTTTAGGTGACTTGTATGGGAACAAATGTATCCCTAGTCTCCTTAAAATCATTGAAAGGAAACAGAGTAGAATCAAGAACAGAGTAGAATAAGAAAAACTATCTTTCTTTTCTTCTACTTGAGATCCATTCTGGCAGTCCTATCCCTCTCTAATATAATTTGCCCTTTTTCAGTTTCTTCCTTTCCACATCACCTTGCATATTTCCTTTATGGCTCTGATCAAATTCAGTAATTGCTTTGTGTGTTTAGTTATTTGCTGCCTGTCTCCCTCACAGAAGTATGAGTTCCATGAGCGTAGGGACCTTGTTAATCTTCACTTCATCCCCAGAACCTACTGCATATTTGTAGAATCAGTGGTCTTTAAAATACATATTTGACATTGTAGACAAGGTTATTTCATAGATAAATATTAAATGGTGGTCTATAGCCAAGATGAAAGTGCTCTTTAGAAAATCAGTATGAATATTTTTGGTAGGCAATAGAGTGAACTTTTTTAAAGCATCAAAGTGAAATTTGAAACCAAGAGAACACAATCCTAAATTACACTGAGCAACCATATATACTATGTACGACAAAGCTGTATTGTAACACGAAAAAAAAATGTGGAAAATATTTCAGTAATTATCGGCAGGAAACTAAAGATAATGGTCAGGAACAATACTCAGGTATGTTCATGTTAGACATGTGCCACAGATACATATACATACAGTACTTATGTCATACATATATATCTATGTCTCACTGCAAAGAATGTATATGATGAAATAAGCTTGTTTTTAAATTAACAAAATTTATATGTTCTTATGAGTATACTTGAGACTTTTGTAGTACTATTTATGGCTTGAATATGAGAACCAGAAATACACAGGCATTAGAAGTTAAAAATAATCACACTGTCAGATAAAAATCGGTATTTCTATAGAAATATATGCTAAATGTTTATTCTTTTCAATAAAAGCACTTAGCAATGGAAAAAAATTACATTTATCTATACAAAAATTCAAGACTTGGGGGCTCATAGCCTACAGGCAAGTTAACACTGAGAAAGAAAGGAGTAATATTTTGGGGGAAATTAATATGCTACAGATATTCTAGACACATAGAAAATGTGAATAATTATAGCAGCAAAACAAATCTGAGATTTTAAAAATATCAACTATCTGGACATCTAATGGTAATCTTCTGCCAAAAGTGATATCAGAAGCTAGAAGAAGGAGCAAGGATTTTTATTAATCTGGATTTGTTTCTGGAGTTAAAGAAGAAATGGCTAATAATAAGAATAGCAAGTCTGGAAGAAAATTAAGATAAAATTTTAATGCTTCCAATAATAAAGGAACTGAGTAATTATATTCATATAGGTACACAGATGCCAGGCCTTAGAAAATCAGATTAATTTTTAATATGAGAAAAGCTATGTTTTGTCTCATGACAAGAAATTCTATGACTAAAGATGGGAAAGGCTTCAAATAAAGTTTTATAAAATATAGATGAGGACAAGAAAGCAGCCAATTTAAAAAATATCAAAATAAGAAAACTGCTGATAAACTAAGATTTAAAGAATTAGAAAACAGAGGGCACATGATCAAAGAGCAACACCAATGTTAGAGGCTGAAATTCACTAGACCAATGGCCACAATGTATTGCAGCTTTGAAGAAAAAACTAAGAAGACTAAAAACAATTTTGTAAATATATGAGTAAAGTAAATAAAATAAAAATAGAAGGGATGAACTCAATTTTCCATAAAGTTGGTGAAGACAGATGAGAAAAAACAGTAATACTATACAAGATTTGTTTGCTTCCATCTTTTCCATCTGGCAGAATTATCTTCAAACTAGAAGGAGTGGAACAGATTTTATGAAGATTATAGAGTAACTAAAAGATGACATACCAAATGAGACAGTGAGATAGTGTACCTTCCTAAATAAATTCAAAGCACTTGTATTCAGAGGAATTAAGTTATAGGGTACTGAGAAAATATACTCATCAGATGTGAATGAACATAAAGCATTTTCAGTAAGTTTTGGAAATCCATTGAGGATAGGAGATCTGCCAGATCTAAACACTAGCACATCTTGTTCCAGATTTTCAGACATGGAAATGGGGATTTCATATGCTACTGTTAAATACATTTAAATTATACTTTGGAAAAATTCTAGAAAAGATTTTTGTACAGATGGCTTGGAACATTTAAATAAAGATACATTTTCTAGGAATGAGGATGAATTGACTTAGAATGTCATGGAAAATTTAAATAGCTTGTTTTTTGAGAGTAGTTTCCAGATTGGCAGGTTGGATGAACACTACACATGTGAAGCCTTTCAATACATCTTTATTGAAAGCATGGAAAATGTTTTCACATAGTAACAGGGTTTGGGGAGACATAATAGGTTAAGTAAATGTACTGAAATAATGTTTATCAGTACGTTGGTATTTTGAGGGTGGTTTTAAAAGGATATTTGAAGAACTTGCTCAATAACTTGGACAAAGCAATGGAAGTCAGACTTTTCAAATTTCCTGTTGGCACATCTTGGGAAGAATTGTCACATCAAGATGGAAACATCCTTACAGGCCCAAATCATAGACAGAAGTAATAAGATAAAATTCAATAGGAATAAATATAAAACCCTGACTTCAGGCTAAATATTCAATTGTACAATTTCAGTATGAAAGTTGTAGTCCTTAATTAAAAGAAATTGATGCAAAGGCCCTTGAGGACTTTGAAGGACCTCAAGCTCATTGTACAACCTACATTAGGTAAATAAAAGCTAAGTGACAGTTTATAGTGTCCAGCATCATGGCAGCTAAAGCAGCGGAGGAAATGAGATCGGCGTTTTCCACAGTACTTTGAGCTGCATGTGAAGATGTAATTGGAAAATTCAAGTGATGAAAGAAATGGGCAGAATGGCAATTAGTTGTGAAACCACACTATAAAGCTAAGGCTTGAAGGAAATTGTAAAGAAGGAAAGATTTGCAGATGCATAATACATATCTTCTAAGGGCTGCAGTGGGAATAAGGAAAGGAGGGGAAGACAGCGGGAGATAGAAATGAATAAGAGGAAAGATATATTTTATTTTATTTTCCACTTTTAAAAGATTTATTTATTTACTTATTTCAGCTTTATAGAGATATAATTGACATATAACATTGTGTAAGCTTAAGGTGTACAATGTGGTGATTTGACATACTCATATATCACAAAATGATTACCACAAAAAGGTTACTTAATACATATTTTAAAAAGAAGCAGGAAATTGAAGAAGGGGAATATTTTAAATGCCTATTTTTCCCAATGAGCTTTGCTAAATAAGTGCTTTTAAAATGGTTGATTCATTTATTTGCAGAGGAAGTGATATGTTTCCTTTCTGACACAATATGGAGTACACACATTATTTAGGTGGCAGAACAAAATACATTGCATAGAAGTTAAAGGGAGTGTTATTTTTGATACAAGATGAAGCAGAACTTCATAAAAATTACAGCTATCCAGCAACCATAGGGTGGGCTGCCTTAAAAGCAGAGTTTTTCCCATTTCTTGAAGTGTTACAGCAAATTTGAAGTTTAGTGAGTATTTGTCAGGGATGTTTTAAAAGCAATCTCCACATTTGGAAGTTCCGTAATGAAATAACCACCAATAGCACCTCCAGTACAAAATCATGATGACTCTTTATGTTAATGACCAGAGAAGAGTCTAAAAACAAATGCAACATAGTTTCCAGTAACTAACTTCTGATTGTGTTTGTTATTGGGAAGAGAAGCCATGAATAATAAAATCTAAGGATAAACGAGTAACTTTATTAGTTTACATTTTTCCTTGCCTTTTAAGTTTTAAAGTTTAGAAAAATACATTTTGGGGGTTTAAGCGCTCTTCTTTGTAAAAATGACATTATATATTTACATAGCACTTACTATGTGCCATGCATTATTCTGAAAACATTAATCGTATTAACCCATTTAATCCTCAGAAAAACCCTATGGCTTAGATATCATTACTATTCTGTTCTTTCTTACAGATGAAGAAAATGAGGTATATAGAGATGAATAACTTCCCAAATCTCAGAGCTAGTAAGTAGAAAATCCAAGATACCTAGAGTCTAAACTGGTAAGTGCTACTCTTTGTTGCTTTTTACTTTCCCCTTATATTTAAGTGGAGTGGATTAAGAGCAGTAAAATACCCAAAACACTGATAAAAAAAAAAAAAAGAGTATGAGATGCAAAAGCAAAGACAAGGTCTACATATGTGAGGAGTTAAACCACATGAAATTATATTACACAAAATATTACTTCTACAGAGTCACATATTTGGTATTTCATATAAATCCTACAGATATGCTCTCTACCTCAAAGACTCAAACAATAAGACAGTTTTCTGTCCCCAAGTTATCATTATGGATGCTTGTCCAACAGAATGGCAGCACATTCTCTGGACAGACCTAACCACTGTATGTAACTAAAAATGAAAAATAAAATATATTTTTAATCATCTTAATGTATCTAAGAACTGACCAAAAATCAAGTAATAATCAGATGCTGCTGATAAAAGTATACATGAAAGCTGATTTTTTTTCTCCTTAGGACATTTGCCAAAATGGGTTAATTTGAGCTGAAGTTGTGAAGCATTTCAGAGTTCAGAGGTTAAGAGACCAAGCCCAGGGCTCACCCAAACTGAGGTGTGTAAAAGAAGATTGCCACTATAAAATGAGATGCAGGGGTTACATCTACAGCTTAGTGGTAAATTTTACCCTTAAAGAAAATTGCTTGTTTCAAACGCTGGCACTGAGTGTAGGAGATAAAAAAATCTCTTTTTAGAATCCATAACCATAAGCTGCTCCTTACGTATATTGCTACCAAAATTCACACTACACAGATGATGTTAAAGATAAAATCACACTGCCACATTAAAATAGTAAGGCAGATTTTATTCAGGACCGTCATGATAGGTATAAGGACTACTGTAACGGGGTTTTGCAATAGGGGAGAGAGATTGTGCTCAATTTCAAATACAAGGAAAAATGGGCATTCATAGCTAAGGAGCAGAGCATACACGTGCATGTGTGTGTGTGTTTGTTTGTGTAAGGGGTGTGTGTGTGCGCGTGTGAGGGTGGAAAATCACTAAGAGGAAACATCAGGAGTAAGGGAGGATTCTGGCTAAACGGATCTAGCAGGATTCTAGCTGAAGACCGGCCAGCATCATCAGACCTGGGAGATGGTGGGGGATGTGGAATTTGGTCGGATATTGAGAGGGATCAGATATCGAGGGTGGGGGATTCTGGCTAAACTGACTTAGCAGGATTCTTGTTAAAATGGGGCTTTTGAGGACATGCCCAAAGATGGGGCCTAATTGGGAAAGAGCTCAGAGGAGCTTGATTAGAGTTTGGTCAAGGAGAGAATGTTTGTCAGTGGTTATGAACTGGAAGTAGTTCCAGAAGGAGAAAGAGAGGAAATGGAACAGAGGTATTATTTGAAGAAATAATGGCTGAGGATTTTTCTGAACCTACAGCTAAGAAGCCCAGTTTTCAAAGGGTGAAAAACAAAATAAACCTGTACTTATGCATACATTAAAACTGTAAAAAAAAAATTTAAATAAATATATAAAATATAGCTACAAATAAATTATTTTAAAAGTATCAGTTGGAAGCTATGTATCAGAGGAATGACATCCTTCAATGTGCTAAGAGAAGTACTTGCCAATTTCAAAGTCTATATCCAACAAAATTATCTTTCAAAATTCCATGTGGGGAAAAATAAATTTTCAAACAAACAAAATTTGTGTTTCACACGATTCTCATTAAAAGATAATTTAAACATATACTTCTGCCAGAAGAAAAGAGATTACCAGATGAGAGTTCTGAGACACAAGAAGAAAGAAGAGTTGAGACAATGGTTGATATGTTTATTAATCAGCTTAGGCAGCTATAACAAATTACAACAATCTGCTAATTTAATGTTTGGTAAAGAAAACTGAAAAGATAAAGGGAAAAAAATGTTAGTTTACACAAAAGTTAAACTATCATGTGAGTGTACATGTTAATAATCTAATAAAATGAAAATTATGAGTAGTAAAATTATTCTCAATACATCTTAGGAAAGTGTCATGTTGGATGATGAGATGCCATTGATCAGTAAATACAGTATTTCCTCCAGGGGCTGGTTCTCCAGTTGAGTCCCAGCAGAGGCACTTGTTTTGAGTTAAGATGCCATGTCATAAGAAAGCTATTTATTCTTATAGACTAGAATCACATTCAGTTAGGCTGGATTCTCACAGCATGGGAAGTTCTGGGGAACTGATACCCATTATGGGTTCATCATTTTATATCTTCAATGTCTTGTTCACTCTCACTGGATGAAACGGCAGTCAATTTAATGCATTTCTCTATTTTTAAAATATATTTTTATTTATTCTATGTATCTCATTTTCCTACTTACCTTAGTTTAAAGTAACATCATTCTGAATTCCATATTTATCATCCCTTTTTACACTCTCTTATTACATCTATGTATTCTCTGAACAGTCATATTTTATTTCTAACTGTATTAAATTATATCTAATATTTGGGGAATTGCTTTCTTAACTTAATATTTTTCCTAAACTCACTTGTACAGTTGCTTAGAGCTTACATTTTTACTATTATAAATAGTCTACTGTGTGATACACCACAATTTATTCATTGGCATTTGAATTATTCTAAGTTTTTGCTATTGTCAATCGTGCTGCTATGAATATCCTTGTACGTATCTTTTGTTATACATACGGGGTGGCTTTTTTTCATTTTGTTTTTATTGCCATATAGTTGATGTACAATATTATATGAGTTATGGGTATAAATATAGTGATTCACAATTTTTAAAGGTTATATTCCATTTAGTTATTATAAAATATAGGCTATATTCCCTGTGTTGTACAATATATCTTTGTAGTTTATTTTACACATAATAGTTTGTACTTCTTAATCTCCTACCCCTATATTGCCCTGAGGTGGGTTTTTTGGTTTTATATTTAGGAGTGTAATTTCTGTGCCATAAGGCAAAGAATGTTCAGGTTTAGGAAAAAATGCCACTCCCTTCTGGCCTGTAAAGTTTCTGCTGAGGGCTTCCCTGGTGGTGCAGTGGTTAAGAATCTGCCTGCCAATGCAGGGGACACAGGTTTGAGCCCTGGTCCAGGAAGATTCCACATGCCACAGAGCAACTAAACCTGTGCGTCACAACTACTGAGCCTGTGCTCTAGAGCCCAAGCCACAACTACTGAGCCCGTGTGCCACTACTGAAGCCCACGCGCCTACAGCCCGTGCTCTGCAACAAGAGAAGCCACAATGAGAAGCCCGCGCACCACAACGAAGAGTAGCCCCCACTGGCTGCAACTAGAGAAAGCCCACGCGCAGTAACGAAGACCCAATGCAGCCAAAAATAAATAATTAAAATAAATTAAAAAAAAAAGTTTCTGCTGAAAAATCAGTTGACTGTCTTATGGGTTTCCCTTGTATGTGATTAATTTTCTGTTGCTACCTATAAGATTCTCTCTTTAACTTTTGCAATTTTAATTATAGCATGTCTTGGTGTGGATCTCTTTGGGTTCATCTTGTTTTGGATGCCCTGTGCTTCCTATAACCAGATGTCTGTTTTCTTCTCCAGGTTAGTGAAGTTTTCAGCCATTATTTCTTCAAATAAATTTTCTGTCCTTTTCTTTCTCACTTCTCCTTCTGGGACCCTTATAGTACAGATGCTAGTATGCTTCATGTTGTCCTAGAGGTCCCTTAACCTCTCTTCTTAAAAAATTCTGTGTTCTTTATGCTGTGCTGATTAGGTTATTATCACTATCATTTCTTACAGATTGCTCATCCATTCTTTTGTATCATCTAATCTGCTGCTGATTCCCTCTAGTGTATTTTTTATTTCAGTCATTGTATTCTTAATTTCTGATTAGTTTTCTTATATTTTCTGAGTTCTTGCTGATGTTCTGAGATCCTTATTCTTCTCCTGAGTTCCGTGAGCATCCTTATAACCGTTTCTTTGAATCCTTTATCAGGTAAATTATCTGTTTCATTCCAGGGTTTTTTCTGGGGTTTTATTTTGTTCTTTCATTTGGAACATATTCCTCTGTCTCATTTTGTTTGACACTCAGTTTTTGTCTCTATGAATCAGGTGAAAAAGCTACCTTTCTGGGTCTTTAAGGAGTAGCCTTGTGTGGGAATATTCCCTGTGTAGACTGCTTGTGCCTGGTGGTTTTGGCAGGCCAGCTGGAGCAGGCATGGGCTGTGGGGGCAGTCTTTAGGGAGCAATGTCCCCAAGGCCCACCTTGGTGGGGCGGCTGGGGCTACAGTGAACCCTGGCCAGAAGCTCTCCCTAGGGAGCACTATGCCTGAGGTTGCTTCAGTTGGACAGCTGGAGCTGAAACAGGTCTGAGACAGCAGGGCAATCCCTGGGGAGCACTGTGCCCAAAGTCCCATTGGCAGGGCAGCTGGGACTGGAGCAGGCCCTATATCTCGATTATTATGGCTTCAAAATATCTTATGGATGAAGCAACTGACAAAGGATTAATCTCCAAAATTTATAAGCAGCTCATGCAGCTCAATAACAAAAAAACAAACAACCCAATACAAAAATGGGCAGAAGACCTAAATAGACATTTCTCCAAAGAAGATATACAGACTGCCAACAAACACATGAAAGAATGCTCAACATCATTAATCATTAGAGAAATACAAATCAAAACTACAATGAGATATCATCTCACACCAGTCAGAATGGCCATCATCAAAAAATCTAGAAACAATAAACACTGGAGAGGGTGTGGAGAAAAGG
This sequence comes from Aethalodelphis obliquidens, assembly GCF_003676395.1. Classification (NCBI taxonomy): domain Eukaryota; kingdom Metazoa; phylum Chordata; class Mammalia; order Artiodactyla; family Delphinidae; genus Aethalodelphis; species Aethalodelphis obliquidens. Next base: position 9,582,518 of record NW_020837948.1, read on the forward strand.
GAACCCTCTTGCACTGCTGGTGGAAATGTAAATTGATACAGCCACTGTGGAGAACAGTATGGAGGTTCCTTAAAAAACTACAAATAGAACTACCGTATGACCCAGCAATCCCACTACTGGGCATATACCCTGAGAAAACCATAATTCAAAAAGAGTCATGTACCAAAATGTTCATTGTAGCTCTATTTACAATAGCCCGGAGATGGAAACAACCTAAGTGTCTATTATCGGATGAATGGATAAAGAAGATGTGGAACATATATACAATGGAATATTACTCAGCCATAAAAAGAAACGAAATTGAGCTATTTGTAATGAGGTGGATAGACCTAGAGTCTGTCATACAGAGTGAAGTAAGTCAGAAAGAGAAAGACAAATACCGTATGCTCACACATATATATGGAATTTAAGAAAAAAAATGTCATGAAGAACCTAGGGGTAAGACAGGAATAAAGACACAGACCTACTAGAGAACAGACCTGAGGATATGGGGAGGGGGAAGGGTAAGCTGTGACAAAGCGAGAGAGAGGCATGGACATATATACACTACCAAACGTAAGGTAGATAGCTAGTGGGAAGCAGCCGCATAGCACAGGGAGATCAGCTTGGTACTTTGCGGCCGCCTGGAGGGGTGGGATAGGGAGGGTGGGAGGGAGGGAGATGCAAGAGGGAAGAGATATGGGAACATATGTGTATGTATAACTGATTCACTTTGTTATAAAGCAGAAACTAACACACCATTGTAAAGCAATTATACTTCAATAAAGATGTAAAAAAAATAAATAAAAATAGAAAAAAAAATCTTGTGGGACAAGTCACCCATCCTGCAATTATTCAAATGAGCCCTGGCAATTTACTGGCACTTTTTATATACATTTTATAATAATCTGAACACGTTCCATTAAAAATGACTCTATAACATAGGCAACGTAAGTGTCCACCAACAGAGGAATGGATAAAGAAGTTGTGGTATATATATACAATGGAATATCACTCCGCAATAAAAAAGAATGAAATAATGCCATTTGCAGCAACATGGATGGACCTAGAGATTGTCATATTGACTGAAGTAAGTCAGACAAAGTCAAATATCATAAGATATCACTTATATATGGAATCTCAAAAAAAAGGTACAAATGAACTTATCTACAAAACAGAAATAGCCATCACAAATGTAGAAAACAAACCTATGGTTATCAGGGGTAAGTGAAGGGGGAGGGATAAATTTGGAGATTGGGATTGACATATACATATTACCATATATAAAACCTACTGTATAGCACAGGGAACTCTTCTCCATACTCTGTAATGGTCTATATAAGAAAAGAATCTAAACAAGAGTAGATATATGTATATGTACAATTGATTCACTTTGCTGTACACCTAAAACTAACACAACATTGTAAATCAACTATACTCCAATAAAAAAAATGACTCTATAGAACTTTCTATTGGAATTACATTAAATCTATAGATCTAATAAGGAAAAATGGACATTTATTACAATATTAAGTTTTCCTAATTATAAATATAGTATACCTTTGCAGGTTTTCAGCTATTTTTAATAGTTCTAAAATTTTTGTATTTTTCCTGTAGATATTTCATGCATCTTGTGCTAGACATATATTCTTCTAAATGGTATTTACACTATTGCAAATAGTGTCTTCTCTTTATTTTTGTTTTCCAGGTGAAATGCTGACTTCTTATATACTGTCATTTTGCTAGATTTATGGAACCTTTTGCATTTTCTATGTGAATGATAAAAATTATCTCCAAATAAATTTCGATTTCCTATCCTATGCCCCTAATATATTTTTTATTTCTTCTTATACTACCTCGGGCCTCCAACAAAACATAGAATAAATGTGGTGGTATAGTGGACATACTTGATTTGTTCACTATTTTTAAGGGATTACTTCTATTGTTACCTTATTTAAGATGATGTTTGTCCTAGATTTTTATGAAAAATTTTTATTAGGCTTTGGAAATTCCCATCTATTTCTACTTTACTAAGTGTTTTGTTTTGTTCTGTTTGTACTGTAATTACATATTGAATCACATATTGAAAGCAATGCCCATTCTGCATCTACCACGCTCTGAGGGTAGGGAATGTTGCTGATTAGAACCCAGTCTGACTCCTTGAGAATAGTTCTCCAGGGTTTTTGACTCTTCCCTCTGCAATTTTAGGCCCTCCGAGTCATTCTTCTTCTTGAAAAATGGCTCATATTTGCATCTGAGCAGCTCTGTAGGACTGCTTTCTCTCCATAGAAGGTTGGGGGCCAAGAGTTCTCTTTTCATTTTCAACAATCTCTACCCTTTTCAGTCCAAGATAGTGCAATTCCTTTAAAAGTTTTGTTGGCTTCCTGCATATTAGACTATAATCCACTCCATTAGACAAAAGCCACACTTGTATACTTTTTGATCCAGGATCATTTCTACTTTTGGCCGAAAAGTGAAGATTATGAGACAATGGCTTTAACTTTTTGAAGCCTTCTGTCTAGCTGAGAAGCTATAAGGGCCACCTCAAATTTCTCAAAGTCTTGTCAAAGTCTTGTATTTGCACCCATGACTTGATCTGATCTCAACTAGATTTTGGAATAAAAGCCCTTTAAAGCTCTTACTTAATGGATGTAAACCAATTTTCATGGTTAAATAAACGAAAAGGCAAGAAAAGCTGATTCTCAGGAAAAAGTACAATTATTTGAATATATCAATAATAGCAAGTATAAGAAAATAAAGTAAAATTAACAATCCATTGTTGTTTCAATTTTTTAATGGCAATAATTATGATACAATCCTCAAGGACTGATTAATATTTCTTTTTAATTTTGAAATGTAGAAACTTTGGGGTAGGAGGACAAAGAACCTAACTTTTTACCTCTTGAATGATAAATTATTTTTAAGGGGACAGCCCACTGTCTTCATTCTTCCTTTATTCTTTCAGCTTCTGAAAAGATTAGTTACAGAGTCTCTATGTTAAAATCAGCTCTTTATGCAGACAATTTGTATTACTCCTATTGGACTTCTCCCTGACAAAATGTCACTGGACTAACTAAAGAAGGGAACAGGACTTCATGTAAAAAATGTATGTGGAGGGCTTCCCTGGTGGTGCAGTGGTTGAGAGTCCTCCTGCTGATGCAGGGGACATGGGTTCGTGCCCCGGTCCGGGAAGATCCCACATGCCGCAGAGCAGCTAGGCCCATGAGCCATGGCCGCTGAGCCTGCGCATCCGGAGCCTGTGCTGCGCAACAGGAGAGGCAAAAAAAGGAAGGGGCCCAGGGGCCCCAAAAAAAAAAAAAAAAAAAAAAAAAATGTATGTGGTCTTTAACTGCTCAACTGGATTAATTAAAGTGGTCATTTTACCTGCACTATTTAATTCTCATAATAATCACTGATATATTTAAAAACTCAATTGATGGCTTTTAAAACTAAAAGGAAGATCAACATTTATTTAACATCATGGAAAGAAAGAGTGTTTCTGGATAAATTCAATGTCTAAGGAAGAGACTCACAAATCTATTTAAATGGAAAGATCAGCCATAGAAACTTAAAGTAAATCAAAACCTAACCAGCCATCGCTGTTTCATTATTTCCAACTGAAAGACAATCTCTGGAAATTGTGTGCTTATGATTAATATAATTTACATGCCTGTTTTTATTTCCCTGACAAATGTTGTCTGCAGAAAAATGAATAGCTACCGAAATCTTCCTTTCATGGATAATAAGAGACAAAGATTACAAAATTTTATCACAAGAAATTCATTTATTTAACTTATATTTATAGAGCACCTGCTAAGTGCCAGGCTAGGCACTGACTAGGATTCTGCCTGGACGGAAGGCTTCTCTATAGGAGAATAAATGACAATGAAGACTTTGTAATTCAAAGAATACATTTTCATTGTAATTTATGATTATGAAACTTCTCTCAGAAGTGGACCAATCTTATAACATTAATAATGTAAAACCCTCTGACTTGTCATGGTTTTAAATAAAATGAGGGATTAAAAACTGTAGTAAATGTGAAACAAAAATGATATATAATTCACTTTTATTCCACATTTACATCTCTAAGGAATCGCTATTTTGCTACTTATTAGGGATTCAAATTTGTGATCTTATATCAAGGTATCTTTCATGTCATAAGAGGTTTATTTATTTATTTATACTGCAGCCCAAAGACATTAAATCAAACAGTTGATTATATTTTAGTATGGCATTAATTAATATTTTGGCTTTGAATTTTTCTATACCAGATATCAAGAAGTTTTTTTCTATGAAGGGCCAGACCGGAAAAATTTTAGGCATGGGCCAGTCTATGTAACACCTACTCAATTCTACAGTTGTAGTGAGAAAGCAGTCATAGACAAAACAAACATGAGTGCATCTGTATTTGCATAAACTTAATTTTAAAAACATGAGGTGGGCTGGATTTGTGTTGTGGGACACAGTTTGCCAGTCTGTACTATATACTACAGGTACATTTTCTTTATTATCAATTTCAAGATTTATTTCTTTTTTTGCCTTTATTTTATGTAATAACTTATTATAAGGATTAAATAGTCCTTACTCATTCTTTTTCAGAAATTAACATTGAGCCTCAAATACAATTGATATTATCATAAAGCATTTTTTCATGAGACCTTATGTACTTTAACTCAACTTCCTGCAAATTAATGATCATAGCATTTTCTTAAACTGTTTTTATTACTACATGATGGCATATTTGTATAAGCTTATACATTTTGCTTGTGGTAGCTTCCACTGAAAATCTTAACTTTTAATCAAGTACAATACTTTGGAGGAACACAGTATCATGCAACTTTGGAATAGGGACCAGAGAAAGATGAAAGGTAAAAGGATTTGTCCTATGCCACCAAAAGAGCCTCTCCAAAGTCTCAAAGCATGTAGAATATTGCTTTTTCTATTGTACCATGAAAATTTTGAAACTGACCTTATTAATGTTCATCATTGCCCGTTATATTCATAGCCCTCTTAATTTCTCAGTTGGATCTCTATATCCTTAAAATTATTCGTGGTGAGCATTACTTCATTTCTCTTGATAAAAATGAATGGTAAGTCCTTTTTTTTGTATTATTCTCTTTACTTGACTATACAATTTGCATGTTTCATCATAAAAAACATACAGGAATGCAAGCTCATTTGGAAAAACATATAAGCTCTTTTATCAAAAGGAAATATTAGATATATTTCTTGAGACTTTACACAGTAAAATCTAGCACTTGATTGCAGTAATTGAGGACATGTTCCCCTTAATAACTATACTGTCTTCTTTAATAATAAAAACATTTTCTTCTGGCTAAATATTTTCAAGTTATCTGGGATAAAAATGAAGAAAGGATGACACAAAACAATACCTAATTCCTAAGGAGTTGTTTGGTTTTTTCATATTTCTTTGGAGTGACTAGAGAATCATGACTATGTGATCTGTGATACCACGTTTTTATAGTAGAACACTACTGATTAAAAATATTTCAGTATTCCTACCAAGAGATCCTTCCTAAGTTTTACATTAAGAATGTTTAAATTAAAACAACAAATTAATACAACTATCCTGGAAGAGGTATTTTTACAAATTCCTCAAATTTCTGCCTTTTCCTATATATCTTTTGATGTTTGATATTTTTTAATGTATTCTTTCCCTGGGAAACAAGATTTACTAAGATTTCATTTTTAAATCAAAGCTAAGTTTGTGTGCATGTATAAATATGTACAAATATTCTTAAATCTTAATTCCTCATAGAAGCTTTTATTTTTAAAAATATATATATTTTATCAATCAGTAATATAAATAACTTATAGTTTATTTAAATAATATAAGGAATCAAGAATGATTTTACTTGACTTCACTCACCCATTCAACTCTACATTTTGATAAGAAAATTTGGATTTTTATATACAGATAATATAGCTTATCATTATTTGTTACCTTTATAATAAATTTTATAAACGTATATAGCAACTCTCCAGATGGGGTTTTGGTTACTAGGTTTTGTAACTGGGTTTTCTGGCTCTTGAACCAAGACTTCCCATTTGGAAGGATGCTGCTGTTAGTTTTTGATTCCTGAAAGCCACATCTCTCCAAGGGGTAGTGGAAATATTCTCCTATTTCTTCCTATGGTTGAAATTCACAGCCCTTTTGTGATTTGATGAGTGAAGATTCCTTTTATATATTGCAGATAATTAAATTTAAACTGAATTTTTAGAACTGTAGTGATGTTGTGTATATGTGTGCATTTTCATGACTGTTTCAATGGAAAATGAAGGTGACAGTTCAGGTTCCACTAGCAAATAGCCATTACTGTATCCTAGAAATTTGTATTTTCAGACAGAATAGCTTAAAATGCCCTGGAAGAGCCATCACAAAAAAGATGTTATGGAAAAAACAAACAAACAAAAAACTCAACTACAACAAAAATGGTGACTATATTTTCACCATTTAATCTTACTTCAAATATCACAGCTGTTTTTGATCACAATGTTTCAAGATAAAACCTGCCTATTAGGAAAATTTTATGGCCCATTTTTCTTCCTTAAATGTTAACTAGTTTAAAGAAAATATCTTTACTTATATGGAAGTTACTCTCTGAAAACCAATAAACATAACTGTGTTTTGAAATATCTTATATAGCTTATATGAGAACTACATTATTAAAAGCACAATATTTTCAATGAATTTTGGAGCTACATATAATAAACCTGAACTACGTCCAACATATTATCAGGTCTCTGGAACACAGCTGGTAAACAACAAAGCGTAATCAAATAAAAAGATACTTTAAAAGGAATAGCTATATAATCACTAAAACAAAAGAAACATTTACCTAGACTATAACTTAATATGCTTCCTTCAAGTATATGAATCCAACTTCCTGACCTTTTTCTTTTTCACTAGGCAAGGTTGATGCTGTGCAATGGTTTAATTCTTTTGGAATTTTACTTTGAGTATAGCAGTGCATTCTTTTTCCAGACTCTTTTAAATTATGACTATTGATGATACCTGCTGAAGAACCCATATGCTTATTGGGCAAGTTGGGGTGGGTCTAGAAAATCAACCAGTAGTACCAAGATAAGATAAACTATTTTAACATGGGTGATTGGAATTTGTATCATTTTCCTCTTTCATAACAACTGTCTCAGATTATATATATATACAATTTACAAATAAAGATTACATTTTTGGGGAATTGGTAAAAATAGGTATCTTCCAGCTTGAGAAGGTATAACAGAACCAGTAGTAAAAATAAAATCTAGAGAAATTCCCAGTACTTCAATGTTCTTACATCTGCTACCAATTGTCTATGCCTCAGGCATACTTAAAACTGGAAGATTTCTACCCATATTCAGTGCAAAAGACTATCTCATCGCATCTTTTACTTAAAATTTAAAAATCACCTTGTTTGTATGCAGTACATTGGGCTATGCTCAGGAGAATGACATGAACAGAAAACTATAAGAGAGTTTAATATATGAGAACAAATTCAACCTTCCAGCTTTTTTCGGCTTCTGGGAAGATGGCGGAAGAGTAAGACACGGAGATCACCTTCCTCCCCACAGATACACCAGAAATACATCTACACGTGGAACAACTCCTACAGAACACCTACTGAACGCTGGCAGAAGACCTCAGACCTCCCAAAAGGCAAGAAACCCCCCACGTACCTGGGTAGGGCAAAAGAAAGAAGAATAAACAGAGACAAAAGGATAGGGACGGGACCTGCACCAGTGGGAGGGAGGTGTGGAGGAGGAAAGGTTTCCACACACTAGGAAGCCCCTTCGCGAGCAGAGACTGTGGGTGGCAGAGGGGGAAAGCTTCGGAGCCACGGAGGAGAGCACAGCAACAGGGGTGCAGAGGGCAAAGCGGAGAGATTCCTGCACAGAGGATTGGTGCCGAGGCACTCACCAGGCCAAGAGGCTTGTCTGCTCACCCGCCGGGGTGGGCAGGGCTGGGAGTTGAGGCTCAAGCTTCGGTCGGAGCGCCAGGAGAGGACTGGGGTTAGCGGCGTGAACACAGCCTGCAGGGGGTTAGTGCGCCACGGCTAGCCGGGAGGGAGTCCGGGGAAAAGTCTGGACCTGCCGAAGAGGCAAGATACGTTTTCTTCCCTCTTTCTTTCCTGGTTCGCGAGGAGAGGGGATTAAGAGCGCTGCTTAAAGGAGCTCCAGAAACAGGCACAAGCCGTGGCTAAAAGCGCGGACCCCAGAGACGGGCATGAGACGCTAAGGCTGCTGCTGCCGCCACCAAGAAGCCTGTGTGCGAGCACAGGTCACTATCCACACCCCCCTTCCGGGGAGCCTGTGCAGCCCGCCACTGCCAGGGTCCCGGGATCCAGGGACAACTCCCCCGGAAGAATGCACAGCACACCGCAGGCTGGTGCAATGTCACACCGGCCTCTGCCACGGCAGGCTCGCCCCACATTCCGTGCCCCTCCCTCCCCCCGACATGAGTGAGCCAGAGCCCCCGAATCAGTGGCTCCTTTAACCCTGTCCTGTCTGAGTGAAGAACAGACGCCCTCCAGTGATCTACACGCAGAGGCGGGACCAAATCCAAAGCTGAGACCCTGGGAGCTGTGAGAACAAAGAAGAGAAAGGGAAATCTCTCCCAGCAGCCTCAGAAGCAACGGATTAAAGCTCCACAATCAACTTGATGTACCCTGCATCTGTGGAACACCTGAATAGACAACGAATCATCCCAAATCAAGGAGGTGGACTTTGAGAGGAAGATTTATGATTTTTTCCCCTTTTCCTCTTTTTGTGAGTGTGTATCTGTATGCTTCTGTGTGAGATTTTGTCTGTATAGCTTTGCTTCCACCATTTGTCCTAGGGTTCTATCCAGCCTTTTTTTTTTTGTTTCTTCTTGTTTTCTTAAATTTTTTTTATTAATAATTATTTTTTATTTTAATAACTTTAACTTTTTTCTTTCTTTCTTTCTTTCCCTCCTTCCCTCCTTTAGACAATGAATAAATCCAAATTGAGGAGGTGGACTTTGAGAGCAAGACTTATGATTTTTTCCCCTTTTCCTCTTTTTGTGAGTGTGTATATGTATGCTTCTGTGTGAGATTTTGTCTGTATAATTTTGCTTCCACCATTTGTCCTAGGGTTGTATCCATCCGTTTTTTTTTTCTAATTTCTTTTCTTTTTTTTGTCTTAATATTATTTTTTTATTTTAATAACTTTATTATATTTTATCTTACTTTATTTTATTTTACTTTATCTTCTTTCTTTCTTTTTTTTCTTCCTTCCCTCCTTCCCTCCTTCCTTCCTTCCTTCTTCCCACCCTCCCTTCTTTCTTCCTACCTTCCTTCCTTTCCTTCTTTCACTAACTCTTTCTTTCTACTTTTTCTCCCTTTTATTCTGAGCCGTGTGGATGAAAGGCTCTTGGTGCTGCAGCCAGGAGTCAGTGCTGTGCCTCTGAGCTGGGAGAGCCAACTTCAGGATACTGGTCCACAAGAGACCTCCCAACTCCACATAATATCAAATGGTGAAATTCTCCCAGAGATCTCCATCTCAACACCAGCACCTAGCTTCACTCAACGACCAGCAAGCTACAGTGCTGGACATCGTATGCCAAACAACTAGCAAGACAGGAACACAACACCACCCATTAGCAGAGAGGCTGCCTAAAACCATAAGTCCACAGACACCCCAAAACACACCACCAGACGTGGACCTGCCCACCAGAAAGACAAGATCCAGCATCATCCACCAGAACACAGGAACGAGCCTCCTCCACCAGAAAGCCTACACAACCCGCTTAACCAACCTTAGCCACTGGGGACAGACAGGAAAAACAAGGGAACTACGAACCTGCAGCCTGCAAACAGGAGACCTCTAACACAGTAAGATAAGCAAAATTTGAAGACAGAAAAACACACCACAGATGAAGGAGCAAGATAAAAACCCACCAGACGTAACAAATGAAGAGGAAATAGGCAGTCTACCTGAAAAAGAATTCAGAATAATGATAGTAAAGATGATCCAAAATCATGGAAATAGAAGAGACAAAATGCAAGAAACAGTTAACAAGGACCTAGAAGAACTAAAGATGAAACAAACAACGATGAACAACACAATAAATGAAATTAAAAATACTCTAGATGGGATCAATAGCAGAATAACTGAGGCAGAAGAACGGATAAGTGACCTGGAAGATAAAATAGTGGAAATAACTACTGCAGAGCAGAATAAAGAAAAAAGAATGAAAAGAACTGAGGACAGTCTCAGAGACTTCTGGGACAACATTAAATGCACCAACATTCGAATTATAGGGGTTCCAGAAAAAGAAGAGAAAAAGAAAGGGACTGAGAAAATATTTGAAGAGATTATAGTTGAAAACTTCCCTAATATGGGAATCAAGTCCAGGAAGCACAGAGAGTTCCATACAGGATAAATCCAAGGAGAAATACACCAAGACACATATTCATCAAACTGTCAAAAATAAAATACAAAGAAAACATTAAAAGCAGCAAGGGAAAAACAACAAATAACATACAAGGGAATCCCCATAAGGTTAACAGCTGATCTCTCAGCAGAAACTCTGCAAGCCAAAAGGGAGTGGCAGGACATACTGAAAGTGATGAAGGAGAAAAACCTGCAACCAAGTTACTCTACCCAGCAAGGATCTCATTCAGATTTGATGGAGAAATTAAAACCTTCACTGACAAGCAAAAGCTAAGAGAGTTCAGCACCACCAAACCAGCTTTACAACAACTGCTAAAGGCACTTCTCTAGCCACGAAACACAAGAGAAGGAAAAGACCTACAATAACGAACCCAAAACAATTAAGAAAATGGGAATAGGAGCATACATATCAATAATTACCTTAACTGTAAATGGACTAAATGCTCCCACCAAAAGACACAGATTGGCTGAATGGATACAAAAACAAGACCCATATATATGCTGTCTAAAAGAGACCCACTTCAGACCTAGAGACACATACAGACTGAAAGTAAGGGGATGGAAAAAGATATTTCATGCAAATGGAAACCAAAAGAAAGCTGGAGTAGCAGTTCTCATATCAGTCAAAATAGACTTTAAAATAAAGACTATTAGAAGAGACAAAGAAGGACACTACATAATGATCAAGGGATTGATCCAAGAAGAAGATATAACAATTGTAAACATTTATGCACCCAACATAGGAGCACCTCAATACATAAGGCAAATACTAACAGACATAGAAGGGGAAATCGACAGTAACACATTCATAGTAGGGGACTTTAACACCCCACCTTCACCAATGGACAGATCATCCAAAATGAAAATAAATAAGGAAACACAAGCTTTAAATGATACATTAAACAAGATAGACTTAATTGATATTTATAGGACATTCCATCCAAAAACAACAGAATACACATTTTTCTCAAGTGCTCATGGAACACTCTCCAGGATAGATCATATCTTGGGTCACAAATCAAGCCTTGGTAAATTTAAGAAAATTGAAATTGTATCAAGTATCTTTTCCGACCACAACGCTATGAGACTAGATATCAATTACAGGAAAAGATCTGTAAAAAATACAAACACATGGAGGCTAAACAATACAGTACTTAATAATAAAGTGATCACTGAAGAAATCAAAGAGGAAATCAAAAAATACCTAGAAGCAAATGACAATGCAGACACGATGACCCAAAATCTATGGGTTGCAGCAAAAGCAGTTCTAAGAGGGAAGTCTCTAGCAATACAATCCTACCTTAAGAAACAGGAAACATCTCGAAAAAACAACCTAACCTTGCACCTAAAGCAATTAGAGAATGAAGAACAAAAAAACCCCAAAGTTAGCAGAAGGGAAGAAATCATAAAAATCAGATCAGAAATAAATGAAAAAGAAATGAAGGAAATGATAGCAAAGATTAATAAAACTAAAAGCTGGTTCTTTGAGAAGATAAACAAAATTGATAAACCATTAGCCAGACTCATCAAGAAAAAAGGGGAGACAACTCAAAACAATAGAATTAGAAATGAAAAAGGAGAAGTAACAACTGACACTGCACAAATGCAAAAGATCATGAGAGATTACTACAAGCAACTCTATGCCAGTAAATGGACAACCTGGAAGAAATGGACAAATTCTTAGAAATGCACAACCTGCCAAGAATGAATCAGGAAGAAACAGAAAATACGATCAGATGAATCACAAGCACTGAAATTGAAACTGTGATTAAAAATCTTCCAACAAACAAAAGCCCAAGACCAGATGGTTTCACAGGCGAATTCTATCAGACATTGAGAGAAGAGCTAACACCTATCCTTCTCAAACTCTTCCAAAATATAGCAGAGGAAGGAACACTCCGAAACTCATTCTACGAGGCCACCATCACAGTGATACCAAAATCAGACAAGGATGTCACAAAGAAACAAAACTACAGGCCAATATCACTGACGAACATAGACGCAAAAATCCTCAACAAAATACCAGCAAACAGAAACCAACAGCACATTAAACGGATCATGCATCATGATCAAGTGGGGTTTATTCCAGGAATGCAAGGATTCTTCAATATACGCAAATCAGTCAACGTGATACACCATGTTAACAAATTGAAGGAGAAAAACCATATGATCATCTCAATAGATGCAGAGAAAGCTTTCGACAAAATTCAACACCCATTTATGATAAAAACCCTGCAGAAAGTAGGCATAGCGGGAACTTTCCTCAACATAATAAAGGCCATATATGACAAACCCACAGCCAACATTGTCCTCAGTGGTGAAAAACTGAAAGCATTTCCACTAAGATCAGGAACAAGACAAGGTTGCCCACTCTCACCACTCTTATTCAGCATAGTTCTGGAAGTTTTAGCCACAGCAATCAGAGAAGAAAGGGAAATAAAAGGAATCCAAATCGGAAAAGAAGAAGTAAAGTTGTCACTGTTTGCAGATGACATGATACTGTACATAGAGAATCCTAAAGACGCTACCAAAAAACTACTAGAGCTAATCAATGAATTAGGTAAAGTAGCAGGATACAAAATTAATGCACAGAAATCTCTGGCATTCCTATACACTAATGATGAAAAATCTGAAAGTGAAATCAAGAAAACACTCCCATTTACTATTGCAACAAAAAGAATAAAATATCTAGGAATAAACCTACCTAAGGAGACAAAAGACCTGTATGCAGAAAATTATAAGACACTGATGAAAGAAATTAAAGATGATACAAATAGATGGAGAGATATACCATGTTCTTGGATTGGAAGAATCAACATTGTGAAAATGACTCTACTACCCAAAGCAATCTACAGATTCAATGCAATCACTATCAAACTACCACTGGCATTTTTTACAGAACTGGAACAAAAAATTTCACAATTTGTATGGAAACACAAAAGACCCTGAATATCCAAAGCAATCTTGAGAACTAAAAACGGAGCTGGAGGAATCAGGCTCCCTAACTTCAGACTATAGTACAAAGCTACAGTAATCAAGACAGTATGGTACTGGCACAAAAACATAAAGATAGATCAATGGAATAGGATAGAAAGCCCAGAGATAAACCCATGCACATATGGTCACCTTATCTTTGATAAAGGAGGCAGGAATGTACAGTGGAGAAAGGACAGCCTCTTCAATAAGTGGTGCTGGGAACAGGGGACAGGTACATGTAAAAGTATGAGATTAGAACACTCCCTAACACCACACACAAAAATAAGCTCAAAATGGATTAAAGACCTAAACGTAAGGCCAGAAACTATCAAACTCTTAGAGGAAAACATAGACAGAAGACTCTATGACATAAATCACAGCAAGGTCCTTTTTGACCCACCTCCTAGAAAATGGAAATAAAAACAAAAATAAACAAATGGGACCTAATGAAACTTCAAAGCTTTTGCACAGCAAAGGAAACCATAAACAAGACCAAAAGACAACCCTAAGAATGGGAGAAAATATTTGCAAATGAAGCAACTGACAAAGGATTAATCTCCGAAATTTATAAGCAGCTCATACAGCTCAATAACAAAAAAACAAACAACCCAATGCAAAAATGGGCAGAAGACCTAAACAGACATTTCTCCAAAGAAGATATACAGACTGCCAACAAACACATGAAAGAATGCTCAACATCATTAATCATTAGAGAAATGCAAATCAAAACTACAATGAGATATCATCTCACACCAGTCAGAATGGCCATCATCAAAAAATCTAGAAACAGTAAACACTGGAGAGGGTGTGGAGAAAAGGGAACCCTCTTGCACTGTTGGTGGGAATGTAAATTGATACAGCCACTGTGGAGAACAGTATGGAGGTTCCTTAAAAAACTACAAATAGAACTACCGTATGACCCAGCAATCCCACTACTGGGCATACCCTGAGAAAACCATAATTCAAGAAGAGTCATGTACCAAAATGTTCATTGCAGCTCTATTTACAATAGCCCGGAGATGGAAACAACCTAAGTGTCCATCATTAGATGAATGGATAAAGAAGATGTGGCATATATATACGACGGAATATTACTCAGCCATAAAAAGAAACGAAATTTAGCTATTTGTAATGAGGTGGATAGACCTAGAGTCTGTCATACAGAGTGAAGTAAGTCAGAAAGCGAAAGACAAATACCGTATGCTAACACATATATATGGAATTTAAGGGAAAAAAATGTCATGAAGAACCTAGGGTAAGACAGGAATAAAGACACAGACCTACTGGAGAATGGACTTGAGGATATGGGGAGGGGGAAGGGTAAGCTGTGACAAAGCGAGAGAGAGGATGGACATATATACACTACCAAACGTAAGGTAGATAGCTAGTGGGAAGCAGCCGCATAGCACAGGGAGATCAGCTTGGTGCTTTGTGACTGCCTGTAGGGGTGGGATAGGGAGGGTGGGAGGCAGGGAGATGCAAGAGGGACGAGATATGGGAACATATGTATAACTGATTCACTTTGTTATAAAGCAGAAACTAACACACCATTGTAAAGCAATTATACTCCAATAAAGATGTTAAAAATAATAATTTAAAAAATTATAAAAAAAATTCAACTTTCCATAGGTTTTCTACAGTGAATTTCCTTCAAAGAGAGTAAAAGCTAAAAGCTAGTTCCTTCTGTATAGCAGAAGGGAGGTCATACTGAAGGCCAAGAATCTACTCTAATTAAAACACTAGCAGTAATGGCACTTAAATCCTCATTTTCTTATGAACTATGTGAAGAATACACACACATGAGTTTCCAAGCATTGTGTCTTGTCATCACTGTCAGTAAATTGTTCATCTCTCTGAAACCTCAATGCTTTGAGCTTCCACATGATTTTTTAGTATTAAGTGGAGATGTAAAATGAGAAATAGCCTATATGCTCAATTTATATATATTTCCGTATATGATAAGTAGCAGAGTCTTGATTTGGGGGACAGATTATAAAGTATGACAATAAATCTAGGCTTATAAAGGAGTAACACAAAGCCATATGCATTGCATTTCTAAAAAACTCTTGTTTGTACCAGGCTTTAAAAAAGTCAAAATACAATTGGCACTAGAATTGTGATTTAAGCCACTTTGATAAATTAAAGGGAAAAAAAGAATGATAAGTACTGATAAGATTATGGGTTTCAATATGGTCATCAAAGTCAAACTCTAGGAAACTTAGTAAGTTGTTAGTACCTAGAAATTCTATGAACACACATATTTTCTAAGAAACACATATCATTCCTCAGGTAGAGCTTCCCTCATTACATTCCCATATTATAGAGCTTTTTTTCACTTGTATGAACTTTTAGGTTAGATGAAATGATGACAGAAATCAGTAACAAGTAACAAACAGTGGGTAGCACTACATATATTGCATATAAAATGTTAGGAGATAACATGAGCAAAATTAAGTCCTAAAACATATAGAAGTTTAATGTAAAACCCCGTTGGAAAATCCCATGGCTCTGTTGCTCACACAAGAATCAATGCCCTACTATATATAAAATAGATAACCAATAAGGACCTATTGTATAGCACAGGGAACTCTACTCAATACTCTGTAAGGATCTATATGGGAAAAGAATCTAAAAAAGTGTGGATATATGTATACGTATAACTGATTCTCTTTGCTGTACACCTGAAACTAACACAACATTGTAAATCAACTCTACTCCAATAAAAATTATATAATTAATTAACTAATTAAAAGAATCAATGCCCTTTGATGAGTGCACTGTGTGACTGAGGACAAACAGGAGATAGGACTGACCTCCTTTCACCTAAAATCATGCAAACCTGTCCTGTTTAACTTAGCATAGAGACTTATTTTTCATACTTTTATTCATGACTACTGTCCAAACGCAAATAATCTGCATTCTACTTTGTCTATATATCCTCAGTCCAGTGCCCACTCATCGCAAATCTAAGACTTTGCCTGCTCTAGTTCCCCAGGCAACAGCCGGAGAATTTACCCAAAAAAAAAAGAAAGGAATTTCTCTCAAAATCTTTTCACAACTTTCTTATCCAAATTCTCCAATGTAAAATGGCAGACCTAGATTCTTTGTCTTACTTCCTCATCTGATATTCTGAGAGAATAAAAGATGGGTCTTGTTATTGAATCACTTGGGGTTTTTGCTCTGGAGGTTAGCCATTAGTCACAGTTTGTAATGACTTTTTTTTTCTCCTAAGGCTCACTGGGCTCAGACATGTGCAGAATGAATGAATTTGCAGATTGTATTAGCTGCCCTCCTTCCCCTTCCACCTTTCAGATCACAAACATCAGTGATGACCATGTGAGACTGTATGGTCCTTAACTTTATCAAATAATAATTTAATTTCTGGAAATAAAGGTGAGGCATATAATGGGAGCCAATAAATACTTCAGCATCTAAGGTCCAGCTTATGCTTTAGAATTATGCTTTTCTCACTGTTTTAAAGTAAGGCAAAAGTAACAGAATTAAAGTATGGATTACAACACATCATGAGAATCAAATTGTAGGAAGATTTTGGCATTGTGGGTATGGGAAAAACTCTGATACACATCTTTGTTAAAAAAATTGATACACTGATGAACTTAGAGATACCACTAATGTCTGTAGTTCTAAGTACACTCCACACAAAAAGTATGGTTAGCCAGAAACACATTTCTATTATTCTTCAGGATCTTTACTATACTAATGTTACTGTAAGTAAGCAAACAAACAAATCATAAAACATTTGAATCAGAGCTAAATCTTACTTAAAACTATAAATTCATTAGATACATTAAGTTGGATAAGGTACATATGTTAAGAAAAGTTTTGCTAAATAACTTACTCATTCAAACTGAAAAAGAAACAGAGTGGTCTGTTTACAATATGACTTTTTAAAAGGTATGTAATATAGAGTAAAATTTATGTAAAAATTAAAATTTTCTGTTAAAAATGTAAAGCCCTATAATAGAGTCAATGCTAAAAAAAAGACATGATGGAACTAATTCTCTCAAGGAGCTCTTTCAAATTTAACAAATCTAATTCTTGACCTTGCATTCTCTTTCTCAGAACAATTCTTTTACTTATCTCATTTGAGGCCCTCAGACATTCTATATTTGCTGTTTATCACTCCACTGAAATCTCTCTATAAAATCAACCAAATTTCCAAATTCATAAACACAGAGGAAAATTTTCAGTCCCTTTTCCTTAACCATTCAACGGCATTTCGCACCATTCACCACTCCTTCCTTCACATAAACCTCTCTTCCCTCAGTCTTTGCTCTCTCTTAGAGGTCTCCTTCTCCTCAGCCTGTCCTTTACATGGTGTTAATCCTCTGGTTTTCTGCCTTCTGCTCCTCTTTGTTTTCTCTGAGAAATCTTAAACTTTCCTTCTGCTTTAGCTTTCACAATCGTGCCAAATGTGATGCAGAAGCTTAGAATTTATTGCCACTTTATCCCCTGCTACATGCCCATGATTTAAAACAGAATCTGTTTATAAGTCCTTCCAGATTTGTTCATTCTCCAAATCCATCACACTGTGAACTTAAAATAGAGTTCATTTCCCCAGATGAAGTTTGATAGTCATGGGCAAATCTCCATCAAGGATATGGGAATGACTCCAAAGAAATATAAACTAAATGCTCCTCACAGTGTCTTTTGCCAGGATATAGCTCATAGATGGTTCGACAACTTTATATTAAAGGATACCAACTATGCATAGAACATCATTACCAGGAGCTCTGGGCCTTGCACATTAATAGTTGAAATCAAAGGAAAGCAACAAAAATATTCTTAAGAATCAGTCAAATCCAGGTAACTTTCTGGTTTGGGCAGCCTGTTTTCTGCATGTGCGTGAGTCATGTGTATCTGTGTTTTCTGTGCTTGCTATTTATATTAAAAATGTATCAGCATATTTTTCAAGATATTTATGTAATTTTCATTACACTAAAAATGATCAAAGGTAAAAATCTATAAGTTTACATGAAAAGTTCTATTTCACATAGAAATAAGGTTTCTAAATAATTATTTAGATAATAAACATCAATTAATATCAGTTATTATTGTTAGTTAACTGTTAATGTTTAACAATGCTCAGATATTTAAAACCAATAATAGGAGAAGGCTCGGGGCTTGGCGGATAGAGGCTTTGGGGAGCTGGGGCAGGAGGTCCGAGCTGAGAGCACCGGCTTCCTAATGAACATGCGATCCTCTGCCCAGGACTTGCTGAACATGGAGGGCTAACAGGCTGCTAACCTGCTCTACTTGCCTGACCCCAATTTCCCCTCATTATTAGAGAGCTGAATTCTAAATCAAAGATTGTGGAGAAGAGATGTGCAAACTGAATAAAACATTTCCAGAAGAGCCTGAATAATGGTTCTGAATAAAGGGAAATGAAATGTTCTTGAATTATAATTGGAAAAATTCAAGTGGGTGTACCCAGGAGCACATCTACTAAGAAGAGAAGTTAGTGAACACATCTGTTGGACTCATACAAGGCTGCTGAGAAGTTGAAGAAGGAAGTAAAGGTAGATTGAGGAGGACTGAAGATTAGGGTCAATCTCTGACCTCAAGGATTTTATGCTTCACAGATAATGATGACTGAGCATTTTGTTGCTTTCACCACCAATGAACAAGAATTCTACTATAAATGCTTAGTAAGTTACATTAAAAAAATAGTTGTTACCGCAGGGCGGGCAAAGCGTGTCTGCACACGGCTGCCTCCGCCATCTTGAACTGCAGTGTCGGGTCCAGCCGTTTCGCAAGAGGAAATCTGGTGTGAAGCGCCAGAGGTGAGGCGTCTGCCCGGGCACCCTATGAGCAAGTGAAACTAGATGAAGCACTGAGGAAAGAAAAAAGCTGCCCCCTGCCTTCCCAGGAGACCCTCCAAGACCAGCAGGTGCACAGGTGAATTGTGGCCAGCATTTTGGACAGCACAGGTCTGGAGAGCAGGAGAGGAACAGGAAGACTACCCAGGGCATTGAAACTGAAATGAATGCATGGCAGCAACTTTAAACTATTCACTGACTGCTGGCAGCAATACAAAGTTCAATCTGATCGGAGGACAAGTCAACCAAGGAATTGCCAGCTCTGAGAGGTTTTGAGACTGTGCTCCTGGTGTTTCGTGAACGTGGCTGGGGCAGCAGAGGGAGCCGTGTGGATGAAGAGCTCTTGGTGCTCCAGCCAGGAGGCAGGGCTCTGCCTCTGAGGTAGGAGAGCCAACTTCAGGACACTGGTCAACAAGAGACCTCCCAGCTCCACATAATATCAAACGGCGAAAATCTCCCAGAGACCTCCATCTTAACACCAGCACCCAGCTTCACTCAACGACCAGCAAGCCACAGTGCTGGAAAACCTGTGCCAAACAACTAGCAAAACAGGAACACAACCCCACCCATTAGCAGAGAGGCTGCCTAAAATCATAATAAGGCCACAGACACCCCAAAACACACCAGCAGACGTGAACCTGCCCACTAGAGAGACAAGATCCAGCCTCATCCACCACAACACAGGCACTAGTCCCCTCCACCAGGAAGCCTACACAACCCACTGAACCAACCTTAGCCACTGGAGACAGACATCAAAAACAGGAGGAACTACGAACCTGCAGGCTGCAAAAAGGAGACCCCAAACACAGTAAGATAAGCAAAATGAGAAGACAGAAAAACACACAGCAGATAAAGGAGCAAGATAAAAATGCACCAGACCTAACAAATGAAGAGGAAATAGGCAGTCTACCTGAAAAAGAATTCAGAATAATGATAGTAAGGTTGATCCGAAATCTTGGAGATAGAATGGACAATAGAATGGACAAAATGCAAGAATCAGTTAACAAGGACCTAGAAGAACTAAAGATGAAACAAGCAACGATGAACAACACAATAAATTAAATTAAAAGTACTCTAGATGGGATCAATAGCAGAATACCTGAGGCAGAAGAACGGATAAGTGACCTGGAAGATAAAATAGTGGAAATAACTACTGCAGAGCAGAATAAAGAAAAAAGAATGAAAAGAACTGAGGACAGTCTCAGAGACCTCTGGGACAACATTAAACGCACCAACATTCGAATTATAGGGGTTCCAGAAGAAGAAGAGAAAAAGAAAGGGACTGAGAAATATTTGAAGAGATTATAGTTGAAAACTTCCCTAATATGGGAAAGGAAATAGTTAATCAAGTCCAGGAAGCACAGAGAGTCCCATACAGGATAAATACAAGGAGAAATACACCAAGACACATATTAATCAAACTGTCAAAAATTAAATACAAAGAAAGCATATTAAAAGCAGCAAGGGAAAAACAACAAATAACATACAAGGGAATCCCCATAAGGTTAACAGCTGATCTCTCAGCAGAAACCCTACAAGCCAGAAGGGAGTGGCAGGACATACTGAAAGTGATGAAGGAGAAAAACCTGCAGCCAAGACTACTCTACCCAGCAAGGATCTCATTCAGATTTGATGGAGAAATTAAAACCTTTACAGACAAGCAAAAGCTAAGAGAGTTCAGCACCACCAAACCAGCTTTACAACAAATGCTAAAGGATCTTCTCTAGGCAAGAAACACAAGAGAAGGAAAAGACCTATAATAACGAACCCAAAACAATTTAGAAAATGGGAATAGGAACATACATATCGATAATTACCTTAAATGTAAATGGACTAAATGCTCCCACCAAAAGACACAGATTAGCTGAATGGATACAAAAACAAGACCCATATATATGCGGTCTACAAGAGACCCACTTCAGACCTAGAGACACATACAGACTGAAAGTGAGGGGATGGAAAAAGATATTCCATGCAAATGGAAAACAAAAGAAAGCTGGAGTAGCAATTCTCATATCAGACAAAATAGACTTTAAAATAAAGACTATTAAAAGAGACAAAGAAGGACACTACATAATGATCAAGGGATCGATCCAAGAAGAAGATATAACAATTGTAAATATTTATGCACCCAACATAGGAGCACCTCAATACATAAGGCAAATACTAACAGCCATAAAAGGGGAAATCGACAGTAACACATTCATAGTAGGGGACTTTAACACCCCACCTTCACCAATGGACAGATCATCCAAAATGAAAATAAATAAGGAAACACAAGCTTTAAATGATACATTAAACAAGATGGACTTAATTGATATTTATAGGACACTCCATCCAAAAACAACAGAATACACATTTTTCTCAAGTGCTCATGGAACATTCTCCAGGATAGATCATATCTTAGGTCACAAATCAAGCCTTGGTAAATTTAAGAAAATTGAAATTGTATCAAGTATCTTTTCTGACCACAACGCCATGAGACTAGATATCAATTACAGGAAAAGATCTGTAAAAAATACAAACACATGGAGGCTAAACAATACACTACTTAATAATGAAGTGATCACTGAAGAAATCAAAGAGGAAATAAAAAAATACCTAGAAACAAATGACAATGGAGACAGAACGACCCAAAACCTGTGGGATGCAGCAAAAGCAGTTCTAAGGGGGAAGTTTATAGCAATACAAGCCCACCTTAAGAAGCAGGAAACATCTCGAATAAACAACCTAACCTTGCACCTCAAGCACTTAGAGAAAGAAGAACCAAAAAACCCCAAAGCTAGCAGAAGGAAAGAAATCATAAAAATCAGATCAGAAATAAATGAAAAAGAAATGAAGGAAACAATAGCAAAGATCAATAAAACTAAAAGCTGGTTCTTTGAGAAGATAAACAAAATTGATAAACCACTAGCCAGACTCATCAAGAAAAAAAGGGAGAAGACTCAAATCAATAGAATTAGAAATGAAAAAGGGGAGGTAACAACTGACACTGCAGAAATAAAAGAGATCATGAGAGATTACTACAAGCAACTCTATGCCAATAAAATGGACAACCTGGAAGCAATGGACAAATTCTTAGAAATGCACAACCTGCCAAGACTGAATCAGGAAGAAATAGAAAATATGAACAGACCAATCACAAGCACTGAAATTGAAACTGTGATTAAAAATCTTCCAACAAAGAAAAGCCCAGGACCAGATGGCTTCACAAGCCATGTTTGAATTCTATCAAACATTTAGAGAAGAGCTAACACCTATCCTTCTCAAACTCTTCCAAAATATAGCAGAGGGAGGAACACTCCCAAACTCCTTCTACGAGGCCACCATCACCTTGATACCAAAACCAGACAAGGATGTCACAAAGAAAGAAAACTACAGGCCAATATCACTGATGAACATAGATGCAAAAATCCTCAACAAAATACTAGCAAACAGAATCCAACAGCACATTAAAAGGATCATACACCATGATCAAGTAGGGTTTATTCCAGGAATGCAAGGATTCTTCAATATACGCAAATCTATCAATGTGAGAAACCATATTAACAAATTGAAGGAGAAAAAGCATATGATCATCTCAATAGATGCAGAGAGCGCTTTTGACAAAATTCAACACCCATTTATGATAAACCCTGCAGAAAGTAGGCATAGCGGGAACTTTCCTCAACATAATAAAGGCCATATATGACAAGCCCACAGCCAACATCGTCCTCAATGGTGAAAAACTGAAAGCATTTCCACTAAGATCAGGAACAAGACAAGGTTGCCCACTCTCACCACTCTTATTCAACATAGTTTTGGAAGTTTTAGCCACAGCAATCAGAGAAGAAAAGGAAATAAAAGGAATCCAAATCGGAAAAGAAGAAGTAAAGCTGTCACTGTTTGCAGATGACATGATCCTATACATAGAGAACCCTAAAGATGCTACCAGAAAACTACTAGAGCTAATCAATGAATTTGGTAAAGTGGCAGGATACAAAATTAATGCACAGAAATCTCTGGCATTCCTATACACTAATGATGAAAAATCTGAAAGTGAAATCAAGAAAACACTCCCATTTACCATTGCAACAAAAAGAATAAAATATCTAGGAATAAACCTACCTAAGGAGACAAAAGACCTGTATGCAGAAAATTATAAGACACTGATGAAAGAAATTAAAGATGATACAAATAGATGGAGAGATATACCATGTTCTTGGATTGGAAGAATCAACATTGTGAAAATGACAATACTACCCAAAGCAATCTACAGATTCAATGCAATCCCTATCAAACTACCACTGGCATTTTTCACAGAACTAGAACAAAAAATTTCACAATTTGTATGGAAACACAAAAGATCCCGAATAGCCAAAGCAATCTTGAGAATGAAAGAAGGAACTGCAGGAAATCAGGCTCCCTGACTTCAGACTATACTACAAAGCTACAGTTATCAAGACGGTATGGTACTGGCACAAAAACAGAAAGATAGATCAATGGAACAGGATAGAAAGCCCAGAGATAAACCCATGCACATATGGACACCTTATCTTTGATAAAGGTGGCAGTAATGTACAGTGGAGAAAGGACAGCGTCTTCAATAAGTGGTGCTGGGAAAACTGGACAGGTACATGTAAAAGTATGAGATTAGATCACTCCCTAACACCATACACAAAAATAAGCTCAAAATGGATTAAAGACCTAAATGTAAGGCCAGACACTATCAAACTCTTAGAGGAAAACATAGGCAGAACACTCTATGACATAAATCACAGCAAGATCCTTTCTGACCCACCTCCTAGAGCAATGGAAATAAAAACAAAAATAAATAAATGGGACGTAATGAAACTTCAAAGCTTTTGCACAGCAAAGGAAACCATAAACAAGACCAAAAGACAACCCTCAGAATGGGAGAAAATATTTGCAAATGAAGCAACTGACAAGGGATTAATCTCCAAAATGTACAAGCAGCTCATGCAGCTCAATAACAAGAAAACAAACAACCCAATCCAAAAATGGGCAGAAGACCTAAATAGACATTTCTCCAAAGAAGATATACAGACTGCCAACAAACACATGAAAGAATGCTCAACATCATTAATCATTAGAGAAATGCAAATCAAAACTACAATGAGATATCATCTCACACCAGTCAGAATGGCCATCATCAAAAAATCTAGAAACAATAAATGCTGGAGAGGGTGTGGAGAAAAGGGAACCCTCTTGCACTGCTGGTGGGAATGTGAATTGGTTCAGCCACTATGGAGAACAGTATGGAGATTCCTTAAAAAGCTACCAATAGAACTACCATATGACCCAGCAATCCCACTACTGGGCATATACCCTGAGAAAACCAAAATTCAAAAAGAATCTTGTACCAAAATGTTCATTGCAGCTCTATTTACAATAGCCCGGAGATGGAAACAACCTAAGTGTCCATCATCGGATGAATGGATAAAGAAGATGTGGCACATATATACGATGGAATATTACTCAGCCATAAAAAGAAACGAAATTGAGCTATTTGTAATGAGGTAGATAGACCTAGAGTCTGTCATACAGAGTGAAGTAAGTCAGAAAGAAAAAGACAAATACCGTATGCTAACACATATATATGGAATTTAAGAAAAAAAATGGCATGAAGAACCTAGGGGTAAAGCAGGAATAAAGACGCAGACCTCCTAGAGAACGGACTTGAGGATATGGGGAGGGGGAAGGGTGAGCTGTGACAGGGCGAGAGAGAGTCATGGGCATATACACACTAACAAACGTAGTAACGTAGATAGCTAGTGGGAAAGCAGCCGCATGGCACAGGGATATTGGCTCGGTGCTTTGTGACAGCCTGGAGGGGTGGGATAGGGAGGGTGGGAGGGAGGGAGACGCAAGAGGGAAGACATATGGGTACATATGTTTATGTATGACTGATTCACTTTGTTATAAAGCAGAAACTAACACACCATTGTAAAGCAATTATACCCCAATAAAGATGTTAAAAAAAAAAAAAACCAATAGTAACAGATGCCATTACCTGAAAAATAAATGTAAAAAGTACAGATAGGATACTGGCTGAGCTTCTCTGGTTATTCATATCAAAGATATTTTATTTGAAGACCATGAAATTTAATCACTGGGTGCATATTAGAATTTTCTTGAAAAAAATTGTAAGAAATTATCATTTATAGAGAAGGCTATCATGTCTAGGGAATATCTCTTTCTTTAGCTTTAATTTTTCTCAGTAAAATCTCTTATTAACATATTTATCCACCAAAGTTATAGAAGAATTACATTTCTACAATAGGTAACAAAGTTGTAAGAACAAGACTATTTTAATTGGATTATTCTTATCTCTGTTAAGCTTTCCTCAAAATAATTAAAAAATAAAGCATTCACCCAGCAAATAAACATTCAAGAAGGAATGGCAAGATAAATATATGTGAGAAAAGGGACGAACTGCTGTTTGGTTCAATAAATTGTCTGGTGTATTTATTTGTTTTTCATTATGTGTAATGTGTTTCAAAGGATTATGAAAATGAGATGGAATCAAGATGAGTACTCTCTTTTCACAGCAAATGACTTTTTAATACAGCAGTTAATTGAACTGGTTTCCTGCAAAGAAGGTCACAGACAAGATTATTAACTATCAGAACTTTTAGAGAAAAGTGTCACACTCTGCTACAAATTCAGAAAAACATCTTGTTACATTTAGTTCTATTAAGTTACAAGAGGAAACTAACATAATCTTCAAAATGAAGATAAACTAGTGGTAGGGCTACCTTTTTTTCACTTATTTTAAATAAGTTTGCTCATTATTCACTTTACTGACCATCCTATTTTGGAGAATACAATAATATCAATATTAGAACCTGGAAAAGTATCTTCAGGAGTGGGGGTCTGCATTTACACTGATACTTCCCATAAGCAGAGAAAACATAGATGATTGCAGCCAGTACAATCCTTGAACCAAGGCAAGAGGGGTCCTTGGCTTGGTTACGGTACTTGAGATGCCTTCCCTTGTCTTCCTCTCATTATGCTAAGAGTTGGGAGGCCAAGGGACAAGTTCACTGTGATACTGTATGTTTCCCCACTTCTACACCATGTTTCTGGTGACTGAGATGCTGGAATTCCTTGCCCAAATGGTGCCAAGCCCATATCCAAGGCGTGTACCAGCCCCTTCCCCAGGTCTACCTTCAGAAATGTAGACCAAATCTCCAGTGTGATCATCCCTAGGTTATACGAAAGACCAAGGAAGAGAAGTTGTATTAGAGAATGGGGCTGGACAGAGTGTACAGGTGGGAGAGGGAAAAGAAGGAAGGTGGGTCAGGCACCAGCTTTTCCTCTGTGGCTGTATCTGTACTTTTGCTCACGTTGCTCTCTCCATGTGCTGTTCTCCTTATCCTCCTGATGAATTCTGACTTTCCCTTCAAAGCTAGCTTCCTAGGCATACTCCTGATTTCTTAAACAATTTATACATGTTCCTATAATTGCACTTGTATGATATTATGGTTGTTTGCTTATCTATTTCCCCTTTGAGCTGAGTGCTGATAAAGTATTTCATTCAGTTTTTGTATCCCTAGTGCCTTTCCCTGTGTGTGTATTAACTTACCACGTGATAAATGTTGATTTCTTTTCAGTGAAATAATGATCACATATTACCTATTTATACAAAATTTGAGACTTTATTCCAGCTAATTAGTGGGTGACCCAAATCAATTTACTGTGTAATATCCTTGTTACTGTGAATTGCTATTTGAAAAATGTCTCATGGAATAATTGGGGGTTTTGTTGGTATGATAGTCTATTTGTTAATAGACTATTTGTTAAACTGGCATATAAGTCCAAGGGAAAAGAAAAACTGGCTAGAATTAATATAAAATTAATAGTTCCAAGAAGTTCTGACTAATTGTTGAACTCAGTAAGTATTCAGAATCAAGAAGATATTTGATAATAGAAACAAAAGCAATGGTGTAATGGAAGTTTGTCTTTTAGACTATTCCATGGAGACTTTATACTTGGTACCATAATTTCACCATCCACCTTAAAAAATGGAAAAACTCCATTTCTGCATGCCTTGAACTGTTTTGTGTCAAAATTGTGCCTTGCATTCTGTATAATTCTGTGTAAAACTGTCCTTGTGAAAATTCTAAGTAACCACAAATACGGTTAAAGTTTTGTTCAGTTACTGTTTGTTGAACATCTTAAACTCAGCAATGTGCTATGCAGGTTCCAAGAGAAACAATGAGTTGTAAGTCATTATTCAAATCACAAAGATTTCCTAGAAAATGAAATCAAGCATTTGGAAAAACAAAAAGGAGCAAGAATTAAATAAATACTCAGCAAGGGCCTTAGAAAATTAAGGAAGAAGGACATCGATAAAATTTGGTATCGATTTGGTTTCAGGGAGGGTGAATGCCTGCCTGGGTCTTAAAGGGTGGAATTAAATAATTAAAAGAGGGAGAGGAATTTGGGGGACTCAGGGCTAGAGGTGGATCATGGTCATCTATAAGAGGTAACAACTGGAGCCATGCTGATCAGAACAAGCAGGTATCTGCTTTAAGATAACATTTTAACTCATAAGAACCAAATATTAGCCAATTGGC
Source organism: Aethalodelphis obliquidens (assembly GCF_003676395.1). NCBI lineage: Eukaryota > Metazoa > Chordata > Mammalia > Artiodactyla > Delphinidae > Aethalodelphis > Aethalodelphis obliquidens. Next base: position 9,610,332 of record NW_020837948.1, read on the forward strand.
TGATTATATCAGCTCACAATGGGACACAGGAGACAATAACATTCATTGGAAATAAATAAAACAGGTAATTCTGAAGAAGCAACTTATTCATTACTATATCAAATAACTGACCTAAGGTAAGTAAAGAAAAGTAAGGGCTCTATGATAACATCTGCAAAAGCCTGACAGGGGCTGTCTGAAATGGTGGCCTGAGACCTCTGAATATGGCTTTTGTATGTATGGGAGATGATGAATGTGAATGTGAGGAAGGCTGTTGACTTCTAGGTGGCTGATACAGAAGTGAGGTACACAGTATATTCAGTAATATAAAAAGACTGGTAAGGATGGTTATAGAAAAGATTAATAAAAAGATGAACAAATAGAAAGATAAACAACTGGAAATAGGAGTTTATGCCTCATGTCCTTCAGCAGAAGTGTACCTAGTCATGAACACACAATCATATTATCAGTAGAAAAGAGAATTCCTTCAAATAAAATCTACATATTGATAATAATATATATTTGTAGCCCAAGTCACTCCTCTGGGTTCAAAATTCCCATTTTCACATGAATTCATAGCATTTATAATTTAACACTTCAAATCTGTCAAACTCAACATGCAAAAGAGAACACTTCATTTTCATTCAAATACCCACATATCAGTAAATGTTCCACCATATACCTAGTTTCTTAAGGCAGAAGTCTACTTTTTTCTAGTTTGTTGCCAACCCCTGCTTACTTCTACATCCAATCTGTCATCAAGTTTTAATCTACCTCTAAAGTATATTATGAACATCTCTACCTTCCTATGTCCATAGCTACCACATTTATCAATTATATCATTTCTCATCTGAACTTCTGCAGCCACTCCTCAACTGGTCCCCTTGCCACCTCTAATCTTTCCCTATATATCATCTTAAAATGTAAAAAAGATCCTATCCCTTTGCTACTTAAAACCCCTTAAAGGCTTCCATTACACTGGGAATAAAAATTCCAATGACTTCCTGCATCTCCTGATCCTTCTTGCTCTCACCATGATCTATTTCTTCATCCTTATCATTTAATACACCTTCATTGATCACTATGCCCGTGCCACAATTTTCTTTCCTGAGTTCTTTTGTTTATCATTCATTTCACTCCAGTTTTCACATGGTTATCACCTTCTAATTATTCAATTCTCAGCTTAAACATCCACTCCTCAGAGGCTTTTTCTCATATAAAGTAGCTGTTTTTCATTTTCTCCATTTTTTCCATTTTTCTCCATTTTTTCATTGCTTTCATAGTATTTACCACTATTTATAAAGATTTTTTCATTTGATAGCTATTATGTTTTTGCCTTTTATTCTGTGAGAGCAGGAACCACATCTGCTTGATTCACTACTACATTTCCTTCACTTAGCATGGTTTCTTGTACGTAATAGGTCGTCAGGTAATATTTGTTAACAAATAAACAGATTTTTGGTACATTTACCAATATATAGCCTTCTGAAGCACTCTGAAAAAATATTTCAATGTAAATCATACTGATATTTCCTCTTAAAATTTTATTGAGACAAGATGGAATATAAGTATTTAAACAAAGACACAGTTAAGCAACACAATTTTAGGTTCAATGGTGATGGTTAATTGGAACAACCATAATGAAAAACAGTACGGATATTCCGCAAAAACTTAAAAACAAAACTACCATATGATCCAGCAATCCCACTTCTGGGTATATAATCCAAGAAAATGAAATGAGTATCTCAAATATCTACGCACCTGTGTTCAGTTCAACACTATTCACAGTAGCCAAGATATGAAAACAACATCAGTGTCCACAGAAAGATGAATGGATGAGGAAAATCTGGTGTATGCCTATGCGTACGCATGTGTGGGCATGCATGCACGCACGCGCGTGCGCGCACACACACACACACACACACGACTATTATTCAGGCATAAGAAAGAAGAAAATCTTGCCATTTGTGACAACATGGATGAACTTGGAGGATATTATGCTAAGTGAAATAAGCCAGCCACAGAAAGACAAACATTTTATGATCTCACTTATACATGGAATCTCTAAAAAGTTGAACTTACAGGAGTGAAGAATAGAATCGTGATTGCCAGGGGCTGGGGGGTATGGGAAATGGGGAGATGCTGGTCAAAGGCTACAAACTTCCAGTTATAAGATGAGTAAATTCTGGAGATCTAATGTACAGCATGGTGACTATAGCTAATAATAATACGGTATTGTATACTTGAAATTTGCTAAGAAAGTAAAACTTAAGTATTCTTATCACAAAAAAATGGTAACTATGTGATGTGATGGATATGTTAATTAACTTGATTATGGGAATCATTTCACAATGTATACATATATTAAAACATCATGTTGTACACTTCAAATATATATAATTTTTATTTGTCAAATATATCTCAATAAAGCTGGAAAATGGTGAAGGTAATACATAATTTAATATATCACTATTCTGCAGACCTCAGTAATCTTTGATGTACCAATCAAGAACATACAAAGGCTTTCCAAAATGTCCATTCTTAGGATGGTAAAAGGCACTTGCTACTTTCAAACCAGGTTGATTTTTATAATTATATTTGAGAAAAATGAACCACTTAAAAAATCAAATTTCATATATTAATTTCACATTTTGCCTCATAATTTAAAAGTGAGGGCTTCCCTGGTGGCGCAGTGGTTAAGAATCCGCCTGCCAATGCAGGGGACGCGAGTTTGAGCCCTGGTGCGGGAAGATCCCACATGCTGCGGAGCAACTAAGCCCATGCGCCACAACTACTGAGCCTGTGCTCTAGAGCCCGCGGGCCACAACTACTGAAGTCCGCACGTCTAGAGCCTGTGCTCCGCAACAAGAGAAGACGCCGCAATGAGAAGCCCTCGCACCACAACAGAGTAGCCCCCCACTCGCTGCAACTAGAGAAAGGCTGCACGCGGCAACGAAGACCCAACGCAGCCATAAATAAATAATTTTAAAAAGTTACTTCTATTCGTCGGTGAACTATTAAAAACATGTCTATAAATAGCCTGCTTTTTTTTTTTTTTATTTGCGGTACGCGGGCCTCTCACTGTTGTGGCCTCTCCTGTTGCGGAGCACAGGCTCCGGACGCGCAGGCTCGGCGGCCATGGCTCATGGGCCCAGCCGCTCCGCGGCATGTGGGATCTTCCCAGACTGGGGCACGAACCCGTGTCCCCTGCATCGGCAGGCGGACTCTCAACCACTGCGCCACCAGGGAAGCCCCCTTTGCTCATTTTTAAATGAGAAAAGTGAGGTGTGAAAGAATATTGCAAGTTTCTGCAATTTCATGAAAATAGTCAAGTTTTCTGAGAAAATTAAAAGCTACTCTAGACATGCTTGTTTTTAATAGTTTGGTTTTTGGTCAAATTAAACAACACAATAGATCAAATCAACTATGCTATGATGTAAAGCCAGCCAGCTTAATATTTTAACAATGTCCTAAATTTTGTCATGTACATGTAAACAAAACCTAAATACTCAAAATGAAATGGATATTTGAAGTGACAATGGTATATAGATGGCCAGATCAAATGAGAGATAACTCAGATCTTAATAAAATTCTCCTGGCTGAAAATTTCAGGTGATTGAAATAGAAAAAAAAAATTTTGAAGCCTAAGTCTCCCCAAGACTGCATTTTTTTCTTTTTTTCCTTTGTTTTGGTGCAGACTCAGTGTACATTGGACCGTTATTAATTATAAGATCCAAGAATCTGTTCTTACATTAAAATGGAAATTCATTCCAATCAGTGTTACCTCTACAATTCAATCTCTTGGGGAAAGAGTGCTAGCAAAAACACCATGTTAATAGTAATTTGAGAACAAACCATGTTAGATGAGGTATGAAATGGGATAAATCTAAACATTTATACATTTATTTTTCTCTCTTCTATAGAACCTTAGTGAATAACTGTATTCTTATGAGGCAAAGCAGTGGTTATAATAACAGAATTACATTATTGAAAGACACTCATTTGGGATTTTAATCTTTGTTTCAAAGCTGCTCCTCATTCTGGGACAAACCTCACCGATTTTTCTACTTGCTGTGAATCAAAAATTTCAGGACACTAATAGATAGGAAACAATTAAAGGATTTATATTTCTTATTACTTCATATTAAAAAGAACATGTAAACCATATTCAGCTATTATTCATGACGTTCTCCAGCATCTCTGCCTAGCAGTAGCAAATTCAATGATCCACGCAGCTTCAGGCCACAAGTTGTTGCTATTTTGATATGGTGGGGGCAGACAAAATGAGGAGAGGGTGGATCATAACCTCTATCTGCCTAAACAATTGAACTCAATGTGCCAGTCTATATTTACAACTTGTCTATGGTCTAAGAGAACAGAGGTAAGGCAAGTGGTAAAATTAATACACTGTCACAATGTTGTTTACTGTAAAGTCCTAAGTAATTTCTTAAACAGAGAAATAGGTATTTTCCCAAATGGATTTAGATAGAGTAATCATGGGATTCCGGAACTGAGAATCTTAAAGCCAGGAGATACATCCAAATATCCAACATTCCTCCATGTGAACTTCCATGTATTTTACAGAAAAAAGGGGAACTCTTTCTTAGAGCAATGTTTGTAATTTAAAATATCCTCTTTGCCATAATCAGGGAAATATTACATGGCAGGATAAGAGATTAAAGTTTTCCCCCAAATCTCCCATAAAAATCCCAAACTATAAAATTAAAACTGAGCCATGATATCTATTAAACCTGGAATGAATTATATCATACTTAGTAACCATCATAAATATAAAATCACATGTAATCCATCATATATAAACCATCAAAAATATTAAAATCATATATAAGTTTCTAACTTATTTTGTATATTGTGAGATACTATAGATGGAGAGAAGAGGTACTTTTAAGGGCAAAACATTTTTAATGATTCCTCATGATTCAAGTGATTTATAGTTATAGAATTTTTAATAGCAAAGGCAGTTGACAAAAAGGTTAAATTTACAAGACTAGATGCAGTTTACCAAATGGGATTAGCAGAAGCATCTAGTAATCCAAAGTAAGAAAAGAAGGTGAGATTTAAATGAACTGGAGAACACTTGAATTAAATCAGCACCTCTCTCTTGTGAAAATAATGAGCTTACATTATAAGTATTCTTTGATTCACTCCAGCAATCCAAAATTGCTTAAGCATTCAGCTAATCAGTAATTTTATTTGAGATTACTTAGACTTTATAAGTGCTGAATGGTCATGGCTTGTGTTTTTATTTGTTGTGAATTAACAAAGATGACCTTCCTAAAGGTTAGCACTGTATTTAAAGTTACTTTCTAATAAGAAATTACTTATTTTTTGTGGAATGAACTGCAGATTACTAGCATGTACTATTCTTAGCATGCTCAGCATCTCAACAGCTTCACCCAAGAAAGGTCATTAGATAATTCATCCTTCCTGTGGCCATACTACCTCCACCTCCTTTCTTTTTACTCACAGACTTTTTATATACATAATACCATCAGAACCTGAACAACACAGTGAATTGTTTGATGTTCAGACTCATCCTTCTAAGGTCCACAGCCATGATGGGATTTGAAACTATGTAATTCTACAGAAGATCCAGTCCTGGCCAACCCTTGACAGAAGACACTTAACAAACTGAATGTTTGCTGCACAACTGATTCTTTGAAAATTTATTGATGTTCCACTTTCTCACTTCATTGTTACTTCTTAGGGATACAGACCACATTTTAATATTGTTTTGAGCTTTTCTTCTTCTTTTCCACTCTAGAGCTCTAAACCTCCACCCTACTACCTATACTTTAGTGACTGCTCATAGGAGACTCTCAATAAATAGGCCAATGAATAAGTGCCATTCTCCTTTTCCCCTAGGTAAGGGTACAAAGTTAATATTGAGGAACAAGTCTCCAGGCAATTAAGTGTCCATTGGTCTTTTGCATAAGCAAGTCTTGGCCTCTTGCCTCTATTCCACCCTGCAAAGTTTCTGTAGCTTCCCTCTACTCTCTCCCAACTCCCATACCTCAAACTGACCTAGATAAAGAACTGTTATCATGCTCAAGGAACATCAAGGTGAAATTTAGTCTTTAACTGTGAAAAATACAATTTAAGATCCCCTCAGCCTACTCGGAGGTAGAATTGATGCTCAAAGCAGCAATGAGGTGCTGAAATTTGGTGGTCTGAAGACAAAAAATACAAATGAAATCAAAGGTAGTTGTTAAGTCTGTTTTATCAGGCAGTTCCGCGTCTTGGGGCTTTTTTCTGAGAGCTCTCAACTTTATATTGTGCTGGCCAAAAAGTTCGTTTGGTTTTAAGTAAAAATAAAAGACACATTTTTCATTTTCACCAAGAACTTTATTGAACAGCATATTCACTAACTGAATGAACTTTCTGGCCAGCCCAATATTTATGCTGCTTTATGTTGCTGCCTTGTTTTCAGACAGAATTATTCCTGTGTTTACTCACTGCCCACTAAGTAGCTGGCACTAACTTCAGAGAAGCCATACACAGGAGCAGTCTAGCAGTGTGCCTAAGGTAGGTATAGCACATGAGGCACAAGTTTCGCTATTAGGTATTTCTGTGCCAAGGGCACTAATGCATGAATGTCTTTAAATGGGCACATGGCAAAAAAATCACAGGAACTTTATTCATTTCAGAGTCAGTAAGTATGAGTATCACTCAAATATCAACACACACTATGTTTTCATCCAGCATAGTAAGTAGCAAGTTCTCCACTTGCCAAGTGAAAAAGGAATCTTTCATCAACTTTGTTAAAAGCTGTGTATTTGAGAGCAGTCTTTTTTCCTTTGGTTCCAATTTATCCTCATGGTTTAGATGCATGGTCAGGTCCAGAGTCTGAATCAAGTGACTTCCTTTTAGTAGGGGGAGGGGAGGAGAAAAGAGTCATTTGTCCCATCACTAGAATATATTTACTTGGCACTAGAAAGAAGTAAAACAAATGGGCCATATGTGTAACTCCCTTTAAGAAACATTTACATAATTCGACCTAGGGAAAAAATGGAGACATATCAGAGGATTATTTTTGGAAAAAGATGAGAATGACATTGAGATCTCTCTTTATTGGAGACTCTTAAGCAAAATATGCCTCAAATCTACAGAAAATGTATAATGGCATTTGTAATAAAAAAGTCACTCATAGGTCATCTCTCTGAGAAAGATATCTAATAATTTTGCACTTCCTCAATAAATTGTCACATTGGATGCATCTGAATTTGTAAAAGACAATTTTCTCATTATTAATAGAGAAGGAAATTACAGAGTATCTTTTACTTGTAAGTCACTAGATATTGGTGAAGGTTCCCTTGAAGTTCCGCCTCTGTCCTCACTGTAACACCCATTGAGAGGCACTACAGCATATGGATTATAGCAAAAATTTTGGAGTCCTGCAAATCTGGGTTCAAGTCCTGGCTCCAATACTGTATCATTACAAGTGACAGAAAACACAGTTTAAAGTAGCCTAAGCAGTTTTTAGAAATCTGTTTGTTCAAATAATTGAAAAATTTCAGTATAACTGAAACTTTATTCCCCTTGATCAACATCTATTTCCCCCACCCCTAGCCCATGGCAACCATGGTTCTACTTTCTGCTTCTATGAATTTGGCTTTTTTAGATTCCACACATAAATGAAGCCATACAGTATTTGTCTTCCTCTGATTTATTTTACTAGGCATAATGTCCTTCAGGTTCACCCATATTGTCACAAATGGCAGGATCTCCTTCTTTTTTAAGGTTGAATAATATGCCATTGTATATTTACCATATTTTCACAGTTTCGTTTATAAGAAATGAATAAATTTAGGAGATCTAATGTACAGCATGGTGACCACAGTTAACAGTACTGTATTATATACTTGAAATTTGCTAAGAGATCTGAAATGTTCTCACAACAACAACAAAAAAGGTACCTATGTGAAGTAATGGATATGTTAATTAGTTTGTGGAAATAACGTCACCATATATATGTGTATCAAAACATCACATTACACATGTTAAATATAAACAATTTTCATTTGTCAATTGTATTTAATAAAGCTAAAAAAAGACCAGGGGAATCTGGATTCAGGTAGAACTGAATTCAGGGATCAAACAGTGTTAACAGGACTGAATTTTCTTTACCATTTGGCCTGTTCTCTTTCATGCTATGATTTTATTTATTTGGTGGAAAATGGTTAAAGCTCCATGTTCTCTCAGAGTACAGTCCAGCCAAGACGACCACAGGCTTGTAGAGCTTAAAAAGCACATGATCTGAAAAGTGAGGGCTATTATTAGAGAAAGGTAAATTGATTTTTGATGACAAAAAAAAGCCATTTTTCCCCTAAAATCATTTATTAGCTGTGTAATCTTAGGAAACTTATTTAATTCATCCAAGCTTCAATTTCAATTGTAAAATGGAGATCACAACATGGACTACTTTCTATGGTGTCCTGGGGGTTAAATAAATTGTTGAAAACAGTTTCTACAGTTTTTGGCAGAAGGCAGACAAATAATAAATGCAGACTAAAACTGCTTAAAAATGCTCCAAAAAGAGCTAGGAGTACGAAATTGGGGTCCTGATCTAAGCCCCTGATCACTAGGACTCATGGTCTCTCTAAAGCAAAACCACATTTCTGTGACAAAAATGCATTTGAAAGTGTGTTACTAAGTGCAAATAATAGCTTAAACTTGTCAAAGAAAATTTTACCAGCATTTATGAAAGACGTTAATGTTTAGCAGAGAGAAAGAAAAATAAAAAATATGTTACAAAAAATGCATCATTTAATCCTTCTACTTACAGAGGAAAAGAGAGTCAAGGACAAAGCCATAGCTTCATGCATGTATATCACTTGGATATTAAAAACTGGTGAGATTTTCCCATGTCTGGCAGTGATCTTCAGACTGACATCTCAAAGTTTATCCACTGGACTAGAATGATGAGAGACAGAGACTAGGGAGAGAGGCAGAGAGAGGGAAAGAGGAAGGAGGAGAAGGAGAAAAGGAGGGAAAGATGGAGGAAGGAAGCAGAGATATGTGCATTACTCCACACTGGCAAGTGAAGAAGGGGCTCCTGATTTCCCTGGAAACATGCTAATGACCTTATTCCAATTTCCTTGTAAGAAATACGGATTCCCAGGAGGGAACACGAGATAACTGCCCTAATTGGGCAAATGCTTGAAAGTAGAGTACTGATTCCAAAAACTCTCTAACAGTCCTGTGGTACCAGAACTCAAGGCATCTTCTAGAGACAGAGTAGACTATGCGGATGAATCATGGTGGTTCCCATTACTTCAGCTGTACTCACAGGATAAAGACTGTACAAATGAAGTACAACAGGGCAAGTTGGATGGATATACTATAACAGGCTTGGCAAATACATTTTTTTCCATTTCTTTTCTTTTTTGTTTTTAACATACACACACATTCTCGCACACTCGGCTCCTCTTCCTCTAGGGTCCCAGCACCCAAATGGGAGTGCCACAGCCACACATCTGCATGTGGTGCAGTGGGGCCAAGGCTGGGGCAGCGGGTGCCAGTGCCCGTCCCAGGAAGTCCCGCGACCCCCAGGCTAGCTCGGTGCACAGGAGAGGGTGCTCACACCAGGTGTTTCCTTGCCTGTCCGCCCCCAACGGCTGCAGTGACTGGGGGCCCTGGCCCCCAGTCTGGTGATGCTCAGCAGGCCACTGGCCGCAGGCTCGTGCTCGCCCCCATTTTTCCATTCCTATCTCAGAGTCCCATCAGGCACAATATGGATTTTTATAAAATGGTGTTCAATATGTATGTATGTTTTTGCCACAGGGATATTTGAATTCGTCAGCATGCTGTCATAATCAAGTATGGAACAACTTGCAATTTATAATTATCCAGAACAATTTAACACACTATATTGAAGATGTCCTAATGTTAGTAATTTTTAGGGGAGGAAGTACTAGAAAGAGTAGTTAAGACTGTAATCATTCATACGTCAAATAAAGATTGGTTGATAGGGCTTCCCTGGTGGCACAGTGGTTAAGAATCCACCTGCCAATGCAGGGGACACAGGTTTGAGCCCTGGTCCTGGAAGATCCCACATGCTGCACAACAAGTAAGCCCGTGCGCCACAACCACTGAGCCTGCACTCTAGAGCCCGCGAGCCACAACTACTGAGCCCATGTGCCACAACTACTGAAGCCTGCATGCCTAGAGCCTGTGCTCCACAACAAGAGAAGCCACCTCAATGAGAAGCCTGTGCACTGCAATGAAGAGTAGCCCCCACTTGCCGCAACTAGAGCAAGCCCGCATGCAGAAACGAAGACCCAATGCAGCCAAAAATAAAATAAATTTATAAATAAAAAAAAGATTGATAAACTTACACAATACTATATATAAAATAGATAACTACTGTATAGCACAGGAAACTCTATTCAATACTCTGTAATGACCTATATGGGAATAGAATCTAAAAAATAGTGGATATATGTGTGCGTGTAACTGACTCACTTTGCTGTACAGCAGAAACTAACACAACATTGTAAATCAACTATACTCCAATAAAAATTAAAAAAAAAAAAATTCAAGGCCTGGATCAGGATTTGAAATTTGGGGCAATTACATGGGATGGGGCAACCAGCAAATACATTTTACCTCTTACTAATGTTGCTTACTAAATAAGAAACCCAGTCACTGATGCTATATAACCCCCAAATACACTGTTCTCCTTAAACTTTAAATTGTTAATTATCTTTCAGAGTAATTAAAAGAAAAAAGTCTTCTATATTTACCCTTAATTTTATCTTTCCTAGTGCTTTCTTGATGAATCCACTAAAGTTTTATCAATTTTGCTAATCTTTTCAAAGAACCAGCTTTTAGTTTCATTGATCTTTTATTTTCTTTGTCTCTATTGCATTTATTTCTGCCTGCTCTGATCTTTATGATGTCTTTCCTTCTACTAACTTTGGGTTTTGTTTGGTCTTCTTTCTCTGGTTGCTTTAGGTGTAAGGTTAGGTTGTTTATTTGATATTTTTCTTGTTTCCTGCGGTTAGACTGTATTGCAATAAACTTCCCTCTTAGAACTGCTTTTGCTACATCCCATAGGTTTTGGATCATGTGTTTTTATTTTCATTTGTCTGTAGGTATTTTTTGATTTCCTCTTTGATTTCTTAATTGATCTCTTGGTTGTTTAGTAGCATATTGTTTAGCCTCCATGCATTTCTGTGTTTTACAGTTTTTTTTTTTTTTATTATAGTTGATTTCTAATCTCATAGTATTATGGTCAGAAAAGATGCTTGATATGATTTCAATTTTCTTAAATTTACCGAGGCTTGCTATATGGCTCAGCATGTGATCTATCCTAGAGAATGTTCCATGTGCACAAAAGAATATGCATTCTGCTGCTTTCAGATGGAGTGCTCTATAAACATCAATTAAGTCCATCTGGTCTAATGTGTCATTTAAGGCCTATGTTTCCTTATTGATTTCTGTCTGGATGATCTGTCCATTGATGTAAGTGGGGTGTTAAAGTCCCCCACTATTATTGTGTTACTGTCAATTTCTTCTTTTTTGGCTGCTAGCATTTGTCTTATATACTGAGGTGCTTCTAAGTTGGGTGCATATATATTTACAATTGGTATATCTTCTTCTTGGATTGATCCCTTGATCATTATGTAGTGTCCTTCTTTGTCTCTTACAACAGTCTTTATTTTAAAGTCTTTTGTCTGATATGAGTATTGCTACTCCAGCTTTCTTTTGATTTCCATTTGCATGGAATACCTTTTTCCATTCCTGTTTCTCTGAATCTAATAATTCCTTTTTTTCCTCTGTATATTTTCAAGGTATTTTCTTTATTTTTGGTGTTCAGAAGTTTGGCTATAATGTGTCTAGGTGCTGTGTTGTTTTTTTTAATTTGTTCTACGCTTCAATATTTTATTTCACTAATTTTAGAAATTCTTGGCCATTACTTCTTCAAATATTCCTTCTGTCCTGTTCTTTCTCTCTTGGTCTTTTTAGATTTTAATCACATCTATGTTAGATTCTTCAATATTGTCCCATAGCTGTCTGTGCCTCATAGGTTTCAAATTTCTCCAGTCATAGGCTTCTATTATCTTGTGCTTAGTATAAGGCCTGAGATACCAGTGCATTTTTATCAGTGTTTCTACTTCACCCTTGGCTTTCAATAGGTCCTGAATGTCTGTGCCACAGAGACGGCATTTTCTAATTCTTCTTTAATAGACTGCTGGGCTCATGATGGTGCAGCAAGGAACTACCCAGTTCTGTTGAAGTTGTTCAGCTTCAGTATTGTGTGGGCCTGTTCTGGGCCTTGGATATGAGGCCTTTTAAGCATTTTTGCTCCTCCTCTATTTGACAGCTAAGATCTACCTGTATCTGTGTTAGGTCTTGGGTGTGAGACTTCCTGCTTCTGCTCTAACTGAGCAGACTTCTGTTTTGTGTTGATGCCAGAGCCTGGGACCAAGTGATTTTTCCTTCTTCTCCCCTAAGGGAGAAGTCTTTTGCTCTACCCTTCCCTAGAAGCAATGGATTTTTATCTAGGTCCTGGGGTTGGAAGGGTTTGAATCCCTTCTCAAGGTCCTTATGGCTTCATTTATCTGAGAGTAAGATCCAGAAAAGCAGTTGGTATTTTGTGTGACTCAAGTGGCAGCTGATAACCATTTGCACACCTGCATCATGGAGGGGGCAATTCCCAAACTCCTGTTTTTTTTGTAGGCACTGGGTGGATACCTATGCAAAAGAGCTTCCAAGTTAATATGGCCTCCCCGCCTCACTAAAGCTCTCAGTTATTCTGAACTGATTTGCTAGCCCTGGTTATTTGGCCTACTATTAGATAGCTATAATGGATGTAAAGGGCTACAGTCTACTACAGAGGGTATAACCAGTGCAACAAAGGCATAAGGAATCAGGAAGAGAGGCTTTTTCATGCCCTTGAGCTTAAAGAGGAGTAACTGACTTGTCAACATTAAAAGAGTTTAAAACATAAATTTTCAGTTCCCAGCAGCATAAATCCTTTTTTATAAGAAATGTTAAGTGGGATCCCAAAAATCAAGAGAAAAAAAGCAGAATTTTATTAATATTATTTAACAATGTAGGATAAATGGATAATATTTACTTATTAGAAAGTAAATGAAATGACAAGGTTAGTTTTTGATGAACACAGGCATTTAAAATTTGGACCTACTCATGTGGACAAGTGGGTGATTATGGTAGAATGTTTTTAATAGTTTATCTTGCAATCTTAGGATATTCTTCAGTTAGGAAGAATTGGCAAGAAAAGATTTTCTCCTTGAAAACTGCGTAAATATGAAGAAATCCAACATAAAATTAGCATACTGACCATCTTTAATATGCTAAACTATGCTACACAGCACATTTATATTTTAGATTACATTTTTAATAGTATAAATGTATTTAGTAAAATTTGAATTAAATTTGGTGACATCCTGAACCACCTCTAGAGACCTAGCATCCACCTGAGTCACTAATTTACAAGAAAGAGTTATCCATAAAAATACTGAAATAAATAAAATACATATAGTTTCTAATTAGTCTGATGGGGGTAAATATACTCGAGTTCCCATTCTCTGCTACCTGTTTTGAATACAGCTCAACACCTGGTTTGCTCTTAAAATGAATATATTAGTTACTATTTTAGTGTATTCAAAGAGGCTTTCCAAGAAATTTAGCTTCATAATACCAACTAAAATAGTTATCTCTTGAGAGACTGAGCCATAAAATCACTTTGATAAAAGCATACAAGTTATTTTTTGTAAAATTAAATTTATCTAAAACCTACTTGGTTGGGGGTGGTGCCCACAATTCTCAGAATTAAAAAAGAGGGAAGAAAATATGTTTGTTATGAAAACCAATGCAAGATGTGACAAGTCAAGGCCTTAAAATGATCATGTTGATATTTCAATGACAGCCTTATCCATAGGAGATTACATTTTAGCTTTCCAAATTCACTGCTGTAAACTCAGCCTTTACCAAATTAAGAACATTTTAATCTCTTCACAATACACTCTGGCTGGAGATTTAGGCACCTTTCAAATATAAGTGATTAGTATTCAAACATTCTTGCCTTTCAAAAAAAGCTTCTGAACAAATTGATGTGTAAATTGAACAAACTATCAGCTCCATCTCATTATTAAAGAACAGCATTTTGGCACTTTCTCTGCCAGGGCCTTTGTTTTAATAAAAAATGTCTTACAATTTGTGATAGATGGAGTCCACTGGCTTGTTTACAATGCTTTCATCAGGTCCCCTGTGTCTCTTGAAGACCAGCTGAATCTCATTTCCCTTCCATTTTGGATTACACATTTGGAGCACCATGTAATGGCCCTGGCTATATAAGCAGTAGCAGAATGATTCCAGAACCATTCCAACCATTGCATTCAGCTTTAATTCACTTTCATTAGTCTCTGGTTGTGTAGACAAGACCCAGCTGTGAGTTTGATTATTAATGCTTCTGTAAAGTCTTAGTGCTTATGATACCATCAGAGCAGGAGAAATCAGGGCTAGTATCCTAACTAAAGAGATTATAATTTACTGTGATTTTAAATTATCAGATAATAATGTGATGACACTTTTAGATAAATCAGAAGATGGTTCTTCTACCACAGCAAGTAAAAAGGAGAAAAACTATGTATATGCTAACATCATGGTTCTGCTCAAGGTTTTGAGCCAATGGAAGCTGTATGATTCAAAAGTTACTGATATAAAACTAGGATTAAACAAAAAGGATTTCCACTGGCAGATATTTTAAAAGCCAGACTTAAACAGATCCATATAGAAAATCCTATCACTGTCATTTTTGGCTTAACTATTCTGTTAGACATATGGAGAGATCATATTGATGGCCCCTTGCTAAAGATTTTTTTCTAGCTGTAGTGGATAAAATCTCAGGATAAACTATTTATCATTTTGGGGGAACTGTGATGGCTTTGTAATGGGTCACTTGCCTAAGTCGAAAACTACGTTACCCAGTATTCCCTTTTGTAAGTTTCCAATTAGGGTGAGCCACAAGAAGATTCTCACAAGATCTGGAAGAACTAGAAAAATGAAGCAGGTATTTTGTCACTGACCCACATTGCTGCTGATTGGCTGACTCATCTCAAAGGCAGGAAGCAGGATTGTAACCTGCAATTCTCTACCTTTTCTAGATTCACCTTCAGTTTTTTTCTGCTTCCTTGGCAAGGTGTGTGTTTAGCTCTGCAATAATGACTTCTACTGTATACACTTTTCACCAAGTCAGAGGCGGCAAGAATGAACATGAGTTTCAGTTCATCTTTCTGGGGTTTCAGCACATTCTCATGGGGTTCCAGCTCATGCTTGTGATTTTCCCTTCCTAATTGCCTGACTATGAACTTCAAGCTCCAGTATCAGATGTGGAGACAGATACAGCTTTAAAAAGACTGCTTAACCAGCCTTTGTGATTGTGTAAGCCAGTTACCTGCAATAAATATGTGTATGTATATATAGGTATGTATGTGTATATAAATTTATCTAACTGGTTCTGCTTCTTGAGTTGAAGCCCTAATTCCTAACCAAGCACTGACCCTAGCTGAAGAACACTGAATGGACTTTATATTTGCTGTGGGAGGTGGAAGAAGGAAGATGGCTGTACCCTATAAGGAAAAAAGAAGGAACAAGACTATGGGATTGTGGATGATAAAAAGTATGTGAAATCAGTACAGCATACCTCGTTTTATTGCACTTTGCAGATACTATGTTTTTTACAAACCCAAGGTTTGCGGCAACCCTGCACTGAGCAAGTCTATCAGCACCATTTTCCCAATAGCATTTGCTCACTTCATGTCCCTGTGTCACATTTTGGCAATTCTCACAATATTTCAAACTTTCCCACTATTACTACATTTGTTATGGTGATCTGTGATCAGTGATCTTTGATATTGCTACTATGACTTGCTGAAGCTGAAGGCTCAGATGATGATTAGCATTTTTTAGCAATATTTTAAAATTAAGGTATGTATATATTCTTTAGACATAATGCTATTGCACACTTAACAGAATACAGCATAGTGTAAACATAACTTTCATATGCACTGGAAAACCAAAAAATTCATGGGACTTCTTTTACTGTGATATTTGCTTTATTATGGTGGTCTGGAACTGAACCCAAAATATCTCCAAGGTATACCTGCGTATAATATCCTCCTGTTTTCATTTTTCTACATTGTTTGTCTCTCTTCTCTTGCAGCTCTGAAGGAAGATAATTTTGAATCTAGAATTCTATACAAAGCCAAACTTTTAATCAAGTTAAAGGGAAATATGAAATGATTTTCAGGCATGGAAGAACGTAGTTTTCCTCCCATGCACTCTTTCTGAGGAAATTTATTGAGAACATTCTATAAAAACAAAAGAAATCCAAGATAGAAGGTACATAAAATCCAAGAAATAGGGCAACTAAACCACAGGAGCAAATGGAAGAAATGTGAGGAAAGACAGCTGGGCAGTAAGCCTGAAAAATAACTAATCCAAAATGGATGAGGGAAGTCTAAAATTTTAAGAATACCTTTAGCAAGAAAGTGGACTTACTGCAACAAATAAGATGAAGGTGGTGAACAATCTTAGGGATAAATTAATTCTTATCCTCTTCTCATCAAGAAAAAAGAAAGATCTCTACAAATTCCAGGGGTGCAGAAGGGGGAAAGATGTACAGGAAAGTCATGATGAAAACATATTACTTTGAATAATTAATTTTGTGTTAGAAAATGGTACATACAGGAGACAAATATTATGCTTTTCGGCTGCCTTAAACCTTTTGCACATCTCTTTTATGCTTGGAGAGTTTTTGCCTCTGAATCTGTATCCCCAAAGCAGAAATCCCCAACTCACTTCTCCAGCTTTCAGTCATGTACGTGTTGCAGGCTCTGCCATTCAGATACACACCCCTGTGAGACCTTGATTCAAAAGTAGATAATATGAGGAAGCAATCACCACTTTCTAACAAGGGATTGACAGAGATGTCTAGTCTTCAGTGAGAGAAGAGGTAGAACTTTAAACATCAAGAGCCCAGAATACAGAGGTGTACTCTGGTGACTGTGTTCTTAGGTGGCAGCAGTGGGGCTTCAATGGATTGCTTCCGTGAAATAATTTGTCAGTGTTGCTCCTTACAATGCCTCCAAACTTGATTGTCTATTCCTGACATACAATCTGATCTGAAAATGACTTTATTTTGTGTTTAAACTACCTATAATAGGTTGTGCCACTTGAAATAAAGAAAATTCACTAATGTAGTAATTATTACCAATAGTTTTAGCAGAAAGCAGAATTTGAAGGAAATGAGAATTAGCAAATGGTTATCTGACATTAGTGAAAATCTCACTAATATGTGGTCATGCAACTCTGGCAACCCATAATTGGCAGACATAAAATAGTTAATTAAATTATCAAATATAATTCCCTAGAATAAAGTATAGACTGAAGGCAAGACTTCTGAGATCTTGTAACTGCTGCCTACGCACAATAAAAAAGACATAAAGCTCTTCCTCTGTATACTGGAGAGATTAAAGTAACAGACTGACAAATTTGGTGCTCTGCATTACTCAAATCATGGATGAAGAACCAGGGACTTTCTGTGACTTTACTAAAAACTTTCTCATCTCTTGCTTTCACAGTGCTGAAATAACTAAAAAAAATCAATCATAATTTTTTTTTGTAAATTGTTAAATTATTCAATTTAATTTCAATTTAATTTGAAATATCATCTGGGCTCTTATGGGACAATCAGAACAATGGTTGGAAGACAGTGGCATCCTGGGTATTAAAATGGAGACACGTAGGTTCTCAGAGAACCCCAAACTTCAAGCTCCTTCTGCCATCCTGACAAAATAGCAATTCCTTTTCTGTCTGAGGAGGTTGCTCCTGCCTGACACAATTGTCTGCTGCTTCTTTCCTTCTTTTTTCATTGTTCTTTCTGGAAGCTTAGGTTATGGTTAACAAACCTACCTTGTCAGGAGCTCACTCTATCAATCAACATTTTATGAAAGACTCAACTCTGAGGATTTAAAGTATGATATAGGCTCTGTTTCTGCATGTAATGAGTTTGGAAGTTGCCACTCCATTATAACAAGTAAAAAGCTGAACAAGCTGAAAATTCAACTCTTCTTAGAGCCATTAAAGAAGTGAGGTCACAAGGCAAACTGCTGCTCCCAAAACTAGAGAGATAAACAGGCAAATACAGAGAATCACAACTCACCTGAAGAGAAACTCATGAGCTGAAACCTCTCTGGGAACCACATTCTGGTAGGAAAAAAGAACTGTGGTTGACGAATTACTAGAGGCTCAGAGTGGACAAATCTGCAAGTTAAAATCTCCAGGGGGGCTCAGTACTTGGGGGGGGGGAGTACATTTTTATGAGTTTTACCTCCAGGACATTAACCAGGTTCTCACAGCAAATATCAAAGAAAAATCCCCTCATGCTTCTGGCAGAGGAAGGGGAAAAGAAACTGTTTTGTAATATGCCAGAGCACTCTATTCTTAAGGCCTGACATCCAAAGAAACAAGTTAACCAGATCCTAACCCGCTGGGGCAATATCAGAGCCTAACTGGCCTGGGAGAAGGGAAATACTGAACTCCAGCCCCCCTACAGTCATTCTCTCCTACCTACGGAGGAAGAAAAAAAAGAGAAACACCTGTGAAATTTCACAGTCCAGAGGCATAGGCTCACCAAAAGACTGAAACCAGCATAGGACTATAGAACACTTCCTCTCCCTTCACACCTCACCACTACATTTCTAAAGGCCTATTTACAGTAGTTTCTTTTATCCAGTATATCATGTCCAACAATTAAAAAAAAAAATACAAGGTATACCAAAAGGCAAAAAACATCAAAACCAAGCAGGGATTTGGGAATTATCAGATCAGAAATATAAAATGATGATTAATATACTAAGAACTCTAATGAATTAAGTAGACAACATGCAATAAAAGAACAGTTGTGTGATGTAAGCAGAGAGATGTAAATCCCAAGAAAGAACCAAAAAGAAATGCTAGACATTTAAAAAAAAGTGCCAGGAAATGAAGAATATTTTTGATGGGTTTATTAGTAGACTAGGCGCAGCAAAGGAAAGAATCTCTGAGCTTGAGTATATCTCAATAGAAATCTCTAAACCTGAAGACAAAAGAGATCAAAGGTTGAAAAAAACAGAACAGAATATCCAAGGAGTGTGGGACAACAACAAAAGGTACAATATATGTGTAATGGGATTACGAAAAAGAGAAGAAAGGAAACAGAAGAAATGTTTGAAACAATAATGACTGATAATTTCCCTAAATTAATGTGAGACACCAAACCACAGATTAAGGAAGCTTGGAGAATACCAAGGAGAATAAATACCAAAAATATTACACCTAGGCATACTGTTTTCAAACTACAGAAAATCAAAGATGAAGTAAAATTCTGAAAGAATCCACATTTTGAAAAAACACTTTACCTATAGAGGAACAAAGAATTATG
This sequence comes from Aethalodelphis obliquidens, assembly GCF_003676395.1. Taxonomy (NCBI): domain Eukaryota; kingdom Metazoa; phylum Chordata; class Mammalia; order Artiodactyla; family Delphinidae; genus Aethalodelphis; species Aethalodelphis obliquidens. Next base: position 9,629,785 of record NW_020837948.1, read on the forward strand.
TCTGACCTCTCCTCAAAAACCATGCAAGCAAGCGAGTGCAGTGAAAAAGAAATCACTAACAAAAAATTTTCTACCCTGAAAACTTATCCTTCAAAAGTGAAGGAGAAATAAAGACTTTCTCAAACAAAGAAAAATTGAGGGAATTTGTTGCCTGTAAACCCACCCTGCAAGAAACATGAAAATAAATTCTTTGGAGAGAAGGAAAATAATATATACCAGAAACTCAAATCTTCATACCAAAAAGAAGAGCATTGAAGAATAAATAAATTAAGGTAAAATAAAAACTTTTATTTCTTCTTACTCTTAAATGACCTAACAGATAACTTGTTCAAAATAATAATAGGTATAATGTATTCTACTATGTATACTTATGCATATATGTTTACTGCAAACTCTAGGGCAACCACTAAAAAAAAGTGAAAATAGAAATGTAGCTGATATGCTAAGAAATATAACTAATATGCAGCATCCCTAGCAAACTAATAGGAATGTAAAGGATTTTATTATATTTATTATATATTAAATAATAGATGCCCCATGTAGAATGCATAAAGGTTTTATATTCATCACACATAAATAATGTCTACACTTCAGTAAGCCAGAAGTAAATTAATCGATTAAAAATGGATAAACACTAAAGTAACAACTCTACCTCACTAGAAATAAGGAAAATATGTCTTAAAATGGCAATATATTTCATCCTTCAGATTCATTAAAATTAAAGCAGCTATTGGGATGGTATGTGAGAGTCAGGCATAGGAATTTAACAAAATTATTAATAGCAGTATACACTGGTACAATCTTTTATGGAGTTATGTATATTAAAACAAACATGGGATTTACAAACTGGACACAAAAGTCCAATTTTGGAATCTGCTTCAAAAGAATATCTACAAATATCTATCTATATAAAATATCTTTTAAAATATCTACACATATGTATAAAGATAGTCATTACATCATTGCTTAACAATATTAGTAAAAAATTATCAATACTAACAACTTAAATGCTAACCATTTTGGGGGAATGGTTAAATGAATTAAGTCATCTCCACATAAATTCATGTAGTAGTTAAATGAGATATATGGTCTGAAATAGATATACTGCCATGTCACACCCATAAGAGTAAAAAGAAATTTTAGAAGCATATATATCATGATTCCACTTAGATGGAAATTTATATTTCTCTCTATATAAGTTATATATTTGTATAAATGTATAGAAAAAGTCTGAAAGGTGTCCATTAAACTTTTTAAAGCGGTTAAGGATCCCTGGATGAGATTTAAGAGGAATTTGGTAAAAGAGAATCTGCAATTTTACTCTAAATCCTGTGATTATATTATTACTGCATATTTACTTTTTATAAATATATTAAAAATTCAGTTTTTGTACTATTTTACCCATGATTCTATCACTGCACCCGTAACAGTATATGACAAATAATAGATACCCATTATTTTGTATTCAATAAATGGAAGAAGGAAGGAGTTAAATGTAAATCCTGAGAGAAAATGATTTTAAATGAATGTCAAAGGCAAAAAAATGAAAAAAATTACAAAGAATAATATAAAGTTAGGAAAAGGCAAAACAGAATTAAACAAGATTGTATCCTGAAAATCTGTTATATTGCTGAGGGAGGAGAGAAACACATTCAAAAAAATCAGGCTGGAAATAAATCTTGTTTTTCTAGCCATATAACAGATGGGGGCCAAGCAGAGATATAATTAAATTTTTTACAGTTTCATTTAAGAAAATTTTTGTTCTTACCATGTAAGTAATTTGAATTTATTAAAATTCTCTGTTTTCTGGCCAATTGATACAAAGATTATACAAAGACTCTTTCTCTAATGGTATGTTTTTCTTCAGATATGAAATGTGTTATGTAAATGCATGGAACAGGAAAAAAAACATGAATACAGAATCTAGACATTGATAAAAAATAAAATCATCTTATCAAAGCAGTTCTAAAATGAAAACTGAACTCTAGCTTAAATTTCTACTTGCATTGTGGGTGGGTCAGAAGACAATGTATCTCTTAAATTTAATGAATATAGCATTTACTATTTGTAGACTTTTTGATGATGGTCATTCTGACTGGTGTGAGGTGATATCTCATTGTAGTTTTGATTTGCATTTCTCTAATAATTAGCTAGAGAGGGTGTGTAGAAAATGGAACCCTCCTGTACTGTTGGTGGGAATGTAAACTGGTAGAGCCACTATGGAGAACAGTATTGAGGTTCCCTAAAAACTAAAAATAGAGCTACCATGTGATCCTGCAATCCTACTCCTGGGCATATATCAGGAGAAAACCACAATTCGAACAGATACATGCACCGCAATGTTCACTGCAGCACTATTTACAATAGCCAAGATATGAAAGCAACCTAAATGCCCAATGACAGATGAATAAAGAAGGTGTGGTATATTTATACAATGGAATATTACTCAGCCATAAAAAAGAAGGAAATAATGACATTTGCAGCAACATGGATGGACCTAGAGATTATCATACTAATTGAAGTAAGCCAAAGAGAAATATACGATATCGCTTATATGTGGAATATTTAACAAATGATACAAATGAACTTACATACAAAACAGAAATAGACCCACAGACATAGAAAACAAACTTATGGTTACCAAAGGGGGAAGTGGGGGAGGGATAAATTAGGAGTTTGGGGTTAACATATACATACTACTATATATAAAATAGATAACCAACAAGGGCCTACTGAACAGCATAGGTTATTTTGAAATAACCTATAAGGGAAAATAATCTGAAAAGAATATATATATATATATATGTGTGTGTTTGTGTATGTATGTATAACTGAATCACTTTGCTGTACACTTGAAACTAATGCAACATTGTGAACAACTATACTTCAATAAAAAAAAATTAAAACACCAAAAAAAAAACCCAAAAGCAAAAAAATAAATAATGAATACAGTGAACTCTTTCTGTTCTCTACTTTTCTGATTCATATTAAAACAGACAGGTTAATCAAATCTTTGATTAGTCATATGTGGTATAAAAATCAAGCTAATATCTACAACATTTTAATTAGTATTTTAAAAAATTTTTGTTATAAGATTTATTATTCTTTTCCTTTGAGAAACATCTGACAACCTAAAACTAATATTTGACTGTTCTTGTATGAATTGCTTTAAAAAGTATGCTAATAGAAACTTTAGTATGCAACCTAAATGATAACCTCACCAATCTCATCAACATTTTTACATGAATAAGAAAACAGAATAAATTATAAACATACCATTTAATGAGAACTTGTTATTACATCTACTAGATCTCTTATAAAAACTCCTGAAGCAGGGTAGGGAAAGACTCCTGAGAACAATGTGATCCAACTTGTTAGCTTAAAATTTTCTGGTCTGGAAAATGTTTTAACTAAATAAAATATATCTTGGGATTTCTAACCTTTAATTCTGTATTCTTTCTCTCTTTTTCAGGGCAGTGTAAAGTGGAAGATTTCAAATCACCCTATACAGCCAAACAGCTGCTTCATCTTCAAGTAAGTTCAGCTTTCCTGAACTTATTTATAAGGTCAAGTGTCTTCATTTTACAGCACCCAGTCTTTTCCTAAACATCAAAGAGTATAAATATTCCTCATATTCATAGGACATATGGGAACAGTTGCTACATGATTAAATTCTTCCAATTTAGATCCATTTTAGAATACTTAAATGAATTTTACCACTGGTTTGATATGGTGTGATATTGTCTGCATCTTGAAATAAGTTTCTTTACTTCACATCTCCCAGGCAATACTTACACCTTATGTATGAAATTAATGGATTATTATTTTCCCATTGTCATATGTGACATAGAATCCAAATTCCTACAAGTCAACATCTTCTCAATAGTACAGGTTAATCTAATGTCATTCATGAAATATAACCTAACAATGCCATCCTCTATCATTTAGAGTTCACTGCAGGGAATAGATACCACTCAAGGTATTTAAGCAGGAAGGGGTTTAATGTAAAGAATTAAAATATCATTAAAAGAACTGAAGGAGTTGGCTCTAAGTTAGACCTCCAAGAATGACTCTGAAAATAATAAAAATAACAATTAAGAAAGCAATTCTATTTACAACAGCATCAGAAAGAATAAAAGACATAGGAATAAATTTAACAAAAGAAGTATAGAATTTAAATTTGGCCAAGAAATCCTTGAATTGAACTGAATTTCCTGAAAACATCTAGAACGAGTTGCCTGCAGTAAGGCAGTCTAGAGCTTAACTATAAAATATGTAAAATTCCATTTTTAGACATTTGATCTTGTAGGCCATTGGAACTATGTAATTACATTAGTCTATATACTTTGAATTTCTGTAGACATAAAAAATGTGCCTTCATATTCAGTAAACACTAACTTTATTGAATTCAATCCACTGACAAAAAAAAAAAAGTATTGCTAAAAAAACTAACATACAGTGAATAATCAACTTGACTCAGTATTTTACTTCCAAATAAGGTGGGTATTTTTCCTGTAGGATATATGGCAAATACTTATAAAATATAGATGTTAGCAAGTTTTATTTTAAAAAATAGATTTTAACAATTTTGTACCACATTCAAATCTTTTTCTCGTATTATTCGGAAAATAAATTACAGGAAAAGCCACTAAAATAAAACCTATTCTCTTAACCTAATTATGAAAAGTGACTTACCATGGTACACTTAGTTGTATCCAAAATGAACAAGAGACTGTGGAGCACAGAAAAGGAAGGTAACAAGAAGCAGAGAAGAGCTATAATAGCTGGTATTACATTGTATCAAGGGACATCATTTGAAAATGATTCATAAAGCTTTCAAAACAGACAAATGGTCCCATATATACCATTACCCATAAGGGCAACTATTTCCACTTCTGACAGCTTGGAGGTATAGGAAGGAGCTGAGAGGGGCCATGAGCAATTATTTGTTTGATTCTGTTGTACCTGCATCATTAAACCAATAAAAGAGAAACCCAAGGTAGCTGCAGCTAGAAATCAATTTTTTTTGCTGCTTTTTTTTTTTTTTTAGATTTATTTTATTTATTTATTTTTTGGCTGTGTTGGGTCTTCGTTGCTGTGTGTGGGCTTTCTCTAGTTGCGGTGAGCGGGACCGCTCTCAGTTGTGGTGCAAAGGCTTCTCATTGCAGTGGCTTCTCTTGTTGCGGAGCATAGGCTCTAGGCGCGCAGGCTTCAGTAGTTGTGGAACGCGGGCTTCAGTAGTTGTGGCTTGAGGGCTCTAGAGCACAGGCTCAATAGTTGTGGTGCACGGGCTTAGTTGCCCCGCAGCATGTGGGATCTTCCCGGACCAGGGCTTGAACCCATGCCCCCTGCATTGGCAGGTGGATTCTTAACCACAGCACCACCAGGGAAGCCCTGTTGCTTCATTTTAAATGTGTCATTGGCTAAGGTGTCAGTATTGAATTACATTGCAGCTAGATTTTTCATTGCATTTAACAGATTCTTGAATTAAAATTCTGCTTCTAAAGGCTCTACAATTAGATACTTTAATTTACTTGTGTATTCTGAAATGTTAGGATTTGTTAGGAATCTGTCCCCCCATTCTGGGAATTTCTTCAGACCTCACATTTTGCAATTGGGGAAGTGACTTTTCTCTCTCATAATTTAGCTATTTGGTAGTAATGAAAGCTAAACAGAGAAGTAGAGCTTATAGGTGATTTATATCCAGGACATAATTATTTGTCCATGAGAGAATTATTTTCTATAATGCTTATTTATAAGCATTATAAATAACCATACTCCCTTGTATGTTTAAATATCCTTTTGGTTATCATATTATGTCTTTCCAAATCTGTGGTTAGGGACCATTGGTCCTACTTTCCTGTGTCCCACCAGAGCAACTAATATCACGCGTAGTCATAGACTACTGGGGCTGACAGGATCATCTCATTCAATGCCCTCACATCATAGATGAACAAACTGAGATCTAGAAGTTTGGATGACTTTCTCAACGTCACAGAGTTGACTAATTACAAATTTAGAGTGCAAACACAGATTTCTAGTATTCTCTCTACTGTGTTGCACAACCTCTGAAGCCAGGACATCATCCTCACAAATTCAGTGACAATGGCCCTTGTGTAGAGGAGATTCTTCCTGATAGAGCACACAGTGATCATGATGATTCTGACATTGTGCTACTGACTCCTTTCATAAAGACACTGCTATTAACTCACTGCAAGAAGAGCTTGCAATTCAGCCTCATTTTGGGTAAGAGCAATAGATTATTGATAATCCAAACATATTCTTAACTTACTCCTAGGGTTTATGGTCAAGGACTTAAGTAGAAACTTGCCTACTTTAGCAATATTCTCTCAACGAAACTCTCTGCAAGAACCAACCACAAAAATATAGAAAGAGAAGTCAATCTCAGCAAGAGTTTTAGGACATGCAAGTAAAGGTCTGTTTTGGCTGCAATTTGCACACCTCTTACCAGACAATATACCAGCACTGAAAGAAAGCACGTATGTGTCGGTTCCATTAAGTTGATGAGGCAGAAATTCAAATAATATGAACATCTCCAGGACATATGCTGAATGATTGACAACAAATTCAATTTAATTTTTTTTAATCCAAAAGAGAATTCTTATTTCATCTGAGGGTCAAGCATCGTTTATGCAAACAACTCTACAGAACTATAGCCATAAACATTGAACACCAGAGTTAAAGAGCTTAAAACTGCATATAGGAGACTGACGGTCTACATGACAACTGAGAAGTGTGCTGACCTGCTCCCCATTGAAACTGGTGAAAACTATACTAAAAAAAAACCCAAATTCTGGAAATGGTCCTAAGGACAAATAGTAAATGAAGAAACATCGATTAAGGGAAATTTTGAAAATTTGGTTTAAATAAAAGGACAAGAGTCTGTGGTATTTGAAGAAAGAGTATTCTCTCACTACCCATCCCAAATCAGCAAGGTGGGGACTCCATTCCAAGGTGCTGCAGTCGAGAACACAGGGCCCTTTCTACCCCTAGCTCCCCTTCACAAAGCATTTTTCCCTTGGGGAAGAGGAGGATGTCAGCACTTCTCACCCCGCCCCCAGCTACCTGTTGTTGAGGCTAGATCCTGGATGAATGTAATTGAGGGGCTGCTGCTCAGCCCCCACTCATGGAATAGAGACTTTACTACATAGGACACTGTAAGCCTGAGAGGACAGGCTCTTATCATCCTTACCCTGGTTCATGAGGCAATAGTTCCATGCCAGGTGAGGCAAGAACCTGAGGACTTCTGGCTCCCCTACCCCCACTCCTGGAGCATTCCAATCCTAGAGGGAGAAGGGTCAGTGTAAAACAGCTCTTACTCTCTTCCCAAGGAACTGATTTCACTGGACAAAGTCAAGCCTAAGGGCATTCCCCAAAACAGTGGAAGTTGCAGTGAAAGGCAATTTGGAGGAGATTTAAGACAAGCTTAACAGTAGGCTGGCTAGTTTATAAGAGAGAACAACTATAGACAACTAGATAAAAACAACTAGACAGAAGATCATCAGGGAAATAGAAGACTTCAGCAACTATAAGCCAGCTAGAACTAGTAGATACCTACTGAATACTCCACATAACAGCAAGAGAATATATACAGATAGAACATTCTCCAGGATAATCTACATGCTAGGCCATAAATCAAGGCTCAATAAACTTAAAAGGCTAGAAATAATACAAAGTATGTTCTCCTACCACAATGGAATGGAATTAGAAATCAGTAGTAAAAGAAAATTTGGAAAACTCATAAATGTGTTTAAATTAAACAATACACTCCTAAATAACCAATGGGTTAAAAAAGAACTCAAAAGGGAAGTCAGAAAATACATTCAGATAAATGAAAACAAGACACAACATATAAAAACTTACAGATGAAGTGAATGCAGTGTTTAGAAGGAAATGTAGAGCTATATACCTATGTTAAGAAAGATCCAAATCAGTAACCTAAGCTTCCACATAAGACACTAAAAAACCGAAGAGACTAAAGTAAGCAGAAGGAAGGAAACAAGAAAGATTAGAGGAGAAATTAATGAATAGAATCTGTATGTTAACATCGCCAAAGGAACAACAGCCTTCTTTCTCCAGGAATAATAGCACTATTGGAAGGCTGCTGCTAATTAATTTAGCAGCTTACTTTGCTTTTGTTACTTAGTATCCCACTGGACCACATGTTGTCATTCAGTTACACTTCAGAGAGAATTTCTTATCTGAATAAATGGCACCACCATCTACGTAGATGCGCAAATTAGAGAATATCCCCAACCCTGGTCAAAATTGCATGTACACTTGGATATTTAATAGGTATCTTAAAAAACATGGATGATCAAAAATTCTTTATTCTCCCTTCTATCCTTGGAAAACCTATTCCTTCCCAGGTCTATTCCTCCCATCTAAGACTATGACTATCATCTACCATCAGTTGTTCAACTAAAAACTTAGAGAGGGAACTCTTTCTTGAATATCGACATCTAATCCAACAATAAATCCTTCCTTATTTACCTCAAAAATAACCCTGAGTATATTTATTTTCCCCGTCTTCACCATTGGCATATTAGTCTAAGTCACCACCATCATCACCACTGCAAATGGATTCTGATCACCTTGCTTTTTAAAACAATTTTATGCCTTTTCATAGGAACTGAATAAAATTGAAACTGTTTAACTTGGCACACCAGGCCCTACACAATCTAGCCATGCCTGCCTCTCCAACTTCATTCCTTCTACCACCCTCTTGCTCACCAGTTTCCAGACAAAGCGGCCTGTTTTTACTTGAAGATATTAGGTTTGTTTGTTTGTTGCATTAGAGCATCTGCATTGGCTTTTCACTGTGGTCTGGAATATTCCAACTCTTTTTCTTCTTGTGATTGGGTCATTTTTGTCATTAAGATGTCTACTTAACTCTTACCTACTCTTGGAGATGTTCGCTAGACATTTCTAAGTAAAAAATTTCTTCAACCACTCAATCACATCACTGAATTTTATTTTCCTCAAAGTAAATATCAATTTTTATATATTTTTATTCATTTCTTATTTATCTATTTGTTTGTCTCCTCCACTAGATTGTAAGCTTCACAAGAGACCTTGTCCATCATGTTCAATGGTATATCCTCAGCTACTAAAGGATGCCCAGCAGATGGTAGTGACTCCATAAATATTCACTAAGTGAATAGATTTCTGACATTTTCTTCTATTCCAAACATGTATTCAACCTTTCACTAAGTCCTGCTGATATTAATTTATAAATATCTTTTGAATATATCTACTTCTCCATCTCCTGTATCACTTTGCCAGACTAAATTACCTTTAATCTCTTAATTGAGATTAAGAGTCTCTGAGTCTGAGACAGACTCCTATCTGAATTTCTGGTAACATCTTTTGTCCCTCTCTAATCTCTTTACCACCTTTCAGATAGGATAATCCTTTCAAAACTATAATCGGATCATGTCACCCTCCTACTTGGTACTGTTCAGTGGCTTCCCACAGCTCTTAGACAAATATAAAAATTATTAGTAAGAGCTACAAGGCCATAGGTTGTCTTATTCCTGTATACTTCTCCAGTTTTAACTCACTATTTTTTTCCTTCATGTTCCAAGTTCTGGCCACCCTGGCTTTCATTTAATTACTTACCCTATTGTGCTTTTTGCATCACAGAATCTTAGCACATGCTGTTCCATCAGTCTGGAACATCCTTCTTACTCCTCTTTACGTACTTATGTTTCAGATCTCAATCAAGTGTGTTAAAGTGCTTTAGGAAAGTCTTGTTTGATCCATAGTTAAGATAAGATGCTCAATGCTGGGTTATCAGCAGGAACTCTTTTTTAAAAAAAGAAGAAAAGTAAAGAAATCAAAAAGAAAATCCAGATGAGATGCCTGGGTTCATCCTAAGCTTCTTGGATCAGAATATCAAGGAGTGGGTTCCAGTCATTCATATTTTCTAAACAACCTCCCTTTTTGTTTCTTATGTTAGATTATGAAGCTGACTCTACAGGATCTCTAGCTACTGCTTAAAATACTCCAAGGATTGAGACTTACCTGTTTCTCAAGGCTGAGCATCCCCCTTTGGATAGCTCCAATTGATCATTATTTGAAAGATCAACTTTAGTGACTGCAAAAATTAGTTTTCTCTCACCCTTTTCCAACTGATGCTCATTCTGTACCTCTAACATATGTAACAACTTAGAATTTAATGAAGTACAGGGCTGCTTTGTTTTACTGAAAAGTCATCTGACACTTTTGACTCATAATAAGCTTTCTTTTCAACTGGTATCTAAGCCTTCTCTCACTATTATTGACGCTAAGTAATGCCTCCCTGCCTAATAATGCACATGGACAGTTTTCTTTGTGTGTTTATTTCACTTGAGTGTGCCATTCTTCAATCTACCTATCATATTTGATTTCATTCTATTCAGCCTGTTCTAGAATGACAAAATCCTTGGGGTCCTGATTTGCTAACTTTCTGTTTTACTTCATCTAGTAATGAATAACTGTGACTTCAAAAAGTCAGTAATGAAAATGTTGAATAAAAAAGGTCTAGATCACAGACCTTTATTATGCCACTGAAAACATTTCTTTATGCTAAATTCTTCCAATATCATCACCCAGTTACAAATTCACCTAATTACAATATAATCTGTCCCAATCTGTCCCATTTAATCATTTTAGACAATACTGAGAACTTTCCAAATTTTTTGATGAATACCCAGTGTCTTGGTCTGTTTGGGCAACTATAACAAGAATACCATAAACTGGGTAACTTATAAACAACAGAAACTTATTTCTCACAGTGGTGGAGCTTGGGAAGTCCAAGATCAGGGAGCTGGCAGATTTTGTGCTTGGTGAAAGCCCCCTTGAAGTTTGCAGACTGCCAACTTTTCCCTCTGCCCTCACATGGTGGAACAAGCAAGGGAGCTCATTTTATAAACGCAATCATTTCTTTCATGAGGGATCTGCCCTCATGACTTAATCACCTCTCAAAGTCCCCACCCCCTAATACTGTAACATTGGGCATTAGGATTTCAATGTAGGAATTTTGGGGGCACACGAATATTCAGCCTATAGTATCCAGTATACTTTATCTAAAGTTTCTTTTAAAACAATGGCAACAACAGCCACAAAAATACCTTATATTTTTTTCAGCTGTTATTATGTATCAGGCAGCATGCCAATAGCTTAAATCTATTAATTCATGTATAATAAGAGCTCAACAGAGGGAAGTGAACATTGCCATTTTTGTTCTTTTCCTTGCAATTATTATTTCTATTACTATTGTCCTTAGCACTTCTATAACCAACCAATACCACAACCTTGTCAGAAAAAACTAGTTATTCTGACATAACATATTTTAATGAGGTCATGCCGGCTTTAAGGGTCACTGCTTCCTTTCCCACTTGCTGACATATCAACCTTCTAATAATATATTTTAAATTTTTAAATATATTTTAAAGGCGAAGTTTTCTTGTTTGCAGAGTGTACATATCAGAACTGCTTTTTCTTTTGTTTCTGCATAGTATCTTAGAGTTACTTAGCATTACCAATAGGAGAAATGTACAATTCTTGGAATTCTGGGGTCAAATTATTAATCGAGGTCTCTTTATTTGAAAGGCAGAAATGATTAATACTTCAATGTTACACAGACCACCAAAGTGCTAATTTGTCTAAATAATTCATTTTTTATACTCTGAGGATGATTATGTCACTATATAGGCATATGTGATAGCCACAGATTCTTAACCATTAAGTTAAAACTATCTTGATTATAGTACATGGCAACATTTAGTCATACTATTAGTCTGTAAAGAGGTTTCGTGAAATGACTAATGTGCAATATTAGGGAGGAACCTCCATTCCTCTGGGTTTGTTTTCCCATGCAGAAAGACAATGACCCCTGGAATACCCAGTCTTCTTTCCTCATCGCTTCCTTATTCCACCCCATATAGAAGGAGTGACGTGTCTATTGTTGATTAGCAAGGGCCTGACAGGCATTGATCCATGTGTTTCAATTAGCAAAGCTCATCTATTAAACATCTGTAGGCCTGGGGATTAATTTTCTTTTTTTCCATTCAGGGCAGTTATCCCAGGACAGTATATCTGCTTAGCCAACCCAAAGTTTCCCTTGGGTGAGTTTTAGCAAATCTTTTGGTCTGCAAATCAAAGCCATATTCTCCAATTAGCTTTATTAATATTAAAGCCAGTATTTGAGCTCTATCACTCTCTCTTCCATGTCTTATTTCTCAGTTGGTTCTAAATTCAAGATGGAACAAAAAAAAGGTGTGATTTATTGGTTTCCCCACACCTCAGCTCCTTTATTTCCTGCCTTTCCTCTTGTTCTGTTGATAAGATTTCCAAGCATCTGCCACCCTGCAGCCATGCACCAAGAGGAGCCTACTTCATGACATTACACTGTGAGCAACGGACACTGAATTTTCCAAATGGTTGTTCTGGGCTTTGTGGGGAGGGTCTACATATATACTAATATCTAATTCTTACACTGGCCATCCTTATAAATGAACATGTCAAGATAGGTTCACATAATTTATTATCTTCAAATCATAACAGAAGTAGCTCAAGGGTTACATACCAATAGACAGTCTCGTCTACAAATAGGAATTAAAGGTACTGTGTTTTCTCTCTCCCTCTCTCTTTCTCATACACACACACAAACACACACACAAATGCCCACATGGAATAAACTGGCAAGGATTATTTTTCCTAGCTGGACAAAAAAAAAAAACCCACAACTACTGACCCCTTGTAGTTACTAATGAGGTAACTTCTGGGAACCTGATAATAACCTATTTCTTGATCTGGGTGGTAGTTATATTGGCACTGCTTACAGTGAAGTTTCATCAAGCTATACAATTTACGACATACTCATTCTTCAGTATATTTGTCACACAACAAAGAAGCTTACTTTAAAAAAAGCCATACAAGAACCAAAAAAATTAAACAATGAGAGGTCAGCTAGTGTTTGAAATTTAAATTTTAAGATTAATTGCACTTTGGAATATCCTGACTTGTAAAAAGAAAGGAGCTTCTATTTTTATTGGATATATTTATATTCTCCACTGGAATGGATGGTGGCAAATTATTTGATATTTTCTGAAAATATTTGTCAAAAATGGTAGGCTGCATGAAGACAGAAAAACTGTACCTGTGACAATACTTCTGTTAAAATATTTACATATTTCATTATGAAAAAATGGTAATTGACTATTTTCTATTTAATAGAATTGCTGAGAGCTTATCAGGGATTGATTAGTTACAAAATGCAACTTTAATAAGACTAGAGGAAATGATATGAGAAAAGAGGAAAAAAATAAAGCCATCCAAAAAATGTATACGTTCTTCAGAAAAACTCCACTGTCCTGATACTAGAGATATGTCTAAGAAACGTCAAAACTGCAAACATGTACCAAAAAGAATTACTCTACCGATGTCATTTTTTATGATCAGGTAATCAATGTAAAGAAGTTTTTGTTTTAACGTACATAGGTATGTATTATCCTTACTTTTCAAAAGAATTTTTAAGAATAGTTTTGAATAGAAGTATTGATATATCATAGGTCCATCAGTACATTAAAAGCAATGTGTAAATACTCAAAAAATGTAACACTATCACCCATACGTACACCAGAGAGCTAAAAGATCTCTGCTTTAACCTATTTCCATTCTTGTTCCAAAACACCTGATGTCTTGTCAAAGATGTTTATCAGTTACACCTCAAAGGAAACATGACAGTCAACCAACCTGAACCAGTACCAGCCTAACTGCAAGAGCAGCACCTGAAAAGAGGAAACCTATAAGTACTCGAAAGTTGCCTTTGCTTCCTTATCGTGCTAAGATCTCCACCCAAAGGGGGGGACTTATACCTTGCTAGGCACAATTAGTGTCCTGTGCAAGGGAGCCTAAGGGACTATATTTGATCCTAGAAATCTCTGCCCTTTTCCCCAGTTTCTGATGACACACCTGCCTCTTACCCCTTAAATATCCCCTACTTTCCTCTTTTTGAGGAGAAGGTGTCCTTAGAGCATGAGCTCTCCCTTCTCCACTCTTTAATCAACAAATAAAGTTTTGCTCTGCTTTGCCAAACCTGGTCTCACTCAATTAGTGCAAGTGGTAATGGGCGAGGGAAGGACCCAGCTGGGGTCCACCTGATCCAAGAGGGTCAGTAACAATACTAGGCGTGATAGTTAATTTTATGAGTCAATTTAGCTAGTCCATGGTATCTAGATATTTGACAATCCTGCGATCTACAGCAGTATGTGAGAGCAGAGTAATCTGTCAAGAGAGCTTCCCCAGGACTCAGATCCCCAGGGCTGGGCTCTGGTGGCTTGGTTGTTAACAGAAGGGAAACAGGATACATCAAACCATTATCACAATCTCTACTGATAGAATCTTATATACTTCACTTAATCTTGTATTTCATACCTTTTAATTTATTAGTCTGTCATTTTAATTCTATATGGTTCAGATCTGTAGTCTCATTGACAGAATATAGAAATGAAAACCTTGTTCTTGTTTAATTTTTTTTTTTTTTTTTGTGATACGCGGCCTCTCACTGTTGTGGCCTCTCCCATTGCGGAGCACAGGCTCTGGACGCGCAGGCTCAGAGGCCATGGCTCACGGGCCTAGCCACTCTGCGGCATGTGGGATCTTCCCGGACCGGGGCACGAGCCCCTGTCCCCTGCATTGGCAGGCGGACTCTCAACCACTGCGCCACCAGGGAAACCCTCATGCAAACATTTCTAAAATCAAATTTCCAAAGCATCATTCCTTTCCCAGGCTACACTTTCACTCCCATGAGATTAAAATCATGCCCCAAACTTGGTAAGCAACTCGTTTTTTGAAGAGAAGCAGGAGGTTATACAGTAATGTGCTCTTTTTATGTATCTTTTAAGCAAAACAGACAATAGAAAAATGTCCTTGTGGGAAAATAAGAATTTATTCAGTTGCAAGTGATACAAACCCAATTTCAACTAGTTTAAGCAAAACAAAACAAACAAAAAAGGAACTAAAAGGCTCTATAAATTGGGAAAAGAAGAAGAGATGCTGTGCTACAGTAATGGCAGGCATCCACCACATTCCACTAATTGGCCTGCCTGTATGCACACGCAAACTCCCATATACATACTTCTTTCCAGATACACAATTCATTTAAGTGTTTGTTCAGTATTATCTACACAATTATACAAGGAATGTAGAATGCATTCTCAGTGGTAAAAAGTGAAATATTACAGATGAAGGTAAAAACCTACTTCAACTACCACAGGCAATCCCTGTTTTTATCCTAGATTATCAGATTAATGAGTATACTTCCAGGCTCGTTTTCTGCTTTAAATATACATACATACAAAAAAAAAAAATATATACATACACATATACACTCAAGTATTTAGAGAAATATACAGTGTTGATGTATGAATGTGTATCTTTGTGTTTTTCACAGAAAAGTCATATTACACACATTATAAAAATTGCTTCCATCCCTCTCCCTCTCGACCACCACAGTTAAGTCCCTTGGAGAGTTTTCCATGTCATTTTCAAACCTGATATATAGTATGTCATGATGTGTATATACCATGATTTATTGTAGTTTAATTATTTTTCCACTAATAGAAATACAGGCTGTTTCCAATTTTACAATAATAAACAATACTGCAATGAAAATCTTTGTTTATTCCTTATTTTTATTAAGTGCAGTATTAAAACTGTATATATAACAAGAAACTGTATAAATAGTGTTTATATTTTCTTCCCTGTTTTCCATTACTATGTGATTTTCATTATTTGGTAAGCCCTTTACATATTTTAATATTAATCCAATGTCTGCTATATGTATACTCTTTTCCATCCGTCACTTGCTTTCTAATAATGCTTATGGCAAAGTTTATTGGTTGCAGAAACTTTAAAAATTTTACATAGTCAAATTTATCAATTTAGCTTTATAGCTTCTAATTTTGGTTTACAGAGAGCTTCCATAACCCACAGTCCCCAAGTTATTCTAATTTATTTTCTTTAAAAACTTTAATAATTTTATTATGTTTTAGATATTTAACCCAACTAGAATTTATTTGTTATGATTGAAGTGAAGAAGATATGTAAGTAGTTTTGTCAATTATTTGTCAATATTTCCAGCACTATCTTTAAGTAAAGTCTCTGCCAATTCAAAAAAAAGTTATAATTATTGGGTACTAACTTTCCATATACACAGGTCATTTTATGCCCAAGTTATCAGGTAATTCTGTGCCAATTAACCAGTGTTTTAATTATTTGATATTAGAGCAAATTCTCTCAAACTTTTGCTCTAAATTTTCTTGGTTGCTTTCTATACTTTCAACTGAGATAGAACAACAGGGACCAGATTTCCCCTCCCAGAAGGAACAACTAAAACACTGGACAAAATATATGAAACAATAGTCAGGCAAAAAAAGGAAAGTGATCACTGAGAGGAAACAAACAAACTTAGCCTACAACTGCCACAGGTTTACGGTCTTGAATATTCCAGGCAACAGAGTAGGGAGGGGAAACCCAGGCAGAACCTGGTAGACTTCCTGACTTGAGATGATGGAACTAGAAATCCAAGAAAGCCAACTGAGTGGTTACAGTTAGCCCAAAAGCTGCTGTTACTGTCCAACAAATCTCAAAAGTGGGAACTGTTCCCAAGTAACTTAATTGCATCTCAGAACAACCTAAGGCAAAATTCACAATGTCTGACATTCTATAAAAAAGGCATGGAAATCCCAGGAAAAGAGAACCCCAAATTAGGAGAAAAATTAACCAATCAAGAGCATACCAGAACTGGGACTTCCCTGGTGGTCCAGTGGTAAAGAATCCGCCTAACAATGCAGGGGACACGGGTTTGATCCCTGGTCAGGGAACTAATATCCCACATGCAACTAAGCCTATGCGACACAACTACTGAGCTCACGCGCCTCAACTAGAGCCCACGTGCCGCAAACTACAGAGCCCACATGCTCTGGAACCCGCGTGCCACAACTACAGAGCCCACGCACCCTGGAGCCTGCATGCCACAACTAGAGAAGAGAAAAAACCCACAGGCCACAACTACAGAGAAGCCCATGCACCACAACGAAAGATTCTGCATGCCGCAACTAAGACCCAACGCAGCCAAAAATTAATAAAATAAATAATAAATCTTTAAAAAAAAAAAGAGAGCATACCAGAACTAACACAGATATTAATTATTAACAGTGATATTAAATTGGTTGTTATAACTATATTCCACATGGTTGATAAGTTAAAGAAAATACTGAGCATGTCGAATAGAGACATGGAAAATATAGAAAAGATCCAAAAAATCCATATCAAAATCCCACAGCTTAAAATTATGTCAGAAATGAAAAATCCTCTTGATGGGATTGATGGCTGATTGGATGTTGCAGAAGAAATAATTGATCTATTTGAAGACTTAAAAAGAGAGATTATGGAATATGAAAAAGGAGAAAGACTAAAATAATAATGAAGAGAGAATTAGTGAGGTATGTGACAACTTCAAGCAATTAAAGTGTGCAATTAAAGTCCCATAGGAGAGAAACAGGGGGTACAGAAAAAACATATGAAGAATAATGGCTAAAATTTTACAAATTTGATAAAAACTATAGTGCACACTGTAAAGTTTCACAAAGTCAAAAGAAACATACTTTTAAAACTGCACCGGCCTTCCCTGGTGGCGCAGTGGTTGAGAGACTGCCTGCCGATGCAGGGTACGTGGGTTCGTGCCCCGGTCCGGGAGGATCCCACATGCCGCGGAGTGGCTAGGCCCGTGAGCCATGGTCGCTGAGCCTGCACGTCTGGAGCCTGTGCTCTGCTACGGGAGAGGCCACAGTGGTGAGACGCCCAAGTATCGCAAAAAAAAAAAAAAAAAAAAAACTGCACCAAAGTGTATCAGTATCAAACTGGTCAAAACCAGTGACAGACAAAAATCTTGAAAGCAACCAAAGAAAAAAGACACATTACATATAAAGGAATAAAGATAAGGATGACGAAACACCTCTTATCAGAAACAGTATGAACCTGGTCATAGAGGAGCAACATCTGTAAAGTACTAAAAAAAAAAAAAAAAAAATCAACTTAGAAATCTATACCTAGCAAGGGGCAGGGAGGGTCAGAAGGGAGAGATTACTACAGAAAGAAGGAAATTTGGGGGGATGATGAATATGTTCACTGTCTTGATGGTGGTGATTTCACAGGTATGTATCTATGTCAAAATGTATCAAACTATGCACATAAATATGTGCACTTTATTGTATGCCAATGTATTTAAATGAAGCTGTTAACTTTTTGATGGAGAAAAAATTGTTTTGGAATTCTTATACAGTACTATTTTCTTGAAAGTTTTAGAATCAGTTGGTCAAGTTTCATTTGTAACCCCTACTGAAATTTAAATTTGAATTCCACTGATATATGATATGAGAAAGAACTGATATATTTGTGACTTTGATTCTATGTTCTTAATTTGTGTGTGTATTCTATTTGTTTCTGAAAATGTTGAACTAAGACTGTGGCTTTTCAATTCTACTTCATCCTTGAACTGTGTAGCCATTACTATAACTGCAAAAATGTCCCAATTAACTTCAATGTATAAATGAAAGTGCAATTATTCCTTCACCAAAGGGTAGTATCCAGTTTCTCTCTCCAATAAAATCTAGCTATTATCCAATAACAGATGTTCCTCTATACAATTCCAAATTCAGGATCTCTAATTGCACAGGCTCAGAAATGGTTTCTCAGAATCCTTTAAAGTACAGTTAATTTATCCAAAACACAATGGGAGGAAAGATTGAGTAGTTATCATTTAGAAATGGAGGAATAGGTACTGGTAGTAGTGAGAACTGGTCCAGGACTTATATCATATCCAGATGGGCCAGAGAAGCAAAGTCTTCCCCCTCTGGATGTAGTGGATGTTTCTTGTTCTGCCTATCTGACTGCCCCTTGCTCTGCTCTCAGTAAATACCTCTTCCTCACACTTGAAAGGTGTACTAGGAAGACTACCACTGCTGGTGACTATGCCAGTTCAGCAGTTCAGATGCTGTTGGTGTCAGTTTAATGGCCTAAAAATTAACAGCGGTATTGAGCCATCAGAGGGCCCTGGATGCCTAGCTCTGATTTCTCTGACAATTCCACTCTCCTAAAACTCTAATTGGCTATCTATCAATTTTGCTCTTACAGATTTTGCTATGTAACAACCAAGACAAGAATTTTTACTTGTCAGTGCTTTGAATCCAGGCAGCATCTGAGTATTTTCTGTTCCTTAGCAATTGGCATGTGGGCGTTATCCTTGTCCCTAATTACCAACTTAAAAGGTAGTGTTGGCTACTACATAATAGCAATATAAAATTATTAACTGGGATGTTGAAAGAGAGCTAATCTGCCCCAAGTGTCATCCTAGTGAAAAGCACATTTTAATGTAGAAAATTATTAATGTGTAGCACAGCCCAGGGGACTGCATAGCATCAGGTGGTTGTGAATAATAATGCTGCAATGAACATGGGAGTGCAGGCATCTGTTTGATATCCTGTTTTCATTTCTTTTTGACACATACCCAGAAGTGGAACTGCTGTACCATATGGTAGTTCTACTTTTAGTTTTTGAGGACTCTACATACTGTTTTCCATGGTGGCTGCACCAATTTACATTCCTCCCACGAGTGCACAAGAGTTGGTTCCTTTTCCATCACATCCTCCCCGGCACTTCTTATTTCTTGTCTTTGTGATGATGGCCATTCTGACAAGTATGAGGTGATATCTGATTGTGGATTTGATTTGCATTTCCTTGATGATTAGTAATGTTGAGCACATTTTCATGTACCTATTGGCCTACCATACTTCCTCTTTGGAAAAATGTCTATTCAGTTATTCTGCCTTTTTTTTTTTTTTTTTTTTGCCCTTTGAAAATCAGATTATTTGGGTTTTTTGTGTGTTCTTGTGTTAGTTTGTTTGCTGTTGAGCTGTGTGACATAGTTGTAGACAGCCCCAGGCTTACCTGATCCCAGCTTCCTGATCTCAGGGTAAAGTGCACCTTTGTCATCCAATATTTATATGTTAACTCTCACATAAAAGATCACTTAGCCTTTTACTTTTAAACATTCAGCCAATACATGGCTTCCTGGCCAGTCCCAGATCATATTACCCTTGTCAGGTCTGGTGGATGATGACTGGCATCCTTGTCAGGGAGGGGCAATTTCAAAGGAAATGGTGTTAACTTACAAGAAGAAGGTGGAAATGATCTTTGGCAGATAAAACGGTAAATGTTCTTGATGGGAAAAAAAGGAAAAAGAAAAGCCCTGAAAGTGAGGGCATGGAGGACTGACATCACGTGACAAAGACCAGTTATATCCTTTGAGCCTAAATTTCATTAGGTAAAACAGAGAAGATTAATCTAAAATCTCAATTCCCTAACCTCTTACATTTGAAGGAAATTCCAATGGGTAAAGTATATACTTGCTTAGAAAATCAAGGATTCTCTCCTTTGTTCTTGTATTCCTGATTGTGGAAACTTTGTGAATTAATAACAAAATATTAATAATAGTTAACATTTATATTGTGTTCATCACATGCCAGATTCTGTTCAAAGTTCTTTACATACATTGATTTATTAATCCTCACAACAACCATTATGATGCAACTATTACTCGCATTCCTATTTAAGAGATTAATAAATGGCAGACCTGGGGCTTCCCTGGTGGCGCAGTGGTTGAAAGTCCGCCTGCCAATGCAGGGGACACGGGTTCGGGCCCCGGTCCAGGAAGATCTCACATTCCGTGGAGCGGCTGGGCCCGTGAGCCATGGCCGCTGGGCCTGTGCGTCCGGAGCCTGTGCTCCGCAACGGGAGAGGCCACAACAGTGAGAGGCCCGTGTACCGCAAAAAAAAAATAATAATAATAATAAATGGCAGACCTGGAACTTAGACTCAGGCATCCTGTCTGCTGTTGAGTGTATATCCTCACCTCTCCACCTGCTGTCTTTCTTTTAGTACACAGTAGATTCTCAGTATGACTTTTCAGAATGGAATGTACACCAAGGACTATGGGAATGATAAAAGGGCCTTGTAATATTTTCTTAATCTTGAAACACTAGACAGTATAATATCTGTAAATCTGAGGAATTTTAATACCCTTAAAATTTTTTCTACTAGCACATTTGGTTACATAAAAGCTGTTTCTTATCTTCTAGGTATTCTTAAGACATTGCTTACTTCCCTTTGTAAATTTCACATGCCATAGCTACTCTGACATAATGGATCTTTTCAAAGTACATAAATGGCCACTTAAGAGTTGCTTAAACACCGGAAGAATCTAAGTTCTATACCCATTCACTAGAGATGAGATTTTGTGGAGGTAACAGTTTCTTTGCTGCTGTTTGACAGGAATGATAGTTTGGGTGCCCATCCTATGCCAGGCACTGAGATAAATACTTTCTTACCTCTCACTTCCTTCAGTCAGACTCAGTTTTCCATAAGCAAAGACTGTTCCATGTATCTGTCTGTCTAGTCATCAAAGGGATTCTCAGGCCTTCCTTCACCATCATCACAAACTTAATTCTTTTAATTGTACGCAAGTCATCTATGTGGGTCTCTGAAACAGGCAGAGCTATTTTCTGCTGAATTAAGCAAGGCTGTAAACTCAAATAGGATAGCTTACTATAAAGGCTTATTGGATTGCAAATCCATGTAAACAATTTACTACAAAGGTCTCTGCCTGGATCAACATTTAAGGTTGAAATGTGCTTCAACAGTGCCTGAAAACTTAAATAAAACTGTCATTTAGATATTCCATATTTTCACATAATGATCTGACAGATTTTGAGAGTCACCATTTGTTTTAATTTAATGTGTAAAGACAAAACCAGTAGGAATTCCCATTACTTACAAGAACTAACACAGCCTGTGACAGAGCCCTTTATACTGTAGAAGAACAAGTAGTTGAGCTGAAAGTTTCACAGAAGTTTCCTATGATTCTGGCATTTTTAAACGGTGAGGGGAAATTTTGTTTTTGCCATGATGTCCACATTTTCACTGTGAAACAGTATTAAAGCAGAACACCTCTAAGAATGAATTTTTATCATTACTTTCTTTGTGCCTAGGGTGGGAATGTATTCCATCAAATGATTATCTAAATCAGAAAGAATGAACACAATAAGAGAGTAGATTTAGGCAATAAGATTATTAGAAAGTCACTCTCCTTTTCCCTCTAACCCAGGAAACCACAATTCACATGGGAAAAGAGTTAAAACAGAGGGCACTGAGTAACATTACTCTAATTTTCTTTTTACTAACTTAATTCAAATATCGTCCTAAAGGGCATGCATGAACTTTTCATATTCTAAAGGACAGATACGAAAGACCTACAAATAAAAAGTTCAAATTTCATTATATGGTGTTTTGTATCCTTTGATATACACATTTTATTCTTTAAAATTACTTTCCAAATTAAACAAGATAAAAATACTTGAAGGGCTTCCCTGGTGGCGCAGTGGTTGGGAGTCCGCCTGCCGATGCAGGGGACACGGGTTCGTGCCCCGGTCCGGGAGGATCCCACATGCCGTGGAGCGGCTGGGCCCGTGAGCCATGGCCGCTGAGCCTGCGCGTCCGGAGCCTGTGCTCCGCAACGGGAGAGGCCACAGCAGTGAGAGGCCCGCGTACCGCAAAAAAAAAAAAAAATACTTGAAGTAGCCAATTTCTCAATAAAATTTAGTGATGGTACCTATATTATAGGTTAAAATAAAATTACACATGCAAAATTATACAAGTCTCTTCATTTATATACTTTCAGATAGGGGGAAATTTGTGTGTGATCTTTAGAGTGTTATTGACCACAACAGAAGTTAAATTAATGACCCTTTGATCACTTGCATGCACCAAAACCCATTCTCAAGAGTAATATACAGAGGCTATAAATAAAGGTTTGGCTAACCCATAGGTTAGTCTTTGACCCTATCACTTAATAATTCCACAAGAGGAGTTTTTCTTACCTAAAATTGTACAATAAAACTTGCCATTTTGAGGACACATTTGAAAAATAATAATGGAAACAAACAAAAATACTTCATACTACTACTAAACCAATATGAAGCCTGTAAAGAACATGTCAGAAAGACAAAGAATGCAGTTTTTCCTATACTTCAACCCAAAATCTACAAATGTGTGTTCATTATTGGTTCAATAATACATGCTAATATGCTGGCACATTGTAGTGTTATGTTTATAACCATGTGATATTGACCCTATAGTTTAAAATCCACAATGTTACCTAATTTGGAACCAACAAAACCATAGTTTGTCCTGATGGTATCTGAAACACCATCCAAAGCTGAGAGCTATGTTGGTCATGACCTCGGCCCTAAAGAATTGTAATTTCGTCTTAACATATGAACTACAATACTTGTGCAAATATTCTCCTTAAAATCCATAACTATATTTTAAAATATTCATCCTATTTGAAAAACTGCATTCCTTAAATTTCCACGAAGAATTTGAATATCCACCCTCAGGACTCTGTGAAAATTGCACTTCTATAAATGGCAGGTGTGAACTTCTTATTCAATATGTGTGAAAAACAGAGAACTCAGGTTCAATTGCTTTGCCAAAGACCTGTTTTTCCTCATTCTGTTTTCTTACTAAAAAATGATCAACCATTTGTATTTTAGAATTTTCTAAGAGTTATTCTATTGATCAACTGTTACTTTTGATTACATTGAGAAGAATTTTCATAGTCCAAGTTTCATGAAATTTTACCCTCAAGCAGACTGGAATAACCGGGAAACAAATTCTCAATATAAGTATGTTTCTAAAATTTCCTTTAAAAAACTGTTCATACAATTCTAATAACATATTTTCTTTAAATTTTGAATTTCTGTACAGAAGGTTGTACCTGAAACAAAAATGTAAAGAAACTTCTATTTTAATTGTTTACCACCCTTTTCCCCTATATGTCATTCCAACCCAAACCTCCCAACCAAGCAAGCATTCTATACCATTGAGTGTTGTGTTTTTCTTGTTCAGCATGTGTTTATAAAACATGTATTCTTGTTGTAAGTCAATGTACTTTTAATTTACACAAAATATATTAGGCTATATAAATTATTCTGGTGGGTTTTCTAACTTTTCTCACATAAGCACATAGTTTTGGGTTTTTGGGTTTTTTTGGTTGAACTTTTTTATCATGGTAAAATTTGCATGCAGGGAAATGCAGAGATCTTACATGTCCGTTGATGAGTTTTGATAAAAGCATTCGTTTCTATAATGATTATCCCAATGAGATACAGAATTACAAAAATTCTCCTTTTGACTCCTTTACTCAACACTCAACCAGTATTTTGATTTCTATCAACACATAAAGACAAATTTTTAAATCAGAAGATAACGAAAATTATTTATACAAGAATAAGGAATGAACAAATTGATGAAAGTTCATTTTATAAGATTTAATATTGAAATTCTTGTAACTGTACTTTGTGATATCTTGACTTGTTGGAAGAATCTTTTAACAGAACTTCTATTTTTAATTGGAAGAATTTACATGAGAAGGCCTATGCTTTGCATATGCATTTGGTGAAATATTCAGAAGGATTATAAATAGAATTTATGAGTTTGGGGTTGAAAAAAATTTTACCAAAGAAAGATGTTCTAGAGGAGGCAAAAAAGGCAGTACTGGGAAAAATACATGGGTTAAAATACATGTAAATTTTAATATGGAAATAATAAAAACTGAGAATACCAGCCATTTAGAAAAAAAATACTGCCTGGATATTAACAGGTACCTCCCCATGTATAGAGAGAATCTTTTCTCCATTAAAAATAGTATGGCATTCAAAGAAGAGCTGATTAAAAGCGTTAAATGTTTCAAAATTACTAACAATAAAATGACACTTTTAAAAGTATTTGAATTACTTGGAAAAATAAAATAAGACCAGTTGAAAAATGCAAGTCCTTCAGAAAAATACCAGTGATATAGTATTAGAGACTAATAAAGTTTTGAAACTGATTAAAGTAGGTGAATGTGTACCAAGAATAAATATTTAAATTATGCTATTTTTAATGTTGGATAATCAATGATTTAAATTTTTTTGCTTTAATGTACACAGAAGCATGTTATTTTCACTTTAAGAAAATTATATTTAAAAATAATTGTTGCAGAAAAGTATTTTATACATCCACACATATAATAAAACTAATCTCTTATTCAATAAATAAATATTTAAAAATTAAAATACTCCCCTTCTCAAACATTTCCAAAAAACTGAAGAGAATGGAACACTCCCAAATTCATTCTATGAGGCCACCATTACTCTGATACAAGAAACAAAGAAACTACTGAAAAAGAAAATTACTTGCCAATATCTCTGTTGAACATCTATACCAAAATCCTTATCAAAGTATTAGCAAACCAAATTCAACAATATAGAAAAAGGATCATACACCATGATCGAGTGAGATATATTCCAGGGATGCAAGGATGGTTCAATATCTGCAAATCAACCAATGTGATACACCACACCAACAAAACGAAGGATAAAAATCACATGATTATCTCAACAGACACAGAAAAAGTATTTGACAAAATTCAACATCCATTCACGATAAAACTCTCATCAAAGTTGGTAGAGAGGCAACATATCTCAACATAATAAAGGCCATTTATGGCTACAGCTAATATCATAGTCAGTGATGAAAAGCTAAAAGATTTTCCTCTAAAATCAGGAACAAGACAAGGATGCACACTCTCACCACATCTGACATAATATTGGAAGTGTCAGCCACAGTAATCAGACAAGTAAAAGAAATAAAAGGCACCCAATTTGGAAAAAAAGAAGTAAAACTGTCATTGTTTGTTGATGACATGATACGGTAAATAGAAAACCCTAAAATCTCCACCAAAAAGCTATTAGAATAAATAAATTCAGTAAAGCTGCAGGATACAAGATTAATATACAGAAATATGTTGCTTTTTTATATGCAAATAATGAACTATCAGAAAGAGAAAGCAAGAAAACAATCCCAATTAAAATCACATCAAAAAGAATAAAATAATTAAGAATAGACTTAACCAAGGAAGTGAGGACCTATACTCCAAAAACTATAAAACACTGATGAAGGAAACTGAACATGACACAAAGAAATGAAAAGATATCCCATGTTCATGGACTGGAGGAATTAATAGTGCTGAAATCTCTATAATACCAAAAGAAATCTACAGATTTAATCCAATCCCTATCAAAATACCCATGACATTTTCACAGAACTAGAACAAATACTCCTAAAATTTATATGGAATGACAAAAGACCCAGAATAGCCAAAGAACAAAACCGGAGGTATCATGCTCCCTGACTTCAGACCATGCTACAAAACTACAATAATCAGAACAGTATGGTACTGACACAAAAACAAACATACAGATCAATGGAACAGAATAGACAGCCCAGAAATAAACCCACACACTTATGGCTAATTAATCTATGATAAAGAGGCGAGAATATATAATGGAGAAAAGACAGTCACTTCAATCAATGTTGCTGTAAAAACTGAACAACTACATGTAAAAGAATGATATTAGAACATTTTCTGACACTATATAAAAAAACAATCTCAGAATGGACTAAAGACCTAAATGTAAGACCAGAAACCATAAAACTCCTAGAAGAAAACTTAGGCAGAGCACTCTTTGACATAAATCACAGCTATGTTTTTTGGATCTGTCTCCTAAGGCAAAGGAAACACAAGCAAAATTAAACAATTGGGACCTAATTGAACTTAAAAGCTTTTTGCACAGCAAAGGAAGCTACTCCCATACAAAAAGACAATCTACTATAGGGGAGAAAATATTTGCAAATGATGTGACCAATAAGAGGTTAACATCCAAAATATATCAACAGCTCATACAAATCAATATCAAAAAAACAAACAACCTGGTAAAAAAATGGTCAGAAGACCTGAACAGACATTTCTCCAAAGAAGACATACAGATGGCCAACAGACACATGAAAAGATGGTCAGCATCACTAATCATAAGAGAAATGCAAATCAAGACAACAAAGAGATATCACCTCACACCTGTCAGAATGGCTATCATCACAAAGTCTACAAATATCAAATATTGGCCAGGATGTGAAGAAAAGAGACACCTAGTACACTGTTGGTGGGAATCTAAATTGGTGCAGCCACTATGGAAAACTTTATGTTCCTCAAAAAAACTAAAAATAGAACTACCACATAATCCACCAATTCCACTCCTTCATTATCTGAAGAAAATGAATACACTATTTTGAAAAGATACATGCACCCTAATGTTCATAGTAGCATTATTTACAATAGCCAAGATATGGAAGCCACCTAAGTGTCCACCAACAGATGAATGGATAAAGATGTGGTGTATAGATACACAATGGAATATTACTCAGCCATTAAAAGAATGAAATTTTGCCATTTGCAACAGCACAGATGGACATAGTGGGTATTATGCTTAGTGAAATAAGTCATACAGAGAAAGGCAAGTACTACATATTATCACTTTTATGTGGAATCTAAAAAATAAAATGAATGAATATAACAAATCATAAACAGCCACATAGATATAGAGAAAAAACTAGTGGTTACCACCAGGGAAAGGGAGATGGGGAGGGCAAGATGGGGGTAAAGAATTAAGAGGTACAAACCACTAAGAATAAAATAAATAAGCTACAGGGCTATACTGTACAGCACAGAGGATACAGCCAATATTTTATAATAACTTTAAATGGAATATAATCTATAAAAATGTTGAATCACTATGTTGTACTCCAGAAACTAATATAGTATTGTAAATCAACTATATTTCAATAAATAAACTTCAATCAAATCAATCATTTTAGCACCCCTTTTACTCTCTAAAGTGTCCTGATTTAGAAAATAAATTACATAGTCACTATTATAAACAGACAATGTCCTTGAGACTTCTTATATATGACATTCACTCTCTAAGAAAGTAAAAGTATAATTCCTAACAATGGGTTATTTTCTTGGTTTCTTGTTTGGATATTTCTTCCTCCCTGGAATGATAGCTCCTGATGGAAGCACATTCTCTTTCTTTCTTGTTCACTGCTTTAGGGTGAGCATTTAGAATAGTGCCAAAATGTAGTAGAGGCTGACTAACAAAGTCTCACAAAACAGTCTTTTGTTATGGGACAGATGCATTTTCTTCATAACTAATAGCAATTTGTATTCCCACTACATTCATATGAAATTATTTACATGAAATTTATATGAAATTATTTTTGTGTTTGGTCATGGCAGTAAAACAATTTTCACCATATACTGTTACAATACTTTAGAAAGCTACTTTTGTATATATACTATAGAAGAAATATTTAAACTTGAGAATTTAAAAAAATCAATATTAAAAGATTCTTTTTAAAAAAATACAGCCAGAATCTCCCCCGAACAATGGTGCTACAATTTTAAGTCTTCAGAATTTATTTTGTTATGGGATCGGTGCATTTTCATCATAACTAATAGGAATTTGCATTCCTACTACATCAATAATATTTTCTTCATGTCTCTACCTTGAACTAGAATTTATAGTGGTTTCCTAATTCTGGGTCAAAAAAAATTTACTTATTTCAGAAAGTATTTAATTATAAATTAATTTTTATGAAAGGGACACCTGTACTTATAAAAGGCGAGAATGAGAATGGAACTTCCTTTTCCAATAATCACAAGCAAGGTAATTCAGATAAACAATCGCAGTGAGAACAGTTAGTAGTTGGACAAAATGTTAAAAATATCTGCTTGAAGATACTGGAGAGCTAAAAAGGCAGTACAGAATTATGAGGCCAAGATCCAGAAGGCAGAACCCCAGTGAGGTAAGTCCCATATTTGGAGCATTTCTCCAAATGGTGTTTGTTGTATTGAAACGAGGAGGATGAGAAGCTAAAGAGCTGAATTGTGATTTTCATAAACTCATGCTAGTGGAAAAATATTAGAGTCAGAAGATACCAGAAGAAGGCACCTGGCATCCCTCCATTCTCTCTGCTGGCATCCCAAAAGATAACATCTTGGGAACAAGAGTAATAAGTGTGGAAACACACTGCCTCTCTAATTTTGACTTGCTGGTACCCTTAGCCATTTGACAGAAGCAAATAAATTCCTCTCTAAAGGAAGAACATCATTCAAGGCTTAAAATTATTTCTATACTTTCTTTTCGATGTCTGACTACCATTCAACACTAAAGTGGCATATGACGAATAGAACAACATAAATATAAACCAAGAGAAATAACACACAATAAAAGTGAATGATCAGGGAATACAAATAATGAAGGTACAAGACACATAATTAAAATAAATGTATCTACTATGTTTAAGGAGATGAAACGAAAACAAAATAAGATACGGGAGAAAATGGGAAAATAATTCTAAATTCTAGAACTGCAAAACATAAACTCAAAAGTAAGAACTGTAAATATGGGTTTAACAGCATATTAGAAAAATAATTACTCACTGGAAGGTATGTAAGGAGAAATTTTCCAGAAGTAAGTATGGAGAGATATTTTTGAAAAGAAAAAGAAAAAAGAAATGAAAAATACAGAAGGAAGAGTAAAACAGCTACAGGACCCAAAGAAAAAGTACAATATATGTATATGTGTAACTGGAGTAGCAGAAGGAGAGGAGATAAAAGATGAGTAGGAAAAAGACTGGAAAAGAAATGGTGGAGAATTAAAATGGATGAAAAAAATATCAAGCCATGGTTGTAAAGCAATATGTACTAAACAGGCTAAATCAAAAGAAAACCACACTGGACTTCCTTATCTAGACGGATTCACCAAATAGTGTGAAACGAGTTAAAAATCAGAAACAATAAATGAAATAATTGTTTTCAATATATTAAACATTAGGAAATGAAAGACAATGATTCCCAAGAGACAGGAAATAAATGAGCTGAGACCCATGACTCACAGAGTTTACTTCCTGGAGAGGATTTTCCAGGCCATGCACAAGGACTGGGAATTTAGTTTGATCTTGGTTTGCCAAGGTGAGGAGACAGAGCTGTGAGTTCAGGGAGTCCTAGACAACTGTACATGTAGGGTAGTATCCCAGAGACAAGAGGACTATAATAACAGAAACTCTGGAGACTTGCAGACGTTCCCCCTCAAGTCTTGAGCTGAGGACTGATCAACACATTTGTGTGAAGAAACTATCTGAAGACAGAAAGAATCACTGGAAAAAAAGTAGAGGGAATAAGCACTGGGCTTACTCCAGCCAAAGTGATAAACCTTATATACAAAAATACACAAAATACAAAATATGCAGCACTAAACAAGATAAAAATTTACATCTAGAATCCAATGAGAAACTGCCAGAGAGGCAAAGAAGAAGGAAAATATGGCCCATGAAAAGGATAAAAACTAATCAAAAGAAAATGACAGAATAATACAGATGATAGAACTAGTAAACAAGGACATTAAAAGTTTTATAACTGTAATCCATACCTTCAAAAAACTAGGAAATACTGACGTTAAAAAGAGATAAGAAGGATATAGAAAAAAAGACGCAAATTGTTCTTTTAGGAAGAAAATAATGTGAAAAATAAATACACTGTGATTAATGGCAGATTGGACACAAGCCAAAAAGATTAGTGAATTTGAAAACCAATCAAGGTGGACGGAGTCAAGATGGCAGACTATGAGGACGCAGAATTCGCGTCTCCACACAACTTGGGTACCTACCAGGCACCAGTGGGGGACCACGTACACCTAAGGGGACGAGAGGAACCCCCAGTGACTGGGTAGGATACAGGTCATGAGGGGGAGTGAAGGGGGAGGAGAAGTGGAGGTGGGAGGGGACCGGCACCCCTGAGGGGTGGCTGGGAGGGGAAGGGATACCATGCCCTAAGGGGGAAATTGGGGGACCATTGGGAGGGCAGGATCAAAAGGGAGTGTGGCCAGGTTTTCCCTGCCTGCTTGGGCCCCCAGGAGCCTGTGAAGATCCCGGGCCTGATCCTCTGCCCACCGAGGCCCCTTCCAGCTGCGTGGGTCCTGAAGGAGGGGGAGGGAAGGGGGAGAAAAAGTAAAGGCCAGACCTCCAGGACCAGCACCCCTGAGGGGTGGCTGGGGGAGAGAAGGAGTTCCTACACCCAGCAGGACACACCCACAATTAGGGGTCCAGTGGGGACAGGAGAGACCCTGGGGGAGACCCTGGGAGGGGCATGAAGGAATGTAAGGGAACTCAGCCAGTGCTTTCCCTGTCCACTTAGGCAATGGGGAGCCTGTTGGGCTCGCAGGCCTAATCCTCTGCCCTCGGAGCCTCCCTCCTACCATGCAGAGCCCAAGACCTGCCCCTGCACCCCCACCCAAGACCCTACCTTTACACTCAGAGACCCCTCCAACTGTGCTAGGCCTAAACCGGACCCACACAACCTCACCCAGGGCCTTACCTCCAAACTCCAGAACTCCACACTCCGGAGGGCCCCCTTTCCATGTGCTGCCTCTCCCCTTCTGCACAGGTCCTAAGCAGAGGCCCACTCCATGCTTGAATTTCACCCCGCCTAGGCCCCACCCCCAGGGCTTTTCCAGCTGCTTGGGTCCTGAGCCTAGGCCCTGCCATATACTCAAACATCACCCCCCACCTAGGCCCTGCCCCAGCCTAAACCCCACCCCTGCCTAAGTTCCAACCCATGCCTAAACTCCACCCCCCATAGCCAAGGCTTTTTTTTTCCTTTTTTCCTCTTAGATTGGGGTTCTGTTTTACCTTGTTCTTGATACATCTATATTTTTTCTAAAAAATCTTTTATTATTCTAATTTTATTTTATTCTTTATACTTTATTATTTTTCTGCAACTTTTGGCTTATTCCCTTTCCTTTTTTCTCTTTTTTCTGTTGATGTTTTGTTTTACCTTGTTGCAGTTGTTTCAATTATATTTTTACTTTTCCTAACATATTTTTATCTTTCTAATTTTATTTTATTTTTTATTCTTTGTTATTGTACTGCTCTTTTTTTTCTTTTTGCCACACCACACAGCTTGCAGGGTCTTGGTTCCCAGGCCGGATGTTGAGCCCGAGCTCCTGTGGTGGGAGTGTGAAGTCTGCACCCCTGGACTAACAGACAACCTCAGACCACAGGGAATATTAATCAGAGTGAAGCCTCCCAGAGGTCCTTATCTCGGCACCAAGACATGGCTCTACCCAACAGCCTGCAAACTCCAGTGCTGGACGCCTCAGGCCAAACAACCAGTAAGACAGGAATACAGCCCCACCCATCAAAAAAAGAAAATGAAACGATAAAAAAAAATATGTTACACATGAAGAAGCAAGGGAAAAACCTACAAGACCAAATAAATGAAGATGAAATAGGCAACCTACCTGAAAAATAATTCAGAGTAATGATAATAAAGATGATCCAAAATCTCAGAAACAGAATGGAGAAAGTAAATGTTTAACAAGGATCTAGAAGAACTAAAGAACAAACAAACAGTGATGAACAAGACAATAACTGAAATAATAAATACTCTAGAAGAATCAATAGCAGAATAACAGAGGCAGAAGGACAGGTAAGTACACTGGAAGACAAAATGGTGGAAATAACTGCCAGAGAGCAGAATAAAGAAAAAAGAATGAAAAGAATTGAGGACAGTCTCAGAGACCTCTGGGACACATTCAACACAAAAACATTAGAATTATAGGAGTCCCAGAAAAAGAAGAGAAAAAGAAAGGGTCTGAGAAAATATGTGAAAAGATTATAGTCAAAAACTTCCCTAACATGGGAAAGGGAATAGTCAATCAAGTCCAGGAAGCGCCGAGAGTTCCATACAGGATAAATCCAAGGAGAAACACGCCAAGACTCAAATTAATCAAACTATCAAAAATTAAATACAAAGAAAACATATTAAAAGCAGCAAGGGAAAAGCATCTTTTCATGTGTTTGTTGGCCATCTGTATGTATTCTTTGGAGAAATGTCTATTTAGTTCTTCTGACCATTTTTGGATTGGGCTGTTTGTTTTTTTGATATTGAGCTGCATGAGCTGCTTATATATTTTGGAGATTAATCCTTTGTCAGTTGCTTCCTTTGCAAATATTTTCTCCCATTCTGATGGTTGTCTTTTCATTCTGTTTATGGTTTCCTTCGCTGTGCAGAAGCTTTCAAGTCCCATTTGTTTATTTTTGTTTTTATTTTCATTCCTCTAGGAGGTGGGTCAAAAGGGATCTTGTGATTTATGTCAAAAAGTGTTCTGCCTAGGTTTTCCTCTAAGAGTTTTATAGTGTCTGGCCATAGATTTAGGTCTTTAATACATTTTGAGTTTATTTTTGTGTATGGTGTTATGGAGTGTTGTAATTTCATTCTTTTACATGTACCTGTCCATTTTTCCCAGCACCACTTATTGAAGAGACTGTCTTTTCTCCATTGTATATTCTTGCCTCCTTTGTCATAGATTAGGTGACCATAGGTGTGTGGGTTTATCTCCGGGCTTTCTATCCTGTTCCATTGATCTATATTTCTGTTTTTGTGCCAGCACCATACTGTCTTGATTACTGAAGCTTTGTAGTATAGCCTGAAGTCAGGGAGGCTGATTCCTCCAATTCTGTTTTTCTTTCTCAAGATTGCTTTGGCTATTCAGGGTCTTTTGTGTTTATGTACAGACTGTAAAATTTTTTGTTCTAGTTCTATGAAGGATGCCATTGGTAATTTGATAGGGATTTCATTGAATTTGTAGACTGCTTTGGGTAGTATTGTCATTTTCACAATACTGATTCTTCTAATCGAAGAACATGGTGTATCTCTCCATCTATGTTATCTTTGATTTCTTTCATCAGTGTTTTATAGTTTTCTGAGTTCAGGTATTTTGCCCCCTTAGGTAGGTTTATTCCTAGGTATTTTATTCTTTTTGTTGCAGTGGTGACTGGGATTGCTTCCTTAATTTCTTTTTCAGATCTTTTGTTGTTAGTGCATAGGAATGCAAGAGATTTCTGTGCATTAATTTTGTATCCTGCAACCTTACCAAATTCACTGATTAGTTCTAGTAGCATCTTTAGGATTTTCTATGTATAGTATAATGTCGTGGGCAAACAGTTTACTTCTTCATTTCCAATTTGTATTCCTTTTATTTCTTTTTCTTCTCTCATTGCTGTGGCTAGGCTTCCAATATTATGTTGAATATAATAGTGGCGAGAGTGGACATCCTTGTCTTGTTCCTGATCTTAGTGGAAATGCTTTCAGTTTTTCATCATTGAGAATGATGTTTGCTGTGGGTTTGTCGTATGTGACTTTTATTATGCTGTGGTAGGTTCCCTCTCTGCCCACTTCCTGGAGAGTTTTTATCATAAATGGGTGTCGAATTTTGTCAAAAGCTTTTTCTGCATCTATTGAGATGATCATACGGTTTTCACTCTAATTTGTTAATATGGTGGATCACATTGATTGTTTTGGGTATACTGAAGAATCCTTGTATCACTGGGGTAAATCCCACTTGACCATGGTGTATGATCCTTTTAATGTGTTGCTGGATTCTGTTTGCTAGTATTTTGTTGAGGATTTTTGCATCTATGTTCATCAGTGATATTAGTCTATAATTTTCTTATTTTGTGATATCTTTGTCTGGTTTTGGTATCAGGGTAATGGTGGCCTCATAGAACGAGTTTGGGAGTGTTCCTCCCTCCGCAATTTTTTGGAAGAGTTTGAGAAGGATAGGTGTTAATTCTTCTCTAAATGTTTGACAGAATTCGTCTGTGAAGCCATCTGGTCCTGGACTTTTGTTTGTTGGAATATTTTAAATTACAGTTTCAATTTCATTATCGGTGACTGGTCTGTTTATATTTTCTAATTCTTCATGGTTCAGTCTTGGAAAGTTGTACTTTTCCAAGAATTTGTCCATTTCTTCCAGGTTGTCCATTTTATTGGCATATATTTGCTTGTAGTAGTCTCTTATGTTTTGTATTTCTGCGGTGTCTGTTGTAATCTTTCATTTTTTATTTCTAATCTTATTGATTTGTGTCCTCTCCCTTTTTTTCTTGATGAGTCTGACCAAAGGTTTATCAATTTTATCTTCTCAAATAACCAACTTTTAGTTTCATTGATCTTTCCTGTTGTTTTCTTTGTTTCTATTTCATTTATCTTTGATCTTTATGATTTCTTTCATTCTACTAACCTTGGGTTTTGTTTGTTCTTCTTTATCTGGTTGCTTTACGTGTAAGGTTAGGTTGTTTACTTGAGATTTTTCTTTTTTCCTTGAGGTAGGAGTGTATTGCTATAAACTTCCCTCTTAGAACTGCTTTTGCTGCATCCCGTAGGTTTTAGGTTGCCGTCTTCTTGTTGTCATTTCTTTCTAGGTATTTTTTAAAATTTCCTCTGATTTTTTCAGAGATCTCTTGGTTATTTAGTAGCATATTGTTTGGCCTCCATGTGTTTATGTTTTTTACAGTTCTTTCCTGTATTTGATTTCTAATCTCATAGTCTTGTGGTCAGAAAAGATGCTTGATATGATTTCAATTTTCTTAAATTTACCGAGGTTTGATTTGTGACCCATGATGTGATGTATCCTGGAGAATGTTCCATGTGCACTTGAGAAGAAAGTGTATTTTGCTGTTTTCCAATGGAATGTCCTATACATATCAATTAAGTCTATCTGGTCTACTGTGTCATTTAAGGTTTGTGTTTCCTTATCAATTTTCTGTCTGGATGATCCACCCATTGGTGTAAATGGAGTGTTAAAGTCCCCGATTATTATTGTGTTACTGTCAATTTCTCCTTTTATGGCTGTTAGCATTTCCCATGTGTACTGAGGTGCTCCTATGTCGGGTGCATAGATATTTACAATTGCTGTATCTTCTTCTTGGATTGATACCTTGAATCATTAAGTAGTGTCCTTGTCTCTTGTAATAGTGTTTGTTTTAAAGTCTAGCTTGTCTGATATGAGTACTGCTACTCCAGCTTTCTTTTGATTTCCATTTGCATGGAATATCTTTTTCCATCCCCTCACTTTCAGTCTGCATGTGTCCCTAGGTCTGAAGTGGGTCTCGTGTAGACAGCATATATATGGGTCTTGTTTTTGTATCCATTCAGCTAGTCTGTGTCTTTTGGTTGGAGCACTTAATCCATTTACATTTAAGATGATTATCGATATATAAGTTCCTATTACCATTTTCTTAATGGTTCTAGATTTGTTTTTGTGGGAGTTTTTCTCCTTTTGTGTTTCCCACCTAGAGAAGTTCTTTTAGCATTTGTTGTAAAGCTGGTTTGGTAGTGCTGAATTCTCTTAGCTTTTGCTTGCCTGTCAAGCTTTTGATTTCTTCATCGAATCTGAATTAGATCCTTGCTGGATTGAATAATCTTCGTTGTAGGTTTTTCCCTTTCATCAATTTAAATATGTCCTGCTACTCCCTTCTAGTCTGCAGATTTTCTGCTGAAAAATCAGCTGATAACCTTATGCGGATTCCCTTTTATGATATTTGTTGCTTTTCCCTTGCTGCTTTTAGTATTTTTTCTTTGTATTTAATTGTTGTTAGTTTGATTAATATGTGCCTTGGCATGTTTCTCCTTAGGTTTATCCTGTATGGGACTCTCTGTGCTTCCTGGACTTAGGTGACTATTTCTTTTGCCATGTTTGGGAAGTTTTCATGTATAATCTCTTCAAATGTTTTCTCAGGCCCTTTCCCTTTCTCTTCATCTTCTGGGACCCCTATAATTCAAATGTTGATGTGTTTAATGTTGTCCCAGAGGTCTCTGAGACTGTCCTCATTTATTTTCTTTTTTCTTTATTCTTCTCCACAGCAGTTATTTCTACCACTCTATCTTCCCACTCACTTATCCGTTCTTCTACCTCAGTTATTGTGCTATTGATTCCTTCTAGTGTATTTTTCATTTCAGTTATTGTGTTGTTCATCATTGATTGTTCTTTAGTTCTTCTAGGTCCTTGTTAACCATTTCTTGTATCTTCTCGATCTGTGCCTCCACACTATTTCCGAGGTCCTGGATCATTTTTATTATCATCACTCTGAATTCTTTTTCAGGTAGACTGCCTATTTCCTTTTCATTTATTTGGTCTTGTGGGGTTTTACCTTGCTCCTTCGTCTGCAATGTATTTCTCCTTCTCATTTTGTCTAACCTACTGTGTTTATGGTTTCCTTTCCACAGGCTGCAGGGTCGTAATCCCTCTTGCTTCTGTTGTCTGTCCCCTGGTGAGTGAGGTTGGTCCAGGGGCTTGTGTAGCCTTCCTGGTGGAGGGGCTGGTGCCTGCCCTCTGGTGCATGGAGCTGAGTTTTTTCCCTCTGATGCGCAGTGCCACATCAGGTGGTGTGTTTTGGGGTGTCTGTAAGCTTAGTACGACTTTAGGCAGCCTGTCTGCTGTTGGGTAGGGCTGTGTTCTTGTCTTGCTGGTTGTTTGATGTGCAGTGTCCAGCACTGGAGCCTGCAGGCTGTTGGATGGAGCCGGGTCTTGGTGTTGATACAGATACCTCCAGGAGAGCGCATGCTGATTAATATTCCCTGGGCCTGGGAATTCTCTGGAGGTCCACTGTACTGGGCTTAGGCCTCCCACCCCCGAGGCCCAGGCCTGACCCCTGGCTGGGGAAGCAAGAGCCTGCAAACCCCACAGTGTGGCCAGAAAAAAAAGAAAGAAAAGAAAACAGACAAAACTCAAGACAAATAGCAAAAACAAACAGCAGTAACAACACAATACACACACAAAGAAAAACAAAATCAAAAACACAAGAACAAATGAAAGAATTCAAAAATGAGAACAGTCAATGAGGACTAACCTAACAAAAGCAAAAAATGGAAAATAAAACAAAAACAGAGGGCTTCCCTGGTGGCGCAGTGGTTGAGAGTCCGCCTGCCGATGCAGGGGACACAGGTTTGTGCCCTGGTCCAGGAAGATCCCACATGCCGTGGAGCAGCTAGGCCCGTGAGCCATGGCCGCTGAGCCTGCACGTCCTGTGCTCCTCAACGGAAGAGGCCACAACAGTGAAAAGTCCACGTACCGCAAAAAAAAAACCAGTAAGCAATAAAACAAAAATAAAGCAAAGAAAACATAAAATAGACACATACAAACAATAAAAATAAAATAAAAACAAAACAAGAAAAAAACCCACAAAACAACAGTAAAGTAGAAACAGAAAAATAAAAGTATATTAAAAAGATAATAAAAATGAAAGATAAATAATAAAAGCAAAAACACCAACAACTGAACAAAGTGAAACAAACAAAAAATGAATAATAGCACAAAGAATATTTTCCTGGGGCCTCCACCGTCAGTGTCCTTGCTCCCACAGTGAGCCAGAGCCAATCCCCACCTTCCCAGGACGCCTTCCAATACCTCTAGGTAGTCTCTGGACCTGATGTGGGCACTGTGGGGCCAGCTCAGACTCTGATCTGGCCTGACTCCCACATGAACTTGTCCCCAAAATCCACTGCTGCGAAGGCTAAACTGGTCTCAATTGTGGTAACACTCGTTGTCTATTCAGGTATTCCACAGACGCAGGATTTACCAAGCTGATCTCGGGGATTTAACCTAAGGCTTGGGCAGCTGCACAAGCTGCACAAGATTTCTGTTCCTCTTCCTTAGTAGTGCTGCCCCTGGGGCTTAGCTTTGGTTTTGACCCCATCTCTGCATGTGTGTCACCCTCAGGAGTCTGTTTCCCAACCAGTCCAGAAGGAGTGAAAACAGCGGCTGCTTGAGGCACACTTACTCAGGCTAGGAAGAGGTACAGCAGCCACAACTGGGGTGTTTGTGAGTTGCCTGCAGCAGTGGGGACCAACAGGCAGTTGCAACAGACTGTGGTGTGCTTGCTCTGGTGGGGGTCCCTCCTAGTGCGTGTGGAGGCAGGAGCTGGCGTATGGGAGTTGTGTCCCTGCCCCCCACGCACCTCTCAACAATGGCACTGCACTTTCCAGGCAGACCACGCTTCCTCTAGGGCATTCCCGGCCACGCATCCCCTCACTCCTGTCCCCTTTGCTGTATCTGTGCAGCCAACAGTGCTCCTCCCCGGATCCGTTGTCCCAACCCCCACGCTTCAGCACTCAGGCCCTGCCAGCATAGGCAAACTCCTGTCCCAGCCAATGGTGCCCAGGGCTAATTCCCAAGGAGGCTTTGGGATGGATGGTGCTCAGGTCCCCAGAGCCCACGCAGGTGGAGGAGACCCTGGCCCGAGAGGTGGGCAGGCCCACTCAGATGGGAGCCCCTCCCAGTGCCTGCAGAGGCAAAAAAGCTGGAGGGTGGGGAAAGGGGTTGTAATGGTGGCCCACCCTTTGTGCACCACTCAACAATGACGCCTTGCTTCTATGGTGTCCCGGGCTTTTTCTGTAAACTTTCCTGGTTGTGGAGCTCCTTATTCCTGTCCCTTCAGGCTGTCTTTTCACAGCCAACAGCTGTCCCCTCCCTGGGTTCACCCTCCAAACCCCACTTTCTAGCTCCCAGCTTCCCCCCACCCCCACAACAGGTGACTCATAACTCAGTCTGGAATGCACAGAGCTGTCGTGTATACTATGTGTGCAGTTCTTACTTTGTCCTGCCTTCCACAGACTGTCTTCTGCATTCTCCTTTGATCCCTCGAAGGTCCTTTTCTGTTCCAGCTGATTTCCCCACCATGAGGGAGTTTTTCTGAGTGTGGGGACCTCCCTTCACCAGCTTACCACCAGGGTTGCTGGTCCCTTTTTTGATTCCTTTTTTCTTTTCTTCTTCTTTCTTTCATCCTACCCAGTTGTAAGGGGATTTTTCTTGTCATTTTGGATGTCTGAAGTCTTCCGCTAATGTTCAGTAGGCGTTCTATGAGAACTGTTCCATTTGTAGATGTACTTGATATACTTGTGAGGAGCGACAAATTCCACATCCTCCTATTCCACCATCTTGACTCCTCCACAGCAAATATTTTTTAAAACTAAGGAAAACTAAGACTTTTTATCATACAAAATCCAAAAGAAATATTACCAGAAGACCCACTTCCAAAACTTCACGAAATGTTTAAAGATGCCCTTTGTGCAAACGGAAAATGATATCAGATGGAAATATCAATCTACACAGAGTAAGAATGAACACTGGAAATGGTAACTCCAAGGATATAAGCAAAATTTATTTTTCTTATTATTTAAATATTTTTGAAAGATAATTGAGAATTTAAGGCAAAAGGAATAAGAATGCACTGTGAGGTTTACAATACATGAAGAAATAAAATATATGGCAATAACAGTGCAAAAGTCAGGCAAAGAGAAATGAATATATCTAGTTATAAGGTCCTTATGTTATATGTGAAGTGGCATAATACCACAGGAAGGCTGATTGTGATAAATTAACTAGGTGTATCATATAATGCCAAAAGAACCATTAGCATAATCCCAAAAAGTTATAGCTAGTAAGATAACAAAAAAGATTAAAATGGAATAAAAAAATACTCAATTAATTTAAAAGAAGGCAGAGAAGAACAAAAAGAAATAAGAACAGAAGGAAAATAGGAAATTTATAGCATGATGATAGATTTAAACCAAAACATCAATAATCACATTAAATGGGAATTGTCTAATCACTCCAATTACAAAGCAAGCGCTGTCAGTTTAGATAGAAAGGTGACACTCAACTATATGCTGCCCAAGAAATACTCCTTAAATATAAAACTACAAAGAAGTTAAAACCCTGGTGGCACAGTGGTTAAGAGTCCACCTGCCAATGCAGGGGACACAGTTCGATCCCTTGTCCGGGAGGATCCCACATGCCACAGAGCAAGTAAGCCCATGAGCCACAAGTACTGAGCCTATGCTCTAAAGACCGTGAGCCACAACTGCTGAGCCCATATGCCACAACTACTGAAGCCCACATGCCTGGAGCTCATGCTTCACAACAAGAGAAGCCACCATAATGAGCAGCCCACACACCATAACGAAGAGTAGCCCCCACTGGTCGCAACCAAGAAGGGCCCGCATGCAGCAACGAAGATCCAATGCAGCCCAAAATAAAATATAAAAAATAAATAAATTTATTAAAAAATAAATCAATGAATAAAAATATATAGAGATATAAAATAAAAAAAGAAGCAGAATCACAGATCTAGAGAACTAGTTATCAGTGGAGGTTGGAGTAGCAATACAGGAGTGGGGGAATGGGAGGTACAAACTATTGGGTGTAAGATAGTCTCAAGGATGTATTGTACAGCAGAGGGAGTAGAGCCAATAATTTGTAA
This sequence comes from Aethalodelphis obliquidens, assembly GCF_003676395.1. NCBI lineage: Eukaryota > Metazoa > Chordata > Mammalia > Artiodactyla > Delphinidae > Aethalodelphis > Aethalodelphis obliquidens. The sequence continues at coordinate 9,670,948 of NW_020837948.1, forward strand.
TATTAAAATTGACAGTAACCTTTAAAACTTGTATAAAAATGTTTTAAAAAATTAAAAATAAAATATATAGAGGTTGTGGTTTATATATAGTAAAAAAAAAAAAAAAAGAAGTTAAAAGAAAATGGATGGAAAAAGATATGTAATGTTAAGTTAACAGTAATCAAAGTAGACTAGAAAGGCTATTTTACCATCAAAGTCGATTTTAGAGCAAAATATTACCTGGGAAAAAGGTCATTTCATTTTTCAATTTTCAATTTCCCTATCAATTCCAAACCATCTTTTTACTATTTTCCAAAAGTCCTTCAAAGGGCAACTATTCCTGTTTTCTTTTCTTTCTTTTTTTTTGGGGGTCATGGATTTCCACCACCCGTTCTTTTTTAGTAGCTTTTTGTTATTTCAAAAGGAATTTAGAGATAGGGAGAAATGGTAATATCATATTTTCAATGTGCCATCTTGATCAGATAATCATTAAATACAATCCGAGTAATTTCTGCCATACATTTAAAGGAAATGAGCCACTGGTGATGGGTTTGGGAGAAGGCCATCATATACTTATTTGGCGGAAGGACATTTGATGAAATTAGTTTAATTTGTGATGCTCTATAGGAAGTAAAATTGAAGCTATGCAAATGAAAGGGCCTATAAATTATGGTATCAAGTTTCCAACTTAGACTAAAACTAAGTTAGATAGATATTGCCCTACACTTATGCTGAACTCTTAAAGAATAGAAGCCACGACTTATTCATTTCTCTAGTCCTAATGCATGCACAGTGTCAGGATCTTTCTACATATTCAGGGAATGTTTGTAGAATGACTGAAAATAAAGGTTAACATTTCTAATATTTGTAATGAATTGTAAGCAGCTGGATACAATTTTATTTACATTTTTGGCACTGACTCGACATTTTTATCTTTTTGGAGGTCCTACCAATTAATCCATATTTTCAAAATGTCCAAGTATATTTCTACAGAACTTATAACTTTTTAAGTCACATTCATTCACCTTGTACTTCCCTGATAATTGTAAATGTCTGTTACAAGAAATGAATGCACATGGACACCAGGAAAATACTGTTCCTGCTGGAAGTACAAGCCTGTCATCATGTACTAATTTTTTAAAACAAATAAAAGCATGATTTTTATTGGGTAAATATATAAGGATCCAAAAAAATTTGAAAAACACTGCTATGCTGACTAATGGTCAGAATGTTTTTGTAGAAATTCCCTAAACAAGTTTGTGAGAAAGCGTTACCCTTCTTGTCCCTTTTTTTCGCTTGTGTTTGATTTCATTTATTTTAATCAGTGTTTTTTCCAAGCCTAATGATGTTGTTTGCTAGTCTTCCCATGTTACATCAAATGAATTTGAAAACCCTCTGAGACATCTAAATAGCAAATGCAGTAAATATTCATCATGTGGAATTAATAATGGCATCTTGAAATGTTCAACTTTTTTAATGGTCTCTCTTTACCACAAAGAACCATCACCCAATATGGTATTAAAAACAAAGGAGGGCCATGGCTAGATTTTATGGCACATTGACAGGAGAAAAAGCAGAACTGTGAGATCACCCTGGTGACGAGCTCTGAATAGCCCACTTCCAAAACTTAAAGTCTTATCAAGTATGTTGGGAAAATCAGAACCTGGATTTATGTTTACTCAGACAATACTTCTAATAAGAAATGAACTAAATAATTATGAATTGGTTGAATAAATGAATATCCAATTCATTGCTAATTTCTGATACAGTAGAATTGCAAACAACAGCTTTCTATTGATCTCAAGACTTTATCAGACTTACAAAGTAAAAATTAGAACTTCCCAGTCAGATGTTAAATTATATAGAGCATATGAAGGAGCTTTGCAAAATGTCATGTGATTTCTGGTTTATGGAAAAAGCTTTATCTTGAGTTACATTCAATTTGCCTACCTTATTTATTTGTTATTATCAAGTATAATAGAAAAAAAGAAAGGAAAAGGGGCAAAGATTAACAAAATCAAGTAACGGAAGACTGGAGGTCACTGCGATTTTTTTAAATGTGCTTTATTGGTTGGGTGGTACTTATTTTTGGACTATTATTTTTGCCTTTCCTGTTAAAATAAACTTTAAATGCTAGAAAAATTAACTAGATCTGCAAATTGTTGTGGTTACTTTTATTCCTGCCACTCTTCTTATTAACTTCCACTTGGAAAAAGAATACTCCAAGAATTGGTGACAGTAATTTTAGTTCCATGTGTTAAATTTATTTAACTGAACTGTTTGGAAATTTCAGAATTTTAGGCTAGCTTGATACCAAAATTAATATATTTAGATTTTGTCTCTAGTAACCACTGGAAGATTTTTTTGAATGTATAATTTCCAAACAACTAGAATAAAGAGAAAAGAACAAAGAAGACTCAATGAGTTAGTGAAAGGGAGGAAAGATAAAAAATAAAACAAACCAAGAAAAACCCCAAAGCTCCAAAACAAAACAAAACCAAACAGGTCTTGACAAATCCAAAGTGTCTGTTAGTTAGATTAACTTTACAGACTATGTGGAACACAACTCACGTACTATCTCCTTTATAGCCTTTTCTTAAAACTCTGTTAAATATGGAGGTTAAAGCATCCACTGGTTCAATTTTCCTGGCAGACAGAAGAATTTCCATTTTGTCAAACATTTGGAAATCAAATGTTGGTATTTTTCATACAATTATTGTCAAGAAACATTTCCTTGGGGATATCAAACTATCTGCCAGTGGAAGGGACTAAAAAAACATGTTTGTCCATTTGTTCTGCCTCAAGAGACTGTATCCCTTTGCCACCTCTGTACCAACTGGTTATGAAAACACATCTGAACATATTAAAACTAACTATCTCAGCAACAGACACCCACTGCCTTTCAGAACAGGCCAAAGTAATGTCACTGGTGCCACTGACACAACTTAAATTTAGATGCAATTAGACTTTGACCCCTGCTTTATTTGCCAAAATTTGAGCTGTTTGCTGCTATTTGTTGAAGAATGTTTATTTCAAAAGCACCATAAACATTGTTCTTGAAAGAACACATGACTTTTCAGAGACTCTTCACAAGCAGAGAGATGCTTCTTTTCTCCTTGTCTCCTAATGTGTGTATGAGTGAATATACATATATAACGGGGCCAAACTAAAGTTTGCACACATGGCTATTGAAAAATTAAAATTTTAAAATGAAATTTATGTAGGAGTATTATTTCTACTAGTAATTGTAGGTGGATGTTTTCCGAAGAGGGTTGAATGAAACAACACCAAGCTAAAGTGAGATGAAGATCAAAACAGATAGTTTCTTTTTTTTTTTTTTTTCTGTCTTGATGAAAGAAAATAGGAAGATCTGACTACATACATCAGAATGTATGGAAGTTCTAGTTCATGCTAATTAAGAAGAATTTATCTGGATGGACTTTCTAGGCCTCTGGCAGAACTGAAAGCTCAATAAACTCCAAATATTGTTATCATCTACGGGCAACTGGAAAAGAGTTTGGAAGTCAAGATTAGTCAAATTAGATAAATTCAGGTTTCCGAGGGAAAAGTCTCAGAATACAAGTGACTGGGAAGTATAAAGGTGCAAGTAAAGAGTGTTCCTCCATAGAAAAAAACACAGAACAGACTACTGATGAATAATCAAATTAACAAGATAAGATATATATAAGGACAGAAGATGTCCCTGGTGATCTAATCATGAAATTAATCATTAATTATTGTACAAATGAACAAGAATAAAAAGTCATAATATTAAATGGTACATCACTATAAGTACTTTCACTCACTAGTGATTATAGTACACATCTTACAATGGTGTCAAGAACAAGGGTATCAAGAAAATTTGCAGTATTTACCACAGTGAATTCACCTGCTATACCTACATATCATTAGTTATCTTTGTGGAAAGAAAAAAAAATCTAAATAATAAGGGAATGACCAAATTATCCTTGTGGATATCCTCAAAGAAATACTGTGTGGGAATTAAAGATGCTTATTAAACAGAGTAATGTGAAAATCTTATGGTGTTCTAATGATAAACCAAGAAAATTTAGCACAACAAAATTTACATGTAAAGCTTTATCAAAACTATGTAAACTACAGTCTATGCATAGAAACACATCAAAACATTTACTGAAGTTTTCTTCACGAGCTGTTATCATCAATGATACATATTTCTCTTCTTTTTACCTTCCTGTATGTTGTAAATTATAAATCTTACAGCACACTTTATTTTTATAAAATGTAAAGTTTTCTTTAGGCTCACTTAGGCTATGTAGAAGTGTCCATTTAATTCCCTTTCCAGATACTATCTAACGTTACGACATTTACTTAACTCTTGAGACAAAAATTTTTTTATAGTCCCCTCAGCTTCTATCTCACTTGCTTTCTCTTTAGCCTGATTTAAATGAATTAAACACAGTCAGGTGATCAACTGTGAACAACAAATAATCATTTTGCTATTTTCCCACTTCATAGATCAGATCGTTTTCTTTAATTAACTAAACTATTTGACATTGTATTGTTTCCCCCAATTGCTGCACTCCATCTTTTTTATGTACTCTTAAACCAAGATACAATTAAGCATACTACCAACATATATGAGAGAAGTGAAAGTGTTATGCATGTGTCAGCTTACGAAAAACTCCACAACACTCAAATGTAGTTTTTTAGGCTATCAACAACAGAAACCATACCAAAACAAGCTATCTCTGGAAATTAGTTTGCTCTCTTCTTTCTAAATTTCCTCAAGTATTCCATCTTACTTTAAAGGTTTGGTTAACTCTCCTCAGTTTTTACATAATTACCTTTAATTGAGAGTCTTTCCTCGGGTAAGTATCAAAGGTAATCACAATACAATGATATCATCTATTTCCACTGTCTTTTATGCATACAGATAGCAAGGTGTCTAGTATAGTTAACACAGCTGGAGTATACAGGTCTACTGAATTCCTTACATTTTGTACTTAGAGTCACAGATTTAATTTTCCTGAATTATGCTAATTAAGATGTATAAAGGCCAAAGTTCTAGTACATCCCTAAATCCTAATGATTTAAAAAGTGTGCCTAAATGTTCTTAGTCCTTCTATGCTTAGTTCAAATAAAAGTCCAGAAAACAAATGACTGCCTCTTATTGGTCTATTATGACAGGTGAAAATATTTCAATGCTCATTAAAATTTGTTTTTAAAATGAGGAAATTTTCTTTTCACACAAATTCTATTTATACATCATTAAAGACCAAAACCAAAATAGTCCAACAGAAGAATGAAAAGAAAAAATTGTGACTGATTGGTGTAACTGCTCCTATTTGCTAAATCCTAGTTTTATTTGACAACCCTAGTTTTGCTTGTATAGTTGGTATTTCAATGTATAAAAGTCTGAAGTCAACATGGAAGTCAAAAATTATAAAGTCAAATGGAAACCAAAAGGGCAAAACATATAATTTGTGTCATATGCCATAACACATTTTCTCATGGTTAGGATTTTGTATTGATGGCCTCTGATCTCTAGTTCAGCCATCCACAATTTTTGAGCAAATTATGAGATGAGAAGGGAAGAGGAAAGTTACTGCCCTCACTAAGAGCCTATGAATAGAACCAAAGGACCTATATCTGTTCTGTATACACGGTGAAGGTAGTGTGGCTCATAGTTTTATTGATTACACTTTTATACAAAATACTGTCCATTTCCTGTTTTCTTTATTTCTTTCTGTCACTTTCTTGCCGTAGTTGTCTTCCAAGAATGAAGAAACAGACAGTGGGGTAAAAAATATAGTAAGAGCTTTGGACGTGGAGCTCCACTTAGTTCTTAGGTAACCTAGACCAGTTATTTTTCCGAACCTCAGAGTCTTCATCTAATAAAAGGAGTAATGTTATCTATGTGCTTCTCAGTAATTTTGAGTCTCAATAAAATGATGTTAGTACAGTTATACTAAAAAAGTATAGTAATATCAATTATTTTATTATATCTTCTTTGCTTACAGTATTCAGCTTCAGCATGTAGAAGCTTATTAATAATTACTTCAATATTTTAACAATGCCTATATATAGAGTGGCTATATAAATTTTTGCCCAAAATATATAATAATTACTCCAGACAGAGGGTATATAGTTAAGCAACTTACAACTACTGAGCTGGATGAGTTTTCAGCATATCATTAGACACAAATGAATTCCAGCAAGTAATTTAACACTTTAAAATTGCCTACTTGCCAAATGCCATGCTATGTAAAAGAATTGAAATGGAAGATTACTGTCATTATTTGAACAATTCAAACCAAAACACCACTTTTGTCTCTTTCACAAGTAAATGGCTTTTGAACTCAATTTCACCTTTAAAAAAAAAAAAAAGGAAAGTTGGTCTGTTTTTCACTAATTTCATTTCCTAAAAACTCTGCTTAGTGCTATGCATAAATTCTCTATCATAGTAACAACCCTATGTAGTAGGTGTTATCATCTCCATTTTTCATACAGAGAAACTGAGTTCCCAGAGGTTACAGAGGATTTCCCTGAAACACAAATAAGCTACATTGTCAAAACTATGTACTGCAAAGATGTACTTCTTAAAGTTGTAATGAAAAACGGTTTGTGTGAATTTAAAGCCAATGTACTTAAATACTACTCTATATCAACTACAAAATATAGTACCTGTCATATAGCAATTCCTCAAAAATGGTCACTACATTGTCATTAATAATACTTATAATGATCACAGACATATCATAAGGAACACCAAGTCATGGTAAGAGTCTATAAAGATCTCTTCATTTAAAAATATTATCAAGAATGTTCAAATGATCTTCTGGACAGAATAATAAAAAGCCAATCACAGTGGCAAATTAGAGTGATTTTTTTTCTCATAATTTTACAGGTCACTTAAATGAATACTGTAAATTAATCAAATTTCCTGGGCTCTAGGAGCATATCAGAATAAAACTGCCTAGAGTGTTCTTTCTATAGAGACCATTACACTGCAGCACCATTAGATTAACAACTTCATTGTGAGAGAGGAAAGGGAAAGTCACTTAATTTATAAGTGATAAATTACTTCAATTCAAAATTGAATTAGTAAGCACACATTTCAGAAATGAAGTTCAAATCTTCAATAGACTTATAGCCCCTTTTAAAAACAAGAATGTCCATTATTTTCAATTTAATACAACATCAAGTATTATCAACAACAGAATATTTCTGTTAAAAGCATATTCATTTTTAAAGTAGTTTTAGAAAGCAATTAGATATTAAAACCCCTATATATCTACATTTAGTATGCTACTAATAATAACTGTAGTACAAGACTGATTTGTTTGACTTTATATAGACAATTTGGATAGGTAAACATAATGATCAGAAATTTCCAAAAATACAATGGAAAAAAAAGTTTTCCCCTTTAACAAAATAAAAGATAGGACACTTTAATTGGAACCGTGCCAAGGTTCCATACAATGTTTACTATTTAAAGTTGCTACCGGGAGTATCTGGTTGGTTATTCTAAACACGAATTTCATCTTACTTGGATTTGGAGCAGTTACTGATGCACCTGGGGCCAGGTACTCAGCTGTGCCCCATGTTCTCTCCCATGACTTGACCAGTGACACAAAGACAACAAGCTGATGTGAACAGTTGCATGCTGAACCCAAGATTTAGATACTAGAAACGGAGACAAGACATTAGCAAATCTTCCTGGTAGCACTGTCAAGTTCTTGAACTTGCACAGCTTGCTAATTAGACCATATACCCAATTAGAGACAATTAATACATGCCTTTTGGTGGGTTTTTTTCATAGTGCCCCTAGTGGCTCGTGAGATGAAATGACTACATATGGCAACAGTCTCAAGAGAGACCTGGCTTATTGCAGGAACAGAAAATGTAGGAACGTTTTCCCAAATGAGTTCCCCTAGTTCTCTGTGTTCCAGTCACGCTGGCCTTCATTCAATTTTTCATACTCTGCAGGTGCCTACAGTTCCTACTCCTGGATTTACCCCATTATAATATCTTATAATCATGTACTTACTGTGATTATTTGATTAATTTCTTTCTCCATCACTAGTGAAGGCCAAATCCATGTCCACTTTGCTTACTATTACTTGAGAAGAAGCGGAGTGGAGTGGTGTTCAAAAGCATGGGTTTTGGAGCCAAACTACCTGACTTTCCTATGGTGAGTTATTTAACTTCTGTCTCAATGTTGTTATCTAAATATGGGGATAGCAATAATATTTACTTCGTGAAAAGTACTGAGGAGTAAATGGATTTAAAAAACCCACAAACACTTAAACCATATCTTAGTACGAGGAGGACTTAATAAGAATCAGCTTATTATTATTTCTGTTTATTCCTAACAACTTTCACAGTGCTGGTTTGATAGTATTAGATAGTAAGCACTCCATACATTAAAATAAATGCACACCACACATGCATAAATGAATGAATGACTAAATCTTCTGGAGTTATCCCAATATCCTTTTTGGTTTCATCACATCACACCTATTCAAGGTTTGACATTGCCTACCAAAAATTTAGCCAAGGATTAGTGCTACTTGATCCTGCGTCACGGAACAGATATGATCTCTGGATGCTCTTGAAAAGTTCTGGCTTTGGAGTTCAGAGGCCAGAGATCTGATCCTACCACTCTTAAATGAATAACTCAGTGTCATGGTTTGGTACTAGCACCTTCAAAATATTATTTTTTCTTCTAAGAAACTGAGAAAGAATACAGAAAATTCATTGACAACATCTGAGCTCAGAAAACCTTTGGGTATATTCAAAATTGCCTTACAATTGTGAAACAAGAGCATCTCCTTCTGATAACCACACTGTACATGAAGATTTCATATCAATAATGACATATTATTGGACACTTACCATGTTTCAAGAATTTAACATACATAATCCCCAATCATAACAACCCTAAGGGGGAAGTGCCGTTATTTCAATTTTATCAGGGAGAAACTTCATAAAAGTTAAGGAACTTGAGCAAACTCACACAACAAGAAAAGGAAGGCGTGTGATTGGAATACTACAGCACCTCATTTTATTCTTGTATATGTTACTCCGTATTCAGTAAATTAGCACAAATATCTTCTAAAGGAAAGAAAATTGTTAAATGGTTACATTTTTAACACATTGAAGGCAATTAGTAAAGATGTTAAAACATCAGTAAATGTGGTTTGCCTTCAAATGTCAAAGATAAAAATAAGACTAAAGTATTTCTGGCATCTTTACTGGACATCCCATCTTTGGGAACAAGGTAAGGCAATGGTTTTACTCATCTTTCCTCAGGAACACAGCTAAGATTTAGTGGGTAGATTAAATTTAGTATGGAGCTACTACATGCAGATGTCTGTTATAAAGTAGATTTAGATCCTGTTATTGTCATATTTGTAGAAAAGTACACTTCCATTGGCTTTAATGTGTGAAAAAGTAAGATCTTTCCTAATAGGGGAAACCTGGAGGCCATCTGTCCAAGGAGAAGAACCTATACCCAAACTGACCATAACAGCACGAAAAGTATTTATTTATACTGTATCTTAAAGTCCTATGACCAGGCTTTAAATGGCCAAACAGGATTTTATCTTGGCAGACAAGAATAAACTGCCCCAGCTAAGAAAAGCAATGAGGAGAGAATCCAGATGAGTGAGTTTTCCTTATGTTTCTTTAAGATGCAGTCAGTTATATAGTGATGCTCACAGATCCACTGAACAAGACAGCCTTAACATTCCTCTCAGTTAGACTAAACTTTAGACAAGTTTCTTCCTGCCTATAAGACTCTGAACTCCCTTTTCCTAGAGCATTTCCTTTAGACAATTTGGAATTGTAAATTCTTTATCTGTTCCTTTGAGATGGAAATCTTCTCCCAGTCTCTTGCTTTACAACCTAGGAAGAAGGTCTTTCTAAAGGCCCAGGGAGCCAGTCTTCCCACTGAAATGTAATCATCAAGAAAAACAGAGCCCCAGCCCCTATCTCCCAGTCTTATGGGAGGTTAGGAGCCAAACTTCCACAAGAGCCAGGTAGCAAACACAAGTGGTCTAATCACATTGATCAACTTCCCCATCTCCAAAATCCTCTAGTACTTTTCCACCAGTTTACCTCAGTGCTTAAAAACACTCCCACCTTGGTTTTTTTTTTTCCAGCAGAAGTTGAGTTCAATCTCTCTCCCCTCTTGCAATAGTCTTAAATAAAGTTTTCCTTGCCTGTTTAACTCTCAGGTGCAATTTTCGTTGAAATCTCAGAGCCACTTCTTTCAGAAATACACTGCTGCGTGGTCAACTTTCTAGCAGCCCTACATCCACTCTAGAATCAAATTGCCAAAATAACTTGTAATACCCACTCCAGTCATTATTCCCCATTCCCTCTCACCAGCTTTGTGTATGACTCCAGCACAGAACCAATAACACTAAGTTATGAATTTTTTTTTGTTCCACTAGACTGTGAGCTACTGGAAGAGAAAGTTTTTATTCACTTTTCTAATCCCAGGGTCTAAGCCAGTGCCTGCAGGACACACTCATATCACTCTAGGGGGAGCATCTAGGCAACCTTCTAGTACAAGGGTCCCCAACCCAGGCTGCACAGCAGGAGGTGAGGAACTGGGCTGCACAGCAGATGAGCAGTGGGTGAGCAAGCGAAGCTTCATCTGTATTTACAGCCACTCCCCATCACTCACATTACTGCCTGAGCTCCACCTCCTGTCAGATCAGCAATGTATTAGATTCTCACAGAAGTGTGAACCCTACTGTGAACTATGCACACGCGGGATCTAGGTTGTGTGCTCCTTATGAGAATCTAATGCCTAATGATCTGAGATGGAGCTGAGGCGGTGATGCCAGCACTGGGGAGCGGCTGCAAATACAGATTATCATTAGCAGAGAGGTCTGACTGCATAGAGACCATAATAAATCAATTGCTTGCAAATTCATATCAAAACCCTATCAGTGAATGGCAAGTGACAATTAAGCTGCATCTGGTGGTAGGCTTTACAGTGGCAAGTGAGTTGATGTACTTCAATTGTACAGCTGCATCTGGTGGCAGGCTTTAAGTCAGAATCCGACACTTATTTTAGTCTTTGCATGGCCCACCCATTATTTTAGCTACCACTTCCGTCCTCGCCTGTTTCCCGCACCGCACACTTGTCTCAGTCACAGTTTTGGTAAGCCCACAAGCTAACCCTAGCCAAAATGAGTAAAAAACAAATGTCGCTGGAGAGCTTCTTTGAAAAAGGGGGAAAGACCCAATGATGAGATAGCAGAAGATTCTAAGGCTGCCACCAAATGAAAGCTGCATTTAAAAGAAAATACCAAGAGTCCTACTTAAATTACGGGTTCATTGCAACATGTGATTCACATTCTCCAAGCCTACTTTGTATAATATGTGGCAACTGGTTATCCAACAAAGCCATGAAACCTTCAAAACTGCTTCACCACATGGAGACCAAGCACCCTGCATTAAAAGACAAGCCTTTGGAGTTTTTAAAAGAAAAAACGTGAACACGAAGAACAGAAGCAAGGCCACCACTTCATCAACTGTATCTGCACTGAGACCATCATTCTTAGTGGCTAACTGCATTGCCAAAGCTAACAAGCCCTGTACTATCAGTGAAGAGTTGATCCTGCCTGCTGCTAAGGACATTTGTCGTGAACTTTTAGGAGAGGCTGCAGTTCAAAAGGTGTTATTCTTTTGGCTAGCACCATAACTAGATGAGTTGATGAAACAGCAGAGGATACTGAGGCACAATTGTTAGAGAGGATTAATGAGTCACCATGGTACACAATCCAGGTTGACGAGTCTACCGATGTTGATAACAAGGCAACAATGCTTGCTTTTGTGCAATATATTTTTCTGGAGGATGTGCATAAGGATGTGTTATGTGCACTTTTGTTGCCAACCAACACCACAGCTGCAGAACTATTCATGTCTTTGAATGATTACATATCAGGAAAACTGAACTGGTCATTTTGTGTCAGTATATGCATGGACAGAGAGGCTGCCATGACTGTATGGTTTTCTGGATTCACTACTCAGGTCAAAGAGGTCGCTTCTGAATGTGGGTCTACACACTGTGTCATCCATAGAGAAATGCTGGCTAGCCAAAAACTGTCACGTAAACTTAACAATGATTTGCAGGATGTGATTAAAATTATCAACCACGTTAAAGTACATGCCCTTAACCCACATCTGTTCACGCAGCTCTGTGAGGAGACGGATGCACACATGTCTTCTCTTATACACAGAAGTGAGATGGCTTTCTAAAGGTAGATCACTGACCAGAGTTTCTGAGTTACGAGAGCCACTCCAGAGATTTCTTTTAGAAAACCAGTCACCACTGGCAGCACACTTCAGTGACACAGATGGGTCGCAAAACTTGCTTACTTGTGTGACATATTCAATCTGCTCAATGAACTCAATCTGTCACTTCAGGGGAGAATGACAACTGTGTTCAAGTCAGCAGATAAAGTGGCTGCATTCAAAGCCAAACTGGAATTATGGGGGCAACGAGTGAACACTGGGATTTTTGACATGTTTCAAACATTAGCAGAGATTTTGAAAGAGACTGAGCCAGGGTCTTCTTTCTCCCAGCTGGTGCATGATCAACTATCTCAGCTTTCAAGAGTTTGAGCATTACTTCCCAACCACGAAAGACCCCCTAACTGGGAAGGAATGGATCCGTGACCCATTTATGAATAAGCCAGGTGAATCGATTTTGTCCACGCTAGAAGAGGATCAACTGTTTGAGATCGCAAATGATGGTGCCCTTAAAAGTATGTTTGAGACAACTTCAAATCTCCATACATTCTGGATTAAAGTCAAGGTGGAATATCCTGAGATGGCCACAAAAGCACTGAAAAGCCTGCTTCCATTTCCAACATCCAATCTTTGTGAAGCAGGGTTTTCTGCACTGACAGCAACCGAAACGAGATTACGGAGTAGACTGGACATAAGCAACACATTTCCGGTGTCACTGTCTCCCATCACCCCCAGATGGGACCATCTAGTTGCAGGAAAACAAGCTCAGGGCTCCCACCGATTCTGCGTTATGGTGAGTTGTATAATTATTTCATTATATATTGCAATGTAATAGTAACAGAAATAAAGTGCACAATAAATGCAATGCGCTTGAATCATCCCCAAACCATCCCCCCTCCCCAGTACGTGGAAAAACTGTCTTCCACGAAACTGGTCCCTGGTGCCAAAAAGGCTGGGGACCGTTGTCCTAGTACCTTATATATGGGGTGACCACATAATTTCTCATCTACATCAGGACAGTTTTAGGAGTGAAAATAATTTTATATAATCTCTGAAATATTCTGTTGCCATATAAATTAGTTCTATAAAATTATGGTTAAGAAAAAATTCCCCTAAAATATTTTTTGTGTTAACAAATTTAGATGCTAAAGAATCATAGGCTTTCTATGATTCCACAACAGAATATCAATTTACACAGCTACAAACAGAAGTTCAATCAAATATTCTTGTCAAAAGATATTCCAAAACACAGTTATAGAATTTCAAAGTCCATCCCATACTTCCTGTGAATTCTCATCATCTAATTTCTTTAGTTCCTCTCTTGCTTGCTGTTTATCCCTTGCTGTTGCAGGGATAAATTTCAATGTCTCTGTTTGAAAGCTGTCTTCAAAAATTTAATTTGATAAAGCTTAAATTTTTTGGTATGCCATCTGTTGAGTACTTTTATTAAAGATATTTAACCGATTTTTAAAAATCGAACCACAATTTGTTTTGTAGTAATGGTCTACACTATTGTAGAGCATTTAGACTGAAATATTCTCCAAAGGCTCAGCATTTCTAAAATCTACCTGATGATGGGTAGCAGAGAGAAACAAAGTCATGCTGAAGTATTTATTTATTTATTTTATTATTATTATTTTTTGGCTGCACTGGGTCTTCGTTGCTGTGTGCGGGTTACCTCTAGTTGTGGCAAGCAGGAGCTACTCTTCATTGTGGTGCACGGGCTTCTCATTGCAGTGGCTTCTCTCGTTGCAGAGCACGGGCTCTAGGTGCATGGGCTTCAGTAGTTGTGGCTCGCGGGCTCTAGAGTACAGACTCAGTAGTTGTGGCACACGGGCTGCAGTAGTTGTGGCTCACGGGCTCTAGAGTACAGGCTCAGTAGTTGTGGCACACGGGCTTCAGTAGTTGTGGCTCACGGGCTCTAGAGTACAGGCTCAGTAGTTGTGGCACACGGGCTTCAGTAGTTGTGGCTCACGGGCTCTAGAGTACAGGCTCAGTAGTTGTGGCACATGGACTTCAGTAGTTGTGGCTCACGGGCTCTAGAGTACAGGCTCAGTAGTTGTGGCACACGGGCTTAGTTGCTCTGCAGCATGTGGGATCTTCCCAGACCAGGGATCGAACTTATGTACCCTGCATTGGCAGGTGGATTCTTAACCACTGCTCCACCAGGGAAGCCCTGAAGTATTTATTTTTATACAACATGTCTTCCTACAACAATCTGGAGTCCAAATACTTTATATAATGTGACCTGCATATTCTAAATTTTTGCTTCTTTGTAGATTGGTAGTGTATTTCAGCTTATTTGGATGCATAATGTACCTTAACAATTTCAAGTTCATTTCTGCTCCATAAATGCTTTAATTTATTAAGAACACTGTTTTTATACTATGATGTTCTGAGTTACCAAAATCTGTATTCATATTACCAACACAAAAGAAACTCTTTTAACTTCATTTTAACTATTGAATAAATTCATAACCCTTTCAATAATGTCACTTTTGACAGAATTAACTTCTGAAAACTTTAGTTTTTTCTGTGAATTGGATTTTTAAAAATGGAATCATTGGAGAGACCTTCAAGATGGCGGAAGAGTAAGACGTGGAGATCACCTTCCTCTCCACAAATACATCAGAAATACATCTACAAGTGGAACAACAACTACAGAACACTTACTGAATGCTAGAAGACCTCAGACTTCCCAAAAGGCAAGAAACTCCCCACGTACCTGGGTAGGGCAAAAGAAAAAACAAAGACAAAAGAATAGGGGCAGGACCTGCATGTCTGGGAGGGACCTGTGAAGGAGGAAAAGTTTCCACACACTAGGAAGCCCCTTCACTGGTGGAGCTGGGTGGCGGGGCAGGGGGGAACCTTTGGAGCCATGGAGGAGAGTGCAGCAACAGGGGTGCAGAGGGCAAAACAGAGAGATTCCTGCACAGAAGATAGGTGCCAACCAGCACTCAACAGCCCGAGAGGTTTGTCTGCTCACCCACTAGGGTGGGTGGGGGCTGGGAGCTGAGGCTTGGGCTTCGGAGGTCAGATCCCAGGGAGAGGACTGGGGTTGGCTGCAGGAACACAGCCTGAATGGGGCTAGTGCGCCACAGCTAGCCCAGAGGGAGTCTGGGAAAAAGTCTGGAACGGCCTAAGAGTCAAGAGTCCATTGTTCCAGGGTGCGCGAGGAGACGAGATTTAGAACACCGCCTAAACGAGCTCCAGAGACAGGCGTGAGCCACAGCTAACGGCACAGACCCCCGAGACGGGCATGAAACGCTAAGGCTGCTGCTGCTGCCACCAACAATCCTGTGTGCAAGCACAGGTCACTATCCACACCTCCCCTCCCAGGAGCCTGTGCAGCCCGCCACTGCCAGGATCCCGAGATCCAGGGACAACTTCCCCGCGAGAACGCAAGGCACGCCTCAGGCTGATGCAACATCATGCTGGCTTCTGCCGCTGCAGGCTCACCCCACATCCGTACCCCTCCCTGGCCCCGGCCTGAGTGAGCCAGAGCCCCGTAATCAGCTACTCCTTTAACCCTGTCCTGAGTGAAGAACAGATGCCCTCAGGCAACCTACATGCAGAGGCGGGTCCAAATCCAAAGCTGAATCCCAGGACCTGTGCTAACAAAGAAGAGAAGGGGAAATCTCTCCCAGAAGCCTCAGGAGCAGCAGATAAATCTCCACAATCAACTTGATGTACCCTGCATCTGTGGAATACCTGAAAGGACAATGCATAGTCCCCAAATCTAGCTGGTGTACTTTGGGAGCAACGATATATATATTTTTTTCCTTTTTCTCTTTTTGTGAGTGTGTATGTGTATGCTTCTTTGTGTGACTTTGTCTGTACAGCTTTGTTTTTACCATTTGTCCTAGGGTTCTCTCCATTTGTTTTTTTACCTTTTTTATTTTTAATAATTATTTTTTAATAACTTTATTTTATTTTACTTTATTTTTTATTCTT
The DNA here is from genome assembly GCF_003676395.1 of Aethalodelphis obliquidens. NCBI lineage: Eukaryota > Metazoa > Chordata > Mammalia > Artiodactyla > Delphinidae > Aethalodelphis > Aethalodelphis obliquidens. The sequence goes on from NW_020837948.1 coordinate 9,687,136, forward strand.
TCTTTCTTTTTTTCTCCCTTTTCTTCTGACCCGTGTGGCTGACAGCGTCTTGGTGCTCCGGCCAGGTGTCAGGCCTGTGCCTCTCAGGTAGGAGAGCCAAGTTTAGGATACTGGTCCACCAGAGACCTCCCAGCTCCATGTAATATAAAGCAGCGAAACGTCTTCCAGAGATCCCCATCTCAATGCTAAGACCCAGCTCCACTCAACAACCAGCAAACTAGAGCTGGACACCCTATGCCAAACAACTAGCAAGACAGGAACACAACCCCACCCAGTAGCAGAGACACTGACTAAAATCATAATAAGGTCAAAGACACGCCAAAACACATGACCAGACGCGGTCCTGCCCATCAGAAACACAAGATCCAGCCTCATCCACCAGAACACAGGCACTAGTCCTCTGCACCAGGAAGCCTACACAACCCACTGAACCAACCTTACCAATGGGGACAGACACCAAAAACTACAGGAAATACGAACTTGCAGCCTGCAAAAAGACCTCAAACACAGAAAGTTAAGCAAAATGAGAAGACAGAGAAACACACAGCACATGAAGGAGCAAGGTAAAAACCCACCAGACCAAACAAATGAAGAGGCAATAGACAGTCTACCTGAAAAAGAATTCAGACTAATGATAGTAAAGATGATCCAAAATCTTGGAAACAGAATGGAGAAAATACAAGAAACGTTTAACAAGGATCTAGTAGAACTAAAGAGCAAACAAACAATGATGAACAACACAATAAATAGAATTAAAAATTCTCTACAAGGACTCAATAGCAGAGAAACTGAGGCAGAAGAACAGATAAGTGACCCGGAAGATAAAATAGTGGAAAAAACTACTGCAGAGCAGAATAAAGAAAAAAGAATGAAAAGAATTAAGGACAGTCTCAGAGACCTCTGGGACAACATGAAACACAACAACATTTGAATTATAGGGGTTCCAGAAGCAGAAGAGAAAAAGAGAGGAAGGGAGAAAATATTTGAAGAGATTATAGTTGAAAACTTCCCTAATATGGGAAAGGAAATAGTTAATCAAGTCCAGGAAGCACAGAGAGTTCCATACAGAATAAATCCAAGGAGAAACATGCCATTAAAAATTTTAATCAAACTATCAAAACTTAAATACAAAGAAAAAATATTAAAAGCAGCAAGGGAAAAACAACAAATAACATACAAAGGAATCCCCATAAGGTTAACAGCTGCTCTTTCAGCAGAAATTCTGCAAGCCAGAAGGGAGTGGCAGGACATACTGAAAGTGATGAAAGGGAAAAACCTACAACCAAGATTACTCTACCCAGCAAGGATCCCATTCAGATTTGACGGAGAAATTAAAACCTTTACAGACAAGCAAAAGCTAAGAGAATTCAGCACCACCAAACCAGCTTTACAACAAATGCTAAAGGAACTTCTCTAGGCAGGAAACACAAGAGAAGGAAAAGACCTACAATAACAAACCCAAAACAGTTAAGAAAATGGGAATAGGAACATACATATCGATAACTACCTTAAATGTAAATGGACTAAATGCTCCAACCAAAAGACATAGACTGGCTGAATGTATACAAAAACAAGACCCATATACATGCTGTCTACAAAAGACACACTTCAGACCTAGGGACACATACAGACTGAAAGTGAGGGGATGGAAAAAGATATTCCATGCAAATGGAAATCAAAAGAAATCTGGAGTAGCAATTCTCATATCAGACAAAATAGACTTTAAAATAAAGACTATTACAAGAGACAAAGAAGGACACTACATAAGGATCAAGGGATCAATCCAAGAAGAAGATATAACAATTGTAAATATTTATGTACCCAACATAGGAGCACATCAATACATAAGGCAAATGCTAACAGCCATAAAAGGGGAAATTGACAGTAAGACAATCATAGCAGGGGACTTTACCACCCCACTTTCACCAATGGACAGATTTCATCCAAAATGAAAATAAATAAGAAAACACAGGCTTAAAATAATACATTAAACAAGATGGACTTAACAGATATTTATAGGACATTCCATCCAAAAACAACAGAATACACTTTCTTCTCAAGTGCTCATGGAACATTCTCCAGGATAAATCGTATCTTGGGTCACAAATCAAACCTTGGTAACTTTAAGAATATTGAAATCGCATCAAGTATCTTTTCCAACCACAATGCTATGAGACTAGATGTCAATTACAGGAAAAAATCTGTAAAAAATACAAACACATGGAGGCTAAACAATACACTACTTAATAACAAAGAGATCACTGAAGAAATCAAAGAGGAAATCAAAAAATACCTAGAAACAAATGACAATGAAAATACAATGACCCAAACCTATGGGAGGCAGCAAAAGCAGTTTTAAGAGGGAAGTTTATAGCAATACAACCCTACCTCAAGAAATAAGAAACATCTCAAATAAACAACCTAACCTTACACCTAATGTAATTAGAAAAAGAAGAATAAAAGGAACCCAAAGGTAGCAGAAGGAAAGAAATCATAAAGATCAGATCAGAAATAAATGATAAAGAAATGAAGGAAACAATAGCAAAGATCAATAAAACTAAAAGCTGGCTCTTTGAGAAGATAAACAAAATTGATAAACCATTAGCCAGACTCATCAAGAAAAAAAGGGAGAAGACTCAAACCAATAGAATTAGAAATGAAAAAGGAGAGATAACAACTGACACTGTAGAAATACAAAAGATCATGAGAGATTACTACAAGCAACTCTATGCCAATAAAATGGACAACCTGGAAGAAATGGACAAATTCTTAGAAATGCACAACCGGCCAAGACTGAATCAGGAAGAAATAGAAAATATGAACAGATCAATCACAAGCACTGAAATTGAAACTCTGATTTAAAATCTTCCAACAAACAGAAGCCCAGGACCAGATGGCTTCACAGGCGAATTCTATCAAACATTTAGAGAAGAGCAAACACCTATCCTTCTCCAACTCTTCCAAAATATAGCAGAGGGAGAAACACTCCCAAACTCATTCTCCGAGGCCACCATCACCCTGATACCAAAAGTAGACAAGATGTCACAAAGAAAGACAACTACAGGCCAATATCACTGATGAACATAGATGCAAAAATCCTCAACAAAATACTGGCAAACAGAATCCAACAGTACATTAAAAGGATCATACACCATGATCAAGTGGGGTTTATCCCAGGAATGCAAAGATTCTTCAATATACGCAAATCAATCAATGTGATACACCATATTAACAAACTGAAGAATAAAAGCATATGATCATCCCAATAGGTGCAGAAAAAGCTTTCAACAAAATTCAACACCCATTTATGATAAAAACCTTCCAGAAAGTAGGCATACAGGGAGCTTACCTCAACATAATAAAGGCCATACATGACAAACCCACAGCCAATATCATCCTCATCCAGAGATAAACCCATATCATATGGACACATATGGACACATATGGACACCTAATTTACAGCAAAGGACCCAAGAACATACAATGGAGAAAAGACAGCCTCTTCAATAAGTGGTGCTGGGAAAACTGGACAGCTACCTGTAAAAGAAGGAAATTAGAACCCTCTCTAACATCATACACAAAAATAAAATCAAAATGCATTAAAGACCTAAATGTAAGGCCAGACAGTAAAAAACTCTTAGAGGAAAACATAGGCAGAACACTCTATGACATAAATCACAGCAAGATCCTTTTTGACCAACCTCCTAGAGAAATGGAAATAAAAACAAAAATAAACAAATGGGACCTAATAAAACTTCAAAGCTTTTGCACAACAAAGGAAACCATAAACCAGACGAAAAGACAATCCTCAGCATGGGAGAGAAGATATTTGCAAATGAAGCAGCTGACAAAGCATTAATCTCTAAAATTTACAAGCAGCTCATGCAGCTCAATAACAAAAAAAACAAACAACCCAATCCAAAAATGGGCAGAAGACCTAAATAGACATTTCTCCAAAGATATACAGATTGCCAACAAAGACATGAAGGAATGCTCAACATCACTAATCATTAGAGAAATGCAAATTCAAAGTACAATAAGGTATCACCTCACACTAGTAAGAATGGTCATCATCAAAATATCTTCGAACAATAAATGCAGGAGAGGGTGTGGAGAAAAGGGAACCCTCTTGCACTGTTGGTGGGAATGTAAATTGATACAGCCACTATGGAGAACAGTATTGACGTTCCTGAAAAAACTAAAAATAGAACTACCATACGACCCAGTGATCCCACTACGGGGCATACACCCTGAGAAAACCATAATTCAAAAAGAGTTATGTACCACAATATTCACTGCAGCTCTATTTACAATAGCCGGGACATGGAAGCAACCTAAGTGTCCATCGACAGATGAATAGATAAAGAAGATGTGGCACATATATACAATGGAATATTACTGAGCCATAAAGAGAAATGAAATTGAGTTACTTGTAGTGAGGTGGATGGACCTAGAGTCTGTCATACAGAGTGAAGTCAGAAAGAGAAAAACAAATACCATATGCTAACACATATATATGGAATCTAAAATAATAAAATAAAAAATTGTTATGAAGAACCTAGGTGCAGGACAGGAATAAAGAGGCAGATGTTGAGAATAGACTTGAGGACATGGAGAGGGGGAAGTGTAAGCTGGGACAAAGTGAGAGAGTGGCATGGACATATATACACTACCAAATGTAAGATAGATAGCTAGTGGGAAGCAGCTGCAAAGCACAGGTACATCAGCTCGGTGCTTTGTGACCACGTAGATGGGTGGGATAGGGAGCGTGAGAGGGACACGCAAGAGGGAGGGGATATGGGGATATATGTATATGTATAGCTGATTCACTTTGTTATACAGCAGAAACTAACAACTTTGTAAAGCAATTATACTCCAATAAAGATGTTAAAAAAAAATGGAATCGTTAGAATCAGCTGGTTTCTATTTCAAGCAACTGATGGTAGTGACATAAAACCGACATAATTGAGCAATTCTCCTTTTGCTAATGCATTAATAGCCATCAATTCACTCTACATACACAAGAAAATCTGAAGTCATAATGAGCAAATGTAAATTTGATGAAGAACAATTATTTAATCTAAATGAAAAGTAATGTTTCTTGAGTGATAAGCAAACTGACCTTTGTAGCTACATGTATTAAATCATTATCTTTGGTCACAGTCCTAAAATAACTAATATGTTTTAAAACAGTGAAGCTTCTTAAGCAGATGTGTTCTCTGGTTTTTACACTGTCGATGTGATCACTATTGTGCCCTTGATGGACGGTAAATGTCCACAAACATTTTAAGTTAATATATTATTAAAATTGACTAACAAAAATGATGCATTTATTTTTTTCCATTAAATATGTTTTGTTTTTTAAACTATATTGCTGTCAAATGATTTAATTCAAATTTGAAAACATTGCAAAACAATAAACAGTTGTAGAACGATAGCATAGAATAAGCGGCCAAACCGCTGCAACAAGAAGTCGCAGCAAGACGAATGAAACTCTATTTCACATACTCCTGCCTCTAATTCCGCTGTTTACCCCTGACCCCGCCCTCGGCTGGCCTTGTAGCTTCTTACCTGTAGTAGGTTGAGACACCAAGTGGGGAGCAGGAAAAATAGTGTCAGATACTTTCCTCACCAATTCTTGGAGACGTCTTTGGGAAAAAAAAAGACAAAAATACAAATAAAAAATTAGGCACAATTCCTGGAAGGACGCCTGTGCAGGCGTGGGGCCCTAGCTCTTATGCATCATTAGCTTCACGGTCCATCAGCCTCTGGGAGATAGCCAAGCAGAGGACAGGGCTGAGAGTCCTCCAGCACAGGACACAGCAAGTACCGGCCCTGTGACGCCCGACAGAGGTAGGAACAAGCGAGGAGGCTGCTGAGGAGAGCCAGAACCAGACGACGTAAAAATTCACAGTCCAGGACAAGGAATCTGAACAGGATAAACGAAAAAATAAGTGAATGAAGTACTGAATTACCAGGGAACAATTTTTTTTTTCTTTTGGAGAGGACGGGCTGAGAAGAACGCATTTTCCGAAGCGGCTCACAGAAAGGCGGAAGTAGGCCAGAGGCCCAGCAGCGGAATCCCGATCTCACGGGATTTCCAGAGATCTCGGGGTCTGGCAGAGGCGTCTCGGGATGAGAAACACCTGGGTGCCTCTTGCGGCAGGTGTGCCGTTTGGCTCAGACCACCTATCACGAAATCCCCAATGCTTGTGGATTCCTCAAACCCCGCCCCCAATCAGAGTCAGAGTGGAGTGTCACCTGGCCCCAGACGTCTGCCCAGGTGAGGGGGAATGCCCTCTGAAGAACTACCCAAAGTCAGAACGGGGGATTGAACTGTGCATACTCAGGCTGAAAAAGTAAAGCCTTCCAGGAGCCCAAAGGGCCCAGGGCTGTGACCTGGGCCTCTGGCACGGGATCCTGGAGTCCCAATCCGACGGCTGCATCTTCCAAAGCCACAGCAACCCCAATGTGCTGTTCCATTTGCACACACTCGGGTCCAATTCCTCCCAGCAGCTGAAAGGCATCTAAAATTTGTTCCGGGAGACCATCTCTGCCTGTTCCTAAGCATTTGCCTTGAGGAGCAGTCTAAGGGCATTACTCCCTGCTTCCGAACCTGCCCATCTGTCAGCACTCTATGATCTATGATCGGGGAGCTGGCTCCTTCACTCAATCCCTTCCATCAGGAAACATTCTCTCTTGTTAATACCATGGTCCACGGTCTGGTCACATGGGTGGAGTGTGGTGCTTCCCAGGAAGGACTTGGGTGTAAGCAAAAGGAGAAAGATTTCTTCTTTCATCCGAAGGCAGTCATCTAATGGCACCCATATACAGAAATCTAAGCTGTTGGATGGGTGAGGCTCCTGCACTGCCATGACTACCCTAATTAGACTAAGATTGCTTATACCTCTGAAATTTAGTTCCAAAATTCTTTGAAAACATTCTCCTTTTCTTATACTGACTTTGAGGTTCCTGGGAAGAAAAGCTTTCTATAGATTCCTATAATGCCAAGGTGAATTTAAGCTTGTTTTACTGTGATATCTTTCCTAGTACTAGGATGCCGTATGATTAAATAATACATTTGTTTTTATGATATATTTTATGACATTTTTAACTTGACTTCCTCTTTCAACTACAACATCCATAAGGGTAGTGACAAGTACTCATCTCTGAACCCCTCAAGGTGATAAGCAGTGTCTGGCACAGATCTATGGTACCCGAAAGCCTTTGCTGCATGTCAAACCACCCCAAAACTTACTGACTAAAACAACAAACATTTATTATTTCTGACAATTCAGTGAGTTGACATGGCATGTTTGCTAATGTTGATCACAACTTGCCACATGACCATGCCAGATTCAGAGGGTGGAGAAAGACTCTACCTCATGATGAAATGAATTTCTTTCAGTCTACCCCATCCACCCAGCAACTGGTGACTTCTGAATTCGTATTTCTACATCACCCTGTAGGTGACACTGAAGCAGGAATACAAGGGTTTTCCATGGTCTCTCTGTCCCTGACATGGTTGGAACTATAGGTTTGTAGGCAAATGGAAGTGAAAAACTATAAAGAATGTGGTTCTGTTTGTAGGTTAACTGGAGAATAGGAAGAAACATTTCCTCCTTGTGAATATCTCCAGTATTATAAAAAATACTAGCATGAAATAGAAGCTGAACAAGAAACCTTGTGATATTTTACCTAATTGATGTTTAATAGATACCGATTTTAAAATGTTTCATTTACACAACCAAGGTTTGTTCATGTGGAGTGATGCAAAGAATATATACATTTTGGCATTGTTTCAGATCATGATTTGAATTCTATCTAGGCCACTTACTAGCATGAGACCTTGAAGAAAATAAATATTTACCCTCAGTTTTCTAGTCTGTTAAATGAGATAATCATACCTCAGAAGGCTACTTTGAGGGTTAAACAACATAACATAACATATATGCTTCACACAAATTAAGCACTCAAAAGTTGGTTTCTTTCCTTCCTTTCTTATATTTATGCTTGCTTTCTTTGATTTATACAGTATTACATGCTTTTTGGAAGGACATGAGTTCTTAAATCCTAACCGTTAAAAACACTTTTTGTGTTAATACATAATACATGCAAATATGTATTTGCATATGTATATATTGATAGTAACCCTGTTATGGCTCTTACTAGGTTCCAAGTACTGTTCTAAATGTTCTATTAAAAGTAATTCATTTAAACCTCACAATAGATCCATGCAGCTGGTAATACTACCATGATTTGGCACAGAAGAAAACTGGAAATAGAGATGTTTCTTACACCTGGTAAGAAATGAAGCTGAAATTTTAACCCACAGCAATGTGTCTCCTGATACGTCCTCCTAACCACTGCACTAAGCTGCCACTATATGGCAAAGATTCACTGCAGCTATAATTAATAAAATAACTTTTAAAAATTAATCAGTTAAACTGAAATGTGTTTCTGTTTAATTTAAAATAATTAGATTTTTTTTCCCATACACTTGAACTTGTTGCCCCTAAGTTGTTATTCCCCCTAGCTGTGTTTTCAAATAAAAAAATCTAGAAAAAGAAATACTATACACATTGAACTGCCTGTTTTCCTAAAAAGTGTTTGGGGAGATGGCCTAAATTTGAGAAAAATTCCATGGTATTATAATTTTAACTGGTTACTACAGTGCCTTGAAATTCAGAACATTTTGTGTTTTAAGCTTGCCCTAACAAGAATGGGTTGAATATATAAGAATATACTTTAACCTCAGCAAATTTTTGGAATTAAAAATGGGTAGTCATTTTGAAAAGGACAAGGACATGGTAAAAATATTCAAAAGGTCAAAGGCAAATTTTGTTATATCTAAAATAGTCATGCTTCATCATGCAGTTCCAAACATCACCTAGGGTATGAAATTGTACAGCTGTTTTAATTCTGTTTGCATTTGGGAAATGCTGAGAACATACTGGACAGGCTTTTTTTTTTTTTTTCTTGTGGTACGTGGGCCTCTCACTGTTGTGGCCTCTCCCATTGCGGAGCACAGGCTCCAGACACGCAGGCTCAGCAGCCATGGCTCAGGGGCCCAGCCGCTCCGCGGCATGTGGGATCTTCCCAGACCAGGGCACAAACCCGTGTCCCCCGCATCGGCAGGCGGACTCCCAACCACTGTGCCACCAGGGAAGCCCTGGACAGGCATTTTGATAGAAATGCACAGTACATTTTTTTAAAGAAAGAAACTCTTTCTTACAGAGTGTTCAATTCAGCATTAACTAAAAAAGAAACTGAGTCAACTAGATATACTCATGTATTTCAATACTGAAAATACATGATAGTGGGAAAAATCCAGCACCTCTTATTTTATGGAGGACAGAAAACATTGTTTTTCTCTGGTGTTGCCTCCTACCTTCCTAAGATTTCCTTTTCTGCCATCTTTATTCACTTCACTGAATGCTTCATGCCCTTACCTGGCTTAAATGAACACTACATACTCTGTAATTTTCTGCTGAAATGGCCCCTCAGCCTTCTGTACTCTGTTACCTTGAGGGTCATGTTGGGACAAAACGGGTAGTCTTCTTGCTTAGCATTGCCATTTCTTTCTAGATCACTGCCCATTCCTAATGCTAAAATCCCTGCATTTCTGAGCTTCTATTACGGGTCTAAATGGCATAAAGCCCTCCTATATTTCTGTCCTGGACATACCCTATATTTTGGGCAGCAGGCTCAACCCTCCCCTCTTAAACCTCTGTTACCGTTCTATGCATGAGATGATTCATGCAACATCTAATCTCAAATTTATTCACTTCCTCAGTTCCAGGAATCTTCAGCTCCACTCTACTGTAGCCTCACACACATCCTCATTTTTAACTTAGTTATTATCCAGAACATCCTACAGAGTAAGCTGCTTGAGGACAGGGGCAGTTCCTCTAGGGTTGATCACTGCACCATCAGCAATTAGCATAGCATCTGGTACATATTAGGTGCTTAATAGTCATTAAATAAATGAATACATTAATCACATCCCATCAGGAAATCTTAAACTCCAATTCATTCTTTCATCTCTTCCTAACTTTCCTTGGGTCCTAGCTCTCTTAGGACCCAAATTCCAATATTCATTTTATATCACAATGGCCACTATCCCCATCCTTTCTCTATTTCCTCCTGATCTCATAGCCGTCCTCTATGTTTCACATATTTTACTGACCAACACCAATAAGATGAACTTCTCACCAAACACTAATCTGTATTACATGCCCATTCCTACACAGTATATAGTCATAAAGCAGTACTCTGAATCATACTGGTGTTAACAACATTGCTTTTTCCACTACTGCTGTATAAGAACAAGCAAATTTTAAGATGTTGTTCTAGAGTTAGAATTGAGAGTTGGGGCAGAATTTAAAAATCCACAAAAATGTGCACTTTTGATCTTGTGCGACTATATAAAATGAAATGGCATAGAAATTATTCATTGTATAATTATTCTTAACACTCTTAATGAGAACCTATTTGGGACTCAGTCAGTTTCTAAGGAAATGAAGAAGAAAATATGTGTCCTTCTGCTTTAAAGAGTTTGCTCATAATCTATTAAGGAGATAGACATTTAGACTTGGTTCTCTCATTCACACTGTCCTATAACCAACATGTTGTAAAGATGGAAATTTTGACAGGAGAGCAAATATGGTGTAAATTATAGGATATCAAATCAAGATAATGAAATTAATTTTATTTTATGTAAATAAGTGTTAAGAATGAGAATAGATATTAAATTACCAATATGATTGATCTCTTTTATTAAGAGATAATTATAAATATTTTAAAACCAATAACATGAAGAATTCATATCAATTTAAAGTTAATTTAATGTGTCACTATCTAATGTGTCACTATCAGATCCTGTTTATTCACTATCACATCCTAAGAGCTGGAGCCTGTAATCACCTTGCAAAGGCCATCCTAAAATTCTGTGCCTAAACTACAGCCTAGAGCAAGTTAGTAACTAAGTAACTAGGTTCCTGTCCCATTTCCTGTTTGTTACCCAGTGCTGTCACAACAAGCCTAAAGCAATGAAATCTGGGTTAGAAAGAAAAACAAGTATCAGAGTTTGAAGTTCACAAAAATTTTGAGTACTGGAAAGTTCAGAAGTTAAAACTATGAGTTGGGGAGCTCACCAGGATCAGTGGAATTCTTGGGTAAATAGGTGATTATTTACAAGAGGCATTACACCACTTTCATCCCCCTTACTCACCAGGAGAATTAGGTGATTTTGTTATTTAAATGTAACCTGATATCAGTATGTATCATGCTCACAGAAATTCCCTATTGTTCTGTGGCTTTTTGAATCAGTGATTTTGGAGGCCACTGATACCCTCTAACCCTTTCATAGTACCCAACTTTTTTTTCCAGAAAATGGAATACCTCTTGTGTTTTTATACATATATGTACATGTGTATATATATATATATATATATATATATATATATATAAATATAT